>NW_027206448.1:110000-398226 GCF_024711535.1 Dipodomys merriami | reverse complement strand
TGAGGGTTAGGGTTAGGGTTAGGTTCAGGGTGAGGGTGAGGTTCAGGGTTAAGATTAAGGTTAGGGATAGGGTTAGGCTGAAGGTGAGGGTGAGGGTGAGGGTTAGGGTTAGTGTGAGGATTAGGATTAGGGTTATGGTGAGGGTAAGGGTTCGGTTTAGGGTTAAGGTTAGAGTAAGTTTTAGTGTGAGGGTTAGGGTGAGAGTGAGGGTTAGGTTTAGTGTGAGTGTTAGGTTGAGTGTTAGGGTGAGGGTTAGGTTTAGTGTTAGGTTTAGGGTGAGGGTGAGGGCTAGGGTGAGTATGAGGGTTAAGGTTTCAGTGAGGGTTAGGGTGACGGTGACAGTTAGGGTGAGGTTTAGGTTTAGGTTTAGGGTGAGGGTATGTATTAGAGTGAGGGTTAGTGTGAGTGTTAAGGTTAGGGTGAGTGTTCGGGATACGGTTAGGTTTAGGGTTAGGTTGAGGTTGAGGGTGAGGGTTAGGGTTAGGGTTAGGTTTAGGGTGACTGTGAGGTTCAGGGTTAGGACTAGTGTTATGGTTAGGGTTAGGCTGAGGGTGAGAGTTAGGGTTAGGTTTAGGGTGATAGTTAGGGTTAGGGTGAGGTTTAGGTTTAGGTTTAGGATTAGGTTGAGGATTAGGCTGAGTGGTGGGTTTAGGATTAGTGTTAAGGTGAGTGTTATGGTTAGGGTTAGGGTTATTGTTATGGTTAGGGTGAGGGTGAAGTTGAGGATGAGGATGAGTGTTAGGATTAGTGTTAGGAATAGGGTTATTGATAGGGTTAGGGTTACCGTTAGGGTGAGTGTGAGGGTTAGCATTAGGGTTAGGGTTAGGGTTATTGTTAGGGTTAGGGTGAGGGTGAGTGTGAGGGTTAGGTTTAGTGTGAGGTTTAGGTTTCCAGTTAGGTTTAGGTTAAAGGTGATGGTTAGGGCGAGGGTTAGGGTAAGGTTGAGCTTTAGGGTTAGCATTAGGGATAGGGTTAGGGATCGGGTGAGGGTTAGGGTTAGCATTAGGTTGACGGTGAGGTTTAGGGTTAAGGTTATGGTGAGTGTTAGGGTTAGGGCTCGGGTTCGGGTTACGGTTAAGGTTAGGGTGAGGGTGAGGATTAGGGTTAGGGTTAGGGATAGGGTTAGGGTTAGGGTGAGGTTGAGGGTTAGGGTTATGTTTAGGTTGAGGTTTGGGCTTAGTGTGAGGGTTGGGTGAGCAAGAAGGTTAGGTTTAGGGTGAGGGTGAGGGTGAGGATGAGACTTAGGTTTAGGGTTAGCGTTAGGGTGAAGGTTAGTGTGAGTGTAAGGGTAAGGGTTAGGTTTAGGGTTAGTGTGAGGATTAGGGTTAGGGTTAGGGTTAGATTGTGAGTTAGGGTTAGTGTGAGGGGTAGGGTGACTGTGAGGGTAAGGGTTAGGGTGAGGGTAAGGGTTAGGGTTATTGCTAGTGTTAGGGTGAGGGTTAGGGTTAGGTTTAGGGTTATGGTGGGGGTTAGTTTGAGGGTTGGGCTTAGGATTAGGGTTATGGTTAGGATGAGGCTTAGGGTTAGGGTGAGTGTTAAGGTGAGGGTGAGGTTTAGGGTGAGGGTGAGGGTTAGGGTTAGGATGAGGGTGAGGGTTAGGGTGAGGTTTAGGGTGAGGGTTAGGGTTAGGGTTAGTGTGAGGATTAAGGTTAGGGTTAGGGTGAGGGTAGGTGTTAGGGTGAAGGTTCGGATGAGGGTTAAGTTTAGGGAGAGGGTTAGGGATAGGGTTGGGTTTAGGGTTAGGGTGAGGAAGAGGGTAAGGGTTAGGGTGAGGGTTAGGTTCAGTGTTAGGATTTGCATTGGGTTAGGGTTAGGCTGAGGGTGAAGTTTAGGACTAGGGTGAACTTTAGGGTTAGGGTGAGGTTTAGGTTTAGGATGAGGATTAGGCTGAGGGGTGGGGTTAGGATTAGGGTTAGGGTTATGTTGAGGGTGAGGGTTAGGGTGAGTGTTAGGGTTAGGTTTATGTTGAGGGTGAGGGTTATGGTGAGGTTTAGGGTTAGGTTTAGGGTTACGATTAGGGTAAGGGTGAGGGTTAGGGTTAGGGTTAGTTTGAGGTTGAGGATGAGGTTCAGGGTTAGGATTATGGTTAAGGTTAGGGACAGCCTGAGGGTGAGGGTGAGGGTGAGGTTAGGGTTAGGGTGATGTTTAGGGTTAGGATGAGGTTTAGGTTTAGGATTAGGTTTAGCCTGAGGATTGAGGTTAGTTTTAGGGTTAAGGTGAGGGTTAGGGTTAGGGTTAGGTTTATTGTTTGAGTTAGGGTTAGTGTGAGTGTTAGGATGTGGGTGAGGGTGAGGATGAGGGTTAAGATCAGGGTTAGGGATAGGGTTATTGTTAGGGTTAGGTTTAGGGTGAGGGATAGGGTGAGGGTGAGAGTTAGGTTTAGGGTTAGGGTTAGGGTTACTGTTAGCCTTATGGTTATTGTTATGGTGAGGGTTAGGTTTAGTGTGAGGGTTAGGTTTAGGGTTAGGTTTAGGGTGAGGGCAAGGGTTAGGGTGAGGGTTAGGGTAAGGGTGAGGGTGAGGGTTAGGTTAGGGTTAGGATTAGGGTTAGGGTTAAGGTTAGGGTTAGGGTGAGGGTGAGGTGAGGGTTAGTTTAAAAGTTGGGTGAGGGTTAGGGTTAGGGTGAGGGTTAGGGTTAGGTTTAGGGTTAGGGTGAGTGTGAGGGTGAGGGTTAGGGTGAGAGTGAGGTTGAGGGTGAGGGTTAGGGTTAGGGTAGGGAAGAGGGTGAAGATGATGTTTAGGGTTAGGATTATGTTTAGGATTAGGATTAGGCTTTGGGTGAGGGTGATGGTGAGGGTGATGTGTAGGGTTAGGGTTAGGGTTTGCTTGAGGATTAAGGTGAGCATTAGGATTACATTTAGTGTTAGTGTTATTGTTAGGGTTAGGGTGAGGGTAAGGGTTAGGGTTAGTGTTAGGGTGAGGTTTAGGGTTAAGGTTAGCATGAGGGTGAGGGAGAGGGTTAAGTTTAGGATTTGGGTTAGGGTTACTGTTGGGCTTAGGGTGAGGGTGATGTTGAGGGTGAGGCTTAGGGTGAGGTTTAGGGTTGGGGTTAGGGTGAAGGTGAGGTTTAGGTTTAGGTTTAGGGTTAGGGTTAGGATTATTTTTTGGGTTAGGGTTAGGGTTAGGGTGAGAGTTAGGTTTAGGGTTATCGTTAGGCTTAGCCTGAGAGTGAGGTAGAGGGTTAGGTTTAGGATTATTGTTAGATTTATGTTTAGGCTTTGGGTGAGAGTGATGGTGAGGGTAAGGCTTAGGTTGCAGGTTAGGGTTAGGTTTACGGTGATGGTGAGGGTTAGGGTTAGTGGTAGAGTTAGGATTAGGATTATTGTTAGGTTTAGGGCTATGGTTATGGTTATGGTTAGGGTTATTGTTCGGGTTAGGTTTAGGTTTAGGGTGAGGGTTAGTGTTAGGTTTATCGTTAGGGTTAGCCTAAGTGTGAGGGAGAGGGTTAGGTTTAGGGTTAGCATTGGTAGAGGGTAGGGCTTAGGGTGAGGGTGATGTTGAGTGTGAGGCTTAGGGTGAGGGTTAGGGTTAGTGTTAGCGTGAGGGTTAGGGTTAGGGTGATATTTAGGGTGAGGGTGAGGGTTAGGTTGAGGGTTAGGGTCAGGGTTAAATTTAGGGTTAGGATGAGGGCTAGGATGAGGGTGAGGGTTAGGATTAGTGTGAGCGTTAGTTTTAGGGTTAGGGTTAGGGGGAGGGTAAGGGTTTGGGTTAGGTTTAGGGTAAGGTTTAGTGTGAGGGGTGGGGTGAGATTGAATGTTAGGTTTAGTGTGTGTGTTAGTTTGAGTGTTAGTGTCATGGTTAGGTTTAGAGTTAGTGTTAGGGTGAGGGTGAGTGTTAGGGTAAGGTGAGGGTGAGGGTTATTTATAGGGTTAGTGTTAGGATTAGGGTTATTGTTATGGTTATTTTTAGAGTTAGGGTTAGGGTGCAGGTGAGGGTTAGCGTTAGGGTTAGCATTAGGGTTAGTTTGAGGTTGAGGGAGAGGTTTAGGTTTAGGTTTAGCGTTAGGTTTAGGGTTAAGCTTAGGATGAGGGTGAGGGTTAGGGTGAGGGTGAGGGTTAGTTTGAGTTTGAGGGTTAGGGTTTGGGTGAGGGTTAGGGTGAGGGTGAGGGTTAGGGTGAGGGTGAGAGTTAGTGTTAGGGTTAGCATTAGGGTGAATGTTAGGGTTAGGGTTATGTTGAGGGTGAGGTTTAGGTTTAGGTTTAAATTTAGTGTTAGCATTAGGGTTAGTGTGAGGATGAGGGAGAGGGTTAGGTTTAGCATTAGGTTTAGGTTTAGGGTTAGGCTTTGGGTGAGGGTGATGGTGAGGGTGACGCATAGGGTCAGGATTAGGGTTAGGGTTAGGTTGAGTGTTAGTGTTAGGGTGATATTTAGGGAAAGGGTGAGTGTTAGGCTGAGGTTGAGGGTTAATATGAGGGTGAGTTATAGGGTTAGGGTTAGCATTAGGGTGAGGGATAGGGTGAGGGTTATGTTGAGGGTGAGGGTTAGGGTGAGGGTTAGGGTTAGGGTTAGCCTTAGGGTGACGGTAAGGTTTAGGGTGAGGTTTAGGGTGAGATTGACATTTAGGAGAGGGTTAAGGTTAAGGTGAGGGTTAGGGTGAAGGTAGGGTTAGGGTTAGGGTGAGGGTATGTGTTAGGGTGAGGGTTAGGGTGAGGGTTAAGGTTAGGGTGAGGGTTAGGTTTAAGATTAGGGTTAGGGTGAGGGTGAGGGTGATGGGAGGGTTAGGGTTTGGGTGATCTTTATGGTTAGGGTGAGGTTTAGGTTTAGGTTTAAGTTTCGGATGAGGATTAGGCTGAGGGCTGGGATTAGGATTAGGGTTAGGGTGAGGGTTAGGGTTAAGTTTAGGGTTATTGTTAGGGTTAGGGTTAGTGTGAGGGGTAGAGTGACGGTGAGGGTAAGGGTTAGCGTGAGGGTTAGTGTGAGGCTGAGGGTTAGGGTTATTGTTAGTGTTAGCATGAGGGTTAGGGTTAGGTTTAGGGTTTTGATGGGGGTTAGGGTGAGGGTTGTGGTTAGGGTTTGGGTAATGTTTAGGATGAGTTTTAGGGTTAGAGTGAGGGTTAAGGTGGGGGGGAGGTTTAGGGTGAGGGTGAGGGTTAGGGTTAGGGTTAGGGTTAGGGTAAAATTCAGGGTGAGGTTTAGGTTGAGGTTGAGCTTTACGGAGAGGGTTAGTGTTAGGATGAAAGATAGGGTGAGAAGTAGGGTTACGATTAGGTTGAAGGTATGTGTTAGGGTGAGGGTTAGGGTGAGGGTTAGGGTAAGGGTGAGGGTTAGGAATAGGCTTAGGATTAGGGTTAGGGTGACGATGAGGGTGAGGGTAAGTTTTAGGGTTTGGTTCAGGGTGAGGGTGAGGTTCACTATAAGGATTAGGGTTAGGGTTAGGATTAGGCTGAGGGTGAGGGTAAGGCTGACAGTTAGGGTTAGGGTGAGGGTGATGGTTAGTGTTAGGTTTAGGGTGAGGGTTAGGTTTAGGGTTAGTGTGAAGATTAGGGTTAGGTTTAGGGTGAGGGTTAGGGTTAGGTTTAGCGTGAGGGTTAGGTTTAGCGTTAGTGTGAGGATTAGGGTTAGGTTTAGGGTGAGTGTAAGGGTTATGGTGAGGTGTAGGTTTAGGATTAGCTTTAGGGTTAGCATGAGGTTGAGGGAGAGGATTAGGTTTAGGATTAGGGTTAGGTTTACGTTTAGACTTATTGTAAGGGTGATGGTGAGGGTGAGGCATAGGGTCAGGGTTAGGGTTGGGTTAGGGTGAATGTGAGGGTTAGTGTTTGGGTGAGGGTTAGGGTGACAGTGAGGGTCAGGTTGAGGGTGAGGGTTAGGGTTAGGGTTAGCATTAGGATGGGAGTTAGGGTTATGTTGAGGGTGAGGGTTAGGATGAGGGTTAAGGTTAGGGTTAGTATTCGGGTTAGCCTGAGGGTGAGGGAGAGGGTTAGGTTTAGTATAAGAGTTAGGTTTATGGTTAGGCTTAGGGTGTGGGTGATGGTGAGGGTGAGGCATAGTGTCAGGTTTAGGGTTAGGGTTAGGGTGAGTGTTAGTGTTAGGGTGATATTTAGGGAAAGGATGAGGGTTAGGGTGAAGTTGAGGGTTAGGGTGAGGGTGAGTTTTAGGGTTAGGGTTCGCATTAGGGTGAGGGTTAGTGTTCGGGTTATGTTGAGGATGAGAGTTATGGTGAGGGTTAGGGTTAAGGTGAGCGTTAGGGTGAGGGTTAGGGTTAGGGTTAGGGTGAGGGTATGTGTTAGAGTTAGGATTAGGTTGAGGGTTAAGTTTAGGGTGAGTGTTTGGGATAGGGTTAGGGTTAGGCTGAGGGTGAGGTGAGGGGAGGGTTAGGGTTAGGGTGATCTTTAGGGTTATTGTGAGGTTTAGGTTTAGGTTTAGGTTTAGGTTGAGGATTAGTCTGAGGGGTGGGGTTAGGATTAGGGTTAGGGTGAGGGTTATGGTTAGGGTTATTGTTACGGTTAGGGTTAGGATTACGGTTATGGTGAGGGTGAGGATGAGGGTTAGGATTAGGTTTCGGAGTAAGGTTATTGTTAGGATTAGGGTTAGGGTAAGAGAGAGGGTGAAGATGAGGTTTAGGGTTAGGATTAAGGTTGGGGTTAGGGTGAGGCTGAAGGGTAGGTTTACGGTTAGGTTAAGGTTTAGGTTTAGTGTGAGTGTTGGGTGAGCATGAGGGTAAGGCTTAGGGTGAGCATTAGGGTGAGGGTGAGACAGGGTTAGGGTTACTGTTAGGGTGAGGGTTAGTGTCAGGGTAGGGGTTAGTTTTAGGGTAGGGTTAGTTTTAGGGTTAGTGTGATGAATTGGGTTAGGGTTAGGGTTAGGGTCAGCGTTAGGGTTAGTCTAAGGGGTAGGGTGAGGTGAGGGTAAGGGTTAGGGTGAGGGTTAAGATGAGGCTGAGGATTAGGGTTATTGTTAGTTTTACGGTGAGGGTTAGGGTGATGGTGGGGGTTAGGGTGAGCATTGGGGTTAGGGTTAGGGTTATGGTTAGGATGAGGGTTAGGGTTTGGGTGAGAGTTAAGGTGAGGGTGAGGGTGAGGGTTTGGTTTAGGGTGAGGATTAGGTTTAGGATGAGCGCTAGGGTGAGAGTGAGTGTTAGGGTTAGGGATAGGTTGAGGTTTAGGGTTAGGGTTCGGGTTCGGGTGAGGGGTAGGTTTAGGGTTAGTGTTAGGTTGAGGGTAATGGTTAGAGTGAGCTTTTGGGTGAGGGTGATGTTTAGGGAGAGGATTAGGGTTAGGGTGAGGGTTAGATTGACGGTTAGGGTTAGGATTAGGGTGAGGGTATGTGTTAGGTTGAGGGCTATTTTGTTGGTTAGGGTAAGGATGAGGGTTAGGGATAGGGTTAGGTTTAGGGATAGGGTGACGGTGAGGGTGAGGATGACTTTAGGGTTAGGTTCAGGTTGAGGGTGAGGTTCAGGGTTAAGATTAGGGTTAGGGTTAGTGTTAGACTGAGGGTGAGGGTGAGGGTGAGGGTTAGGGTTAGTGTGAGGATTAGGATTATTGTTAGGGTGAGGGTAAGGATTATGATGAGGTTTAGTATGAGGGTGAGGGTTAAGGGGAGGGTTAGGATTAGGGTTAGGGATAGGGTTATTTTTAGGGTTAGGGTTAGGGTTAGCGTGAGCGTGAGGTGAGGGTTAGGGTGAGGGTGAGGTTGAGGGTGAGGTTTAGGGTTAGGGTAAGGCAGAGGGTGACGATTAGGTTTAGGGTTAGGATTATGGTTAGGGTTCGGGTGAGGGTGAGGGTTAAGTTTAGGGTTAGGTTGAGGTTTAGGCTTAGTGTGAGGGTTGGGTGAGCGGAGGGTAAGGGATAGGCTGAGGCTTAAGTTGAGGGTGAGAGTTAGGGTTAGGTTTAGGGTTAAGGTGAGTGTTCATGTGAGGGTTAGGTTTATGGTTAGGTTTAGTGTTAGTGTGAGGATTAGGGTTAGGGTTAGGGTAAGGGTGAGGGTTAGGGTTAGTGTGAGGGATAGGGTGACTGTGAGGGTAAGGGTAAGGGTGAGGGTTAGGGTGAGGCTGAGGGTTAGGGTTATGGTTAGTGTTAGGGTGAGGGTTAGGATTAGGTTTAGGGTTATGGTGGGGGTTAGGATGAGGGCTGGGATTAGGGAAAGGTTTACGTTTAGGTAGAGGTTTAGGGTTGGGGTGAGGGTAGGGGTGAGCGTGAGGGTTAGGGTGAGGGTTAGGGTTAGGATTAGGGTTAGGATGAGGGTGAGTGTTTGGGTTAGGGTGTGGGTGAGGGTTAGGGTTAGGGTGAGGGTTCGGGTGAGGGGTAGGTTTAGGGTTAGGGTATGTGTTAGATTGAGGGTAAGGGTGAGGGTTAGGGTTAGGGTGAGGGTTAGGTTTAGGTTTAGGGTTAGGGTTAGGGTGAGGGTGAGGGTGAGGTTTAGGGTTTGGGTTAGGTTCCAGGTGAGGGTGAGGTTCAGGGTTAAGATTAGGCTTAGGGATAGGGTTAGGCTGAAGGTGAGGGAGAGGGTGAGGTTTAGGGTTAGGGTGAGGATGAAGGTTAGGGTGAGGTTTAGGGTGTGGGTTAGGGTTAGGGTTAGTGTGATGATTAGGTTTAGGGTTAGGTTGAGTGTAAGGGTTAGGTTTAGGGTTGGGGTTAGGGTAATGTTTTGTGTTAGGGTTAGGGTGAAAGTGAGGGTTAGGTTTAGTGTGAGTGTTAGGGTGAGTGTTAGGGAAAGGGTCAGGTTTAGTGTTAACTTTAGGGTGAGTGTAAAAATTAGGGTGAGTGTGAGGGTTAGGGTTTGGGTGAGGGTTAGGGTGACGTGTTAGGTTTAGGTTTAGGGTGAGGGTATGTATTAGAGTGAAGGTTTGCGTGAGTGTTAAGGTTAGGGTTAGTTTGAGGTTTCGGTTTAGGTTTAGGTTTAGGATGAGGATTAGGATGAGGGGTGGGGTTAGGTTTAGGGTTAGGGTGAGTGTTAGGGTTAGGGTTACGGTGAGTGTGAGGGTGAGGGTGAGAGTTAGGTTTAGTGTGAGGGTTAGGTTTAGGGTTAGGTTTAGGTTAAGGGTGAGGGTTAGGGCGAGGGTTAGGGTAAGGTTGAGCTTTAAGGTTAGCATTAGGTTTACCGTTAGGGTTAGGGTGAGGGTTAGGGTTAGCTTTAGGGTGAGGGTGAGGGTAAGGTTTAGAGTTAAGTGTAAGGTCAGGGTTAGGGTTAGGGTTTGAGTTAGGGTCAGGGTTAGGGACAGGGTGAGGGTGAGGATTAGGGTTAGGGTTAGGGTTAGGGTTAGGATGAGTTTGATGGTTAGGGTTACCATTAGGTTGAGGATTAGGTTTAGTGTGAGGGTTGGGTGAGTGTGACGGTAAGGGTTAGGGTTAGGTTTAGTGTTAGTGTGAGGATTAGCGTTAGGGTGAGGGTTAGGGTTAGTTTGAGAGGTAGGGTGACAGTGAGGATAAGGGTTAGGGTAAGGGTTAGTGTTAGCTTTAGGGTTAGGCTGAGAGTGAGGTTGAGGGTTAGGGTGATGTTCAGGGTTAGGGTGAGGTTTATGTTTAGGTTTAGGATGAGGATTAGGCTGATTGTGGGGTTAGTTTTAGGGTTAAGGTGAGGTTTAGGGTTAGGGTTATTGTTAGGTTTAGTGTTAGGGTTAAGGTTTGGGTGACAGTGAGGGTGAGAATGAGGGTTAGGATTAGGGTTAGGGATAGGACAATTGTTAGGGTTAGGGTTAGGGTTAAATTGAGGGTGAGGGTGAAGTTTAGGTTTAAGGTTGGGTGATGGTTAGGGTTAGGTTTAGGGTTAGGGTGAGGGTGAGGGTGAGGGTTATGGTGAGGGTGAGGTTGAGGGTGAAGGTTAGGTTTAGGGTAAGGCAGAGGGTGAAGTTGAGGTTTAGGGTTAGGATTAGGGTAGGGTTAGGGTGAGGTTGAGGGTTAGGGTTAGGGTTAGGTTGAGGTTTAGGCTTAGTGTGAGGGTTGGGTGAGCGTGAGGGTAAGGGATAGGGTGAGGGCTAAGTTGAGGGTGAGAGTTAGGGTTAAGGTTAGGGTTAGGGTGATTGTTCGTGTGAGGGTTAGGGTTAGGTTTAGGTTTAGATTTAGTGTGAGTTTTAGGATGAGGGTTAGGGTTAGGGTGAGGGTTAGGGTTAGTGTGAGGGTTAGGGTGACTGTGAGGGTAAGGGTTAGGGTGAGGGTTAGGGTGATGTTGAGCTTTAGGGTTATTGGTAGTGTTAGGGAGGGTTAGGGTTAGGTTTAGGGCTATGGTGGTGGTCAGGATGAGGGTTGGCGTTAGGGATAGGTTTAGGTTTAGGATGAGGTTTAGGGTTAGGGTGAGGGTAAGGGTGAGGGTGAGGGTTAGGGTGAGGGTTAGGGTTCGGATTAGGGTTAGGATGAGGGCTAGGGTTAGGTTGTCGTTAGGTTTAGGGTTAGGGTTAGGGTGAGGGTTAGGTTTAGGCTGAGGGTTCAGGGTGGGGTACTTTAGAGTTAGGGTTATGGTGAGTGTAAGGGTATGGTGAGGTTTAGGGTGAGGGTGAGGTTTAGAGTGAGGGTTAGGGTGAGGGTTAGGGTTAGGCTGAAGGTTAGTGATAGGTTTAGCCTTATTGTTAGGGTGAGGGTGAGTGTGAGGGTTAGGGTTAGTGTTATCATGAGGTTTAGCATGAGGGTAAGGGAGAGGGTTAGGGTTAGGGTGAGGGCGAGGGTGAGGGTTAGGGTTAGTGTTAGGTTCAGGGTGAGGGTGAGGTTCAGGGTTAAGATTAGGGTTAGGGATAGGGTTAGGCTGAAGGTGAGGGTGAGGGTTAGGGTTAGTGTGAGGATTAGGATTAGGGTTATGGTGAGGGTAAGGGTTCGGTTTAGGGTTAAGGTTAGGGTAAGTTTTAGTGTGAGGGTTAGGGTGAGAGTGAGGGTTAGGTTTAGTGTGAGTGTTAGGTTGAGTGTTAGGGTGAAGTTTAGGTTTAGTGTTAGGTTTAGGGTGAAGGTGAGGGCTAGGGTGAGTATGAGGGTTAATGTTTGGGTGAGGGTTAGGGTGAGGGTTAGGTTTAGGTTTAGGGTGAGGGTATGTATTAGTGTGAGGGTTAGCGTGAGGGTTAAGGTTAGGGTAAGTGTTAGGGATAGGTTTAGGTTTAGGGTTAGGGTGAGGTTGAGTGTGAGGTTCAGGGTTAGGGTTAGGTTTAGGGTGACTGTGAGGTTCAGGGTTAGTACTAGGGTTATGGTTAGGGTTAGGCTGAGGGTGAGCGTTAGGGTTAGGGTTAGGGTGATCGTTAGGGATAGGGTGAGGTATATGGTGAGTGTTATGTTTAGGGTGATGGTTAGGGATAGGGTTAGGGTTCAGGTGAGGGTAAGGGTGAGGATGAGGTTTAGTTTTAGGGTTAGGTTTAGGGTGAGGGTGAGGTTTAGGGTTAGGGTTAGGTGGAGGGTGAGGGTGAGTGTGAGGGTTAGGATTAGGGTTAGGGTTAGGGTTAGGCTGAGGGTGAGGTTGAGGGTGAGGGTTAGGGTTAGGGCGATGTTTAGGGTTATTGTTAGGGTTAGGGTGAGGGTTATGGTGAGGATGGGGGTTAGGTTTAGGGTTAGGGATAGGGTTATTGTTAGGGTTTGAGTTAGGGATAGGGTTAGGGTGAGGGTTAGGTTTAGTGTGAGGTTTAGGTTTAGGGTTATGGTTAGGGATAGGGTAAGGGGTAGGGTGAGGTTTAGGGTAAGGATGAGCCTTAGGGTTAGCATTAGGGTTAGGCTCAGTGTTAGGGTGAGGGTAAGTGTTAGGGTCAGAATAAGGGTGAGGGTGAGGGGTAGGGTTAGGGTTAGTGTTAGTGTGTGTTTTAGGGTGAGCGTTAGGATTACGGTTATTGTTAGTGTTAGGGTTAGGGTTAGGGTGAGGGTTAGGGTTTGGGTTAGGGTTAGGGTTACGGTGAGGTTCAGGGTGAGGGTTAGAGTTAGAGTGAGGGTGAGCGTTAGGTTTATGATGAGGGTAAGAGTTAGGGTGAGGGTTAGGGTGAGGATGAAGTTTAGGGTTAGCTTCAGGTTTATCGTGAGGGTGAGGGTTAGGGTTAAAGTTAGGGTTAAGTTGAGGGCTAGGCAGAGGGTGAGGGTTCAGGTTAGGTTTAGAGATAGGGTGAGGATTAGGGTGAGGTTAGGATTAGGGTGAGCATTAGGCTGAGGGGTAGGGTTAGGGTTACAGTGAGGGTTAGGTTTAGTGTGATTGTTAGGGTTAGGGTTAGGGTGAGTGTAAGGGTTAAGGTGAGGGATAGGGTGAGGGTGAGTGTTAGGGTTAGGGTAAGGGTTAGTGTGAGAATTAGGGTTAGGGTTAGGGTGAGGGTTAGGGTGAGGGTGAGGGTTAGGGTTAGGGTGAGTGTTAGGGATAGGGTTAGGCTTAGGGGTAGGGTTAGGCTTAGGGTTAGGTATAGGGTTAGGGTGAGGGTAAGTGTTAGGGTGAGGGTAATGGTGTTTGTCAGGATTAGGGTTATGGTTAGGGTTAGCGTGAGGTTTAGGGGGAGCGTTAGGATTACAGTTAGTGTTAGTGTTAGGGTTAGGTTTAAGGTGAGGGTTAGGGTGAGGTTTAGTGTGAAGGTTAGGTTTAGTGTTACGGTGAGGGTTAGGTTTAGTGTGATTGTTAAGGTTTGGGTTAGGGTTAGGGTCAGGGTTAGGGTGAGGGATAGGGTGAGGATGAGGGTTAGGGTTAGCATTAGGGTTAGGGTTAGGGTGAGGGTTAGTGGTAGGGTTAGGGTTAGGGATATGGTTAGGGTGAGGGTGAGGGTTAGGGTTAGGTTTAGAAGTAGGTTTGGGGTTATTGTTAGGGTTAGGTTTAGGTTTTAGTTTCGGGTGAGGGTGAGGGTTAGGGTTAGGGTTATATCTTTAGAGTTAGGGTGATGGTGATGGAGAGGGATAGGATTAGGATTAGGGGTATTTTTAGGGTTAGGCTTAGGGTGAGGGTGATGGTGAGGGTGAGGCTTAGGGTGAGGGTTATGGTTAGGGATAGGGTTAGGGTTAGGGTGAGGGTGAAGGTTATAGTTAGGGTTAGGGTTAGGGTGAGGCTGAGGGGGAGGGTTAGGTTTAGGGTTAGGTTTAGGGTGAGTGTAAGGGAGAGGGTTCGGTTTAGGATTCCGTTTAAGTTTAGGGTTAGGCTCAGGGTGAGCTTGATGGTGAGGGCATGGTTCAGGATGAGGGTTAGCTTTAGGGTTAGGGTGTGGGTTAGTGTGAGGATCAGGGTTAGAGTTAGGGTTAGGGTGAGGGTTTAGTTTAGTGTGAGGGTTTGGGTGACAGAGAGGGTAAGGGTTAGGGTGAGGGTTATTGTGAGACTGAGGATTAGGGTTATTGTTAGAGTTAGGGTGAGGTTTAGGGGGAGGGTTAGGGTTAGGCTTATGGTAATGGAAGGGGTTAGTGTGAGGGTTGGGGTTAGGGTTATGGTTAGGATGACGGTTAAGTTTAGGGTGAGGGTTAGTGTGAGGGTGAGGGTTAGGGTGAGGGTGAGTTTTAGGCTTAGGGTGAGTGTTAGTGTTAGGTTTAGGGTTAGGGTGAGGTCTGCAGTTAGGGTTAGGGTTGGGGTTAGAGTTAGGTTGAGGGTTAAGTTTAGCGTGATGGTGAGGGTGAGGGGTAGGCTTAGGGTTAGGGTGAGTGTTAGGTTTAGTGTGAGGGTTAAGGTTAGGGTTTGGGTTAGGGTAAGCTTTAGGGTGAGGGAGATGGGTTAAGTTTAGCGTGAGTGTTAGGGTGAGTGTTAAGATGAGGGTTAGGGTTAGGGTGAGGATTAGGGTTAGGTTTAGGATTAGGGTGAGGGTGACGGTGAGGGTTAGCGTTAGAGTTAGGGTGAGGGTGAGGGTGAGGGTTAGGGTTAGTGTTAGGGCTGCGGTGAGGGTGAGGGAGAGGGTTAGGTTTAGGATTAGGGTTAGGTTTAGGGTTAGGCTTAGGGTGAGGGTGATGGTAAGTATGAGGCTTAGGGTGAGGGTTAGGGTTAGGGTTAGGGTGAGGGTTAGTATTAGGGTGATATTTAGAGTGAGGTTGATGGTTAGGGTGCGGGTGATTGTTCAGGTGAGTGTGAAGGTTAGGGTGTGGGTGAGGGTTAGAATGACTGTGAGGATTAGGGTGTCAGTGAGGCTTAGGTGAGGGTGAGTGTTAGGGTTAGGTTCAGAGAAATAGGGTTCTGGTTAGGGTTGGGGTTATGGTGAGGGTTAGGTTTAGGGTTAGTGTGAGGATTAGCGTTAGGGTTAGGGTTAGGGTTAGGGTGAAGGGTCAGGTTTATGTTGAGGGTGAGGATTAGGGAAAGGGTTAGGGTTAGGGTAAATTTTACGGTGAGGGATAGATGGGAGAGTAAGGGTTAGGATGAGGGTTAGGGTGAGGGTTAGGGTTACGGTTAGGGTGAGGGTGAGGGTTAGGTTTAGGGTGAGTTCAAGATTTAGAGTGAAGGCTAGCATGAGGGTGAAGGTTAGGGTTAGAATTAGGGTTAGGCTGAGAGTGAGGGTTAGGCTTAAGATTAGAGTTAGGTTGAGGGTGAGGGTGAGGGTTAGGGTTAGGGTGAGTTTGAGGGTTAGGGTTAGGGTTTGGGTGAGGGTTAGGGTGAGGGTTAGGGTGAGGGTGAGGATGAGGCTGACGGTTAGGGTAAGGGTGAGGGTTAGGGTTAGGGTGAGGTTGAGGGTGAGGAATAGGGTTAGGGTTATTATCAGGGTTACGGTTAGGGTGAGGTTGAGGGTTATTGTAATGGTTAGGGTTAGGGTTGGCATTAGACTGAGTGTTAGGGTTAGGGTGGTATTAGGGGGAGGGTTAAGGTTCGGTTGAGGGATAGGGTTAGGGTGAGGGTTAAGGTGAGGGTGAGGATTAGTGTTAGGGTGAGGGTTAGACTGTGGAAGAGGGTTAGGGTGACTCTCAGGGTTAGGGTGAGGGTGAGGGTTAGGGTTAGGGTTAGGGTTAGCATTAGTGTGAGGGTTAGGGTTAGGGTTATGGTGAGGGTGAGGGTTAGGGTGAGGTTTAGGATTAGGGTTATTGTTAGGGATAGGGTGAGATTTAGGGCTTGGGTTAGGGTGAGGGTTAGGGTGAGGTTAGTGTTAGGGTGATGTTCAGGGTGAGGGTGAGGTTTAGGGGCAGGGTTAGGGTTAAGGTGAGGGTTAGGGTGAGGGTTAGGTTTAGGGTTATGGTTAGGGTATGTGTTAGGGTGAGGGTTAGGGTGCGGGTTAAAGTTAGGGTGAGGGATAGGTATAGGGTTAGGGTTAGGGTGAGGGTGAGGTCTGGGGTGAGGGTTAGGGCTGGGGTTCGTGTTAGGTTGAGGGTTAGGTTTAGGGTGAGGATTCATTTGAGAGGTAGGGTTAGGGTTATGGTGAGTGTTAGGTTTAGTGTGAGGGTTAGGGTTAGGGTTAAGTTTCGTTTAAGCTTAAGATGAGGGTTAGGTTGAGAGAGATGGGTTAGGTTTAGCATGAGTGTTAGGGTGAGTGTTAAGGTGAGGGTTAGGGTTAGGGTGAAGTTTCGGGTTATAGTTAGGATTAGGGTGAGGGTGAGGGTTAGGGTTAGGGTTAGGGTGAGGGTGAGGGTGAGGGTTAGGGTTAGGGTTAGTGTTAGGGCTACAGTGAGGGTGAGTGAGAGGGTTAGCTTTAGAATTAGGGTTAGGTTTAGGGTTAGTCTTAGGGTGAATGTGATGGTGAGGCTGAGGATTAGGGTGAGGGTTAGGGTTAGGTTTACCATGAATGTTAGTGTTAGGGTGATATTTAGGGTGAGGTTGAGGTTTAGGGTAAGGGTGATTGTTCACATTAGTATGAGAGTTTGGGTGTGGGTGAGGGTTAGGGTGACTGTGAGGGTTAGGGTGACGGTGAGGGTTACGGTTAGGTTTAGCGTTAGGGTGAGGGTTAGGGTTAGGGTTAGGGTGACGGTGAGGTTTAGGGTGAAGTTTAGGGTTAGGGTCAGGTTTAGGTTTAGTGTGAGGATTAGGGTTAGGGTTAGGTTTATGGTTAGGGTGAGGGTAAGGTTTAGGGTGAGGTTTAAGCTGAGGGTGAGGGTTAGGGCGAGGGTTAGGTTTAGGGTTAGGGTGAGGGTGAGAGTTAGGCTGAGGATTAATGTGAGGGTTATGTTTAGGGTGAGGGTTAGGGTGAGGGTGAAGTTTAGGGTTAGCAATTGTGTTAGGGTGAGGGTGAGGGTTAGGGTGAGGTTTAAGATTAGGGTTAGGTTGAAGGTGAGGATTAGGTTTAGGTTTAGGGTTTGAGTGAGGCTAAGAGTTATGGTGAGGTTTAGTGTGAGGGTGAGGGTTAGGCTGACCGTTAGGTTCTGGTTGAGTGTTAGGCTTAGGGTTAGGGTTAGGGTTAGGGTGAGGGTGAGGGTTAGGATTACGGTGAAGTTAAGGATTAGATTGAGGGTTACATTGAGGATGAAAGTTAGGGTTAGCATTAAGGTTAGGGTGAGTGTGAGGTTTAGCCTTAGGTTTAGGTTTAGGGTGAGGGCTAGGCTGAAGGTGAGGGTTAGGGTTAGGGTTAGTATGAGGGTTAGGGTTAGGGTGAGGGCTAGGGTTAGGGTTAGGGTTTGGGTGAGGGTTAGGGTTAGGGAGAAGGTTAGGGTTAGGGAGAGGGTTAGGGTTAGGGTTAAGGTTATTTTTAGGGTTAGGATTAGGGTTAGAGTTAGGGTGAGGGTGAGTTTGAAGGTGAGGGTTACGGTTAGGTTTAGGTTTAGGGTTATTGTTAGGGTTAGGGTTAGGTTGTAGGTGAGGGTTATTGTTAGATTTAGGGTTAGGGTGAGGGTGAGGGTTACGGATAGAGTTAGGATTAGGGTTAGGATGAGGGTGAGGGAGAGGGTTAGGTTTAGGATTAGGTTTAGGGTTAGGTTTATGCTTAGGGTGAGGGTTAGGGTGAGGGTTAGGGTTAGGATGATGTTTATGGTGATTGTGAGGGTTAGGGTGAGGGTTAGGTTTAAGGTGAAGTTTAGGGTGACGGATAGGTTTAATGTGAGGGTTAGGGTGAGTGTTAGGGTTGGTTTATTGTGAGCGTTAGGATTAGTGTGAGGGTTAGTGTTAGAGTTAGGGTTATTGTGATGGTTAGGTTTAGTGTGAGCATTAGGTTTAGCTTTAGGGTTAGGATGAGTATTAGGTTGAGGGTTAGGGTTAAGGTTATGGTAAGGGTTAGGGTTAGTGTGAGGGTTAGGCTGAGGGTTAGCGTGAGGGTAAGGGTTAGGGTGATGGTTAGCCTGAGGGTGAGCGGTAGGGTTAGGGTGAGGGTTAGGGTTAGGGTAAGTGTTAGGGATAGGGTTAGGATGAGGGGTAGGTTGAGGGGTAGGTTTAGGGTTAGGGAGAGTTTTAGGGTGAGGGTTAGGGTTAGGGTGAGGGTTAGGGTGAGGGTGAGGGTTAGGTTTAGGGAGAGGGTAAGGGTGAGGGTGCAGGTTAGGGTTAGCATTAGGGTTAGGGTGAGGGTGAGGGTTAGGTTTAGAGTAAGGGTTAGGGTTAGGGTTACGGTGAGGGTAAGGATTAGGGTGAGGTATAGGGTGAGGGTGAGGGTTAGGGTGAGGGTTAGGTTTAGAGTAAGGGTTAGGGTTATTTTTAGGGTTATTTTTAGGGTTAGGGTTAGGGTTATTGTGAGGATTATGTTTAGTGTGAGGGTTAGTGTTAGTGTTAGGGTTAGGGTTAGGGTAAGTTTTAGGGTGAGGGTTAGGGTGAGAGTGAGGGTTAGGTTTATCGTGAGGGTTACGGTGAGTGTTAGCATGAGATTTATGTTTAGGCTTAGGGTTAGGGATAGGGTGAGGGTTAGGGTTAGGGTGTGGGTAAGGGTTAGGGTTTGGTTTAGGGTGAGGGTGAGGGTGAGGGTTAGGGTTAGCATTAGGTTTAATGTGAGGGTGAGGGAGAGGGTTAGGTTTTGGATTAGTTTTAGTTTTAGGGTTAGGCTTAGGGTTAGGTTTAGGGTTAGGGTTATTGTTAGCGTTAGGGTTAGGGTTAGGTTGAGGGTTAGATTTAGTGTGAGGGTTAGGTTTATGTTTAGGCTTAGGGTGAGGGAAAGGGTTAGGGTGAGGGTTAGGGTAAGGGTGAGGGGTAGGGTTAGGATTAGGGATTGTGTTATTGTGAGGGTTAGGTTTAGAGTGAGGGTTAGGATATGGTTTAGGGTGAGGTTTAGGGTGAGAATGAGTGGTAGGTTTAGTGTGAGTGTTAGGATGAGGGTTAGGTTTAGTTTTAGGGTTAGGATGAGGGTGAGGGTTGGGGTTAGGGTTAGGGTGAGGGTTAGGTTTAGTGTTAGGGTGAGGGTGAGGTTTACGGTTAGTGTTAGGGTTAGGGTTAGATTTATTTTTAGGGTTAGGGTTAGAGTTATGTTTAGGGTGAGGGTGAGGGTTAGGGGTAGGTTTAGCGTTAGGGTTAGCGTGAGATTGAGAGTTGGGGCTAGGTTTAGGATTAGGTTTAGTTTTAATGTTAGGCTTAGGGCGAGGGTGATGGTGAGGATGAGGCTTAGGGTGAGGGTTAGGTTTTGGGTTAGGGTGAGGTTTAGGGTTAGGGTGATATTTAGGGTGAGGGTGAAGGTTAGGGTGAGGGTAAGGTTTAGGGTGAGTGTGAGGGTTAGGGTGTGGGTGACTGTTAGTGTGACACTGAGGGTTAGGGTGAGGTTGTGTGTTAGGGTTAGGGTTAGCATTAGGGTGAGGGTTAGGATTAGGGTTAGGGTTAGGGTTAGGGTTAGTGTGAGGATTAGGGTTAGGGTTAGGTTTAGGGTTTGGGTGAGTGTAAAGGTTAGGGTTAAGGTTAGGTTTAGGGTGAGGTTAAGTTTTATTGTGAGGGTTTTGGTGAGGGTGAATGTTAGGGTTAGCATTAGCTTTCGGGTGAGGATGAGGGTTAGGCTTACGATTAGGGTTAGGGTGAGGGCAAGGCTCTGGATGAGGTTTAGGTTTAGGTTTTGGGTGCGAGTTATGGTTAGGGTTTGGGAGAGGGTGAGGGTTAGGCTGACGGTTAGGTTTAGCGTGAGGGTTAGGGTTAGCGTTACGGTGAGGTTGAGTGTGAGGGTAAGGGTTAGGTTTAGGGTTAGGGAGTTCGTTAGGGTTAGGAATAGGGTTAGGGTTAGGGTGAGGGTGAGGGTGAGGGTGGGGTGAGGGTTAGGGTTAGGGTTAGGATAAGGATTATTGTTAGGTTTAGGGTTAGGGTGAGGGTGAGGGTTAGGGTTAGGGTTAGGGTGAGTGTGAGGGTGAGGGTTAGGGTTAGGTTTAGGGTTGGGGTGACTGTGAGGGAGAGGTTTAGATTTAGTATTAGGTTTAAGTTTAGGGTTAGGCTTAGGGTGAGGTTGATCATGAGGGCAAGGCTCAGGATGAGGTTTAGGGTTAGGGTTAGGGTGAGGGTTAGGGTTAGTGTCAGGGTTAGGGTTAGTGTTAGGGTTTGGGTGAAGGGTAGGGTTAGGGTTAGGGTGAGTGTTAGGTTTAGTGTGAGGAATAGGGTTAGGGTTAGGTTAGGTTAAGCTTTAGGGTGAGGTTTAGGGTGACAGAGAGTGTTATGTTTAGTGTGAGTGTTAGGGTGAGTGTTAGGATTAGGGTTAGTATTAGGGTGAGGGTGAGGGTTAGGGTTAGGGTTAGGTTGAGGGTGAGGGTGAGGGTTAGGTTTAGGGTTAGTGTTTGGACTACGGTGATGTTGAGGGAGACGGTTAGGTTTAGTATTATGGTTAGGTTTAGGGTTAGGCTTAGGGTGAGGGTTAGGGTTAGGGTTAGGGTGAGGGTTAATATTAGCGTGATATTTAGGGTGAGGTTGAGGTTTAGGGTGAGGGTGATTGTTAGGGTGATTGTGAAGGTTAGGTGTGGGTGAGGGTTAGATTGATGGTGAGGATTAGGGTTTCAGTGAGGGTTAGGGTGAGGGTGAGTGTTAGGGTTAGTTTGAGTGATAGAGTTAGGGTGAGGGTGAGGGATAGAGTTAGGGTGAGGGTTAGGGTGAGTGTTAGGCTGAGGAGTAGGTTTAGGGTTAGGTTGAGGGTTAAGTGTATTGTGAGTGTTACGTTTAGGGTTAGGGTGAGGGTAAGCATTAGGGTGAGGTATAGGGTGAGGGTGCGGTTTAGGGTTAGCATTACGGTTAGGGATTGGATTGGGGTGAAATTTAGGTTAAGTTTAGGGTTAGGGTGAGGTTTAGGGTGAGAATTAGTTTTAGGGTTAGGGTTAGGGTGAGGGTAAGTGTTAGGGTGAGGTTTAGCGTGAGGGTGAGGGTGAGGCTGATATTTAGGTTAGGGTGAGGGTTAGGGTTAGGGTTAGGGTTAGGGTGAGGCTGAGGGTTAGTTTTAGGGTGAGGTTAACGGTGAGGGTTCAGCTTAGGGTTAGGTTTAATGTGTGGGCTAGTCTGACGGTGAGGGTTAGTGTTGGGTTTAGGGTGAGGGTTAGGGTTAGTGTGAGGGTTACGGTTAGGGTTTAGGAGAAAATTAGGTTAAAGGTTAGGGTTAGAGTGAGGGTGAGGTTTAGGATTAGGGGTAGGGTTAGAGTTTTTGTTAGGGCTAGGGTTAGGTTTATGGTGAGGGTGAGTGTGCGGGTGAGGGTTAGTTTTACGTTTAGGGTGAGAGTTAGGGTGAGGGTAATGGTTAGGGTGAGGTTTAGGATGAGGGTGAGGTTTAGGGAGAGGGTTAGGGTTAGGGTGAGGGTTAGGGTTAGGGTGAGGGTTAGAGTTAGGGTGAAGGTAAGGGTTAGGGTGAGGGTTAGGGTGAGATTGAGGTTTAGGTTTAGCGTTAGGTTTAGTTTGAGGGTTGGGTGAAGGTTATGGTTAGGTTTAGGCTTAAGGTGGGAGTTAAGATTAGGGTTCGGTTTCGGGTTTCGGGTGAGGGTGAGGGTTAGGGTGTGGGTGAGGCTTAGGGTGACCGTGAGGGTAAGGGTTAGGGTTAGGGTTAGGATTAGCGTTTGGGTGATGGATAGGGTTACGTTTAGGGTGAGGGTGAGGGTTAGGGTGCGGGTTAGAATTAGGGTTAGTGGGAGGATTAGGGTTAGGGTTAGGGTTAGTGTGAGGGTTAAGGTGAGGTTTAGGGTTAGGGTTAGGGTTAGGGTGAGAGTTAGGATTAGGGTTAGGGTGAATTTGAGGGTCCGGGTGAGGTTTAGGGTGAGGATTAGGGTTAGGGTGAGGGTTAGGTATAGGTTTAGAGTTAGGCTGAGGGTAAGGGTGAGGGTTAGATTTAGGGTTAGGGTGAGGTTGAGGGAGCGGGCTAGGTTTAGCATTAAGTTTAGTTTTAGTGTTAGGCTTAGTGTGAGGATGATGGTGAGGGTGAGGCTTAGGTTGAGGTTTAGGGTAAGCGTTAGGGTGAGGGTGAGTGTTAGGGTGATATTTAGGGTGAGGGTGAAGGTTAGAGTGAGGGTGAGGGTTAGGATGACTGTGAGGGCTTGGATGTGGTTGAGGGATAGGCTGACACTGAGTGTTAGGATGAGGGTGAGGGGTAGTGTTAGTGGGAGGATTGGGGTTAGGGTTAGGGTGAGAGTAAGGCTTAGGGTTAGGGTTAGGGTAAGGTTTAGGGTACGGGTTAGGGTGAGAGTGAGGGTTAGGTTTACTGTGAGTATTAGGGTGAGGGTTAAGTTTAGTGTTAGTGTTAGGGTGAGGGTGAGGGTTAGGGTTAGGGTTAGGGTGAGTGTTAGGTTTAGGGGTGAGGGTTAGGGTTAGGGTTAGGCTTAGGGTTACTGTTAGGGTTATTGTTAGCGTTAGGTTTAAGGTTAGGGTTAGGGTGATGTTGAGTGTTAGGTTTAGGGTGAAGTTAAGAGATAGAGTGAGTGTTATGTTGAGGGTGAATGTTAGGGTTAGCATTAGCATAAGGGTGAGGATGAGGCTTAGGTTTAGGATTAGGGTTAGGGTGAGGGCTAGGCTCAGGATGAGGGTTAGCTTTAGGGTTCGGGTGAGGGTGAGGGTTAGGTTTAGGATTTGGGTGAGGGTTAGGGTTAGGGTTATTTTTAGGGTGAGGGTGAGGGTTAGGCTGATGGTTAGGGTGAGGGTGAGGGTTAGGTTTAGGGTTAGGGTTAGGGTGAGGGTTAGGGTTAAGGTTAGGCTTAGGGTTAGGGTTAGGGTTAGCATTAATGTTAGGGTGAAGATTAGGGTGAGGGTGAGTGTGAGGGTTAGTGTTAGTTTTAGGATTAGGATTATTGTTAGGGTTAGGTTTAGGAAGAGTGTGAGGGTTCAGATTAGGGTTAGGTTTAGGGTGTGGGCTAGTCTGAGGGTGAGGCTTAGTGTTGGGTTTGAGGTTAGGTTTAGGGTTAGGGTGAGGGTGAGTGTTAGGTTTAGGGTTTACGTGAGAATTAGGTTAAGGGTTAGGGTTAAAGTGAGGGTGAGGTTTAGGGTTAGGTTTAGGGTTAGGATTATTGTTAGGGTTAGGGTTAGGGATAGGGTGAGGGTGAGGGTGAGGGTGAGGGTTAGTTTTAGGTTTCGGGTTAGGGTTAGGGTGAGGGTGAGGGTTAGGGTTAGGTTTAAGGTTAGGGTTAGGATGAAGGTAAGGGTTAGGGTGAGGGTTAGCCTGAGATTGAGGTTTAGGTTTAGCGTTAGGTTTAGTGTGAGGGTTAGGGTGAAGGTTAGAGTTAGGGTTAGGCTTAGGGTGAGAGTTAGGATTAGTGTTAGGGTGAGGTGAAGGTGAGGGTGAGGGTTACGGTGTGGGTGAGGCTTAGGGTGACCGTGAGGATAACGGTGATGGTTAGGGTTAGGGTGAGGGTTAGGTTTAGGGTTAGAGTTAGGGTGAGGGCTTGGGTTACGGTTAGGGTGAGGGTTAGGGTTAGGGTTAGTGTGAGGATTAGGGTTAGGGTTAGGGTGAGGGTTAGGGTTATGGTGAGGTTTAGGTTGAGGATGAGGGTTAGGGAGAGGTTTAGGGTTAGGGTGTGGGTTAGGATGAAGGTTTGGGTTATTGTTAGTTTTAAGGTTAGGGTGAGGGTGAGGGTTCAGCTTAGGGTTAGATTTAGGGTGTGGGCTAGTCTCAGGATGAGGGTTAGTGTTGGGTTTAGGGTGAGAGTTAGCTTTCGGGTGAGGGTTAGGGTTAGGGTTTAGGTGAGAATATGGTTAAGGGTTAGGATTAGAGTTAGAGTGAGGTTTAGGGTTAGGCTTAGGCTTAGGGTTATTGTTAGGTTTAGGGTTAGGGTGAGGGTGAGGGTGAGGGTGAGGGTTAGTTTTAGGTTTAGGGTTAGTGTTAGGGTGAGGGTAAGGGTTAGGGTTAGGTTTAGGATGAGGGTGAAGTTTAGGGAGAGGGTTACGGTTAGGTTGAGGGTTAGGGTTAGGTTTAGGTTTAGGGTTAGGTTGAAGATAAGGGTTAGGGTGACTGTTAGGGTGAGATGGAGTTTTAGGTTTAGGTGAGATGGAGTTTTAGCTTTAGGTTTAGCGTGAGGGTTAGGGTGAGAGTTAGGTTTAGGTTTAGGCTTAGGCTGAGAGTTAGGATTAGGGTTAGGGTGAGGGTGAGGGTTAGAGTGTGGGTGAGTCTTAGGTTGACCGTGAGTGTAAGGGTGAAGGTGAGGGTTAGGGTGAGGGTTAGGGTAATGGTTAGTGTTGGAGTGAGGGATAGGGTTACCGTTAGTGTGAATGTTCGGGTTAGGGTTCGGGTTAGTGTGAGGATTAGGGTTTGGGTTATGGTGAGGTTTAGGGTTATGGAGAGGTTTAGGGTGAGGGTGAGGGTTAGGGAGAGGGTTAGGGTTAGGGTGAGGGTTAGGATGAGGGTTTGGGTTAAGGTTAGGCTGAGGGTGAGGGTCCGGGTGAGGGTTAGGGTGAGGATTAGGGTTAGTTGAGGGTTAGGGTTAGGTTGAGGGTAAGATTTAGGGTGAGGTTTAGGGTGAGAGTGAGGTTGAGGGAGAGGGTTAGGGTTTAGTTGAGGGTTACAGTTAGGTTTAGGGTTAGGCTGAGGGTTAGGGTTAGTGTTAGGGTGAGGTTTAGGGTTAGAGTAAGGGTAAGGGTTAGGGTGAGGGTAAGGGTGAGGGTGAGGGGTAGGGTTGGGGTTAGCATGAGGTTGAGGGAGGGGGCTAGATTTAGGATTAGCTTTAGGCTTAGGGTTAGGCTTAGGGTGAGAGTAATGGTGAGGGTGAGGCTTAGGGTGAGGGTTAGGGTTAGGGTTAGGAAGAGTGTTAGGGTTAGCATGATATATAGGGTGGAGGTGAATGTTAAGGTGAGGGTGAGTGTGAGGGTTAGTGTTAGTGTAAAGATTAGGATTATTGTTAGGGTTAGGGTGAGGGTGAGGGTTTGAGTGAGGTGTAGGATTAGCGTTAGGGTGAGTGTTAGGTTTCGTGTGAGTGTTAGTGTTAGGGTAAGGTTTAGGGTGAGGATTAAGGTGAGAGAGAGGGTTACTTTAAAGTGAGTGTTATGGTGAGTGTTAGTGTGATGGATAGGTTTAGGGTTAGGATTATGGTGAGAGTGAGGGATAGGGTTAGGTTTAGGGTGAGGGTTAGGCTTAGGGTTAGGGTGAGGGCTAGGCTCAGGATGAGGGTTAGAGTTAGAGTTAGAGTGAGGGTTATGGTTAGGGTGAGTGTGAGGGTTAGGGTTAGGGTTTGGCTGAGGGTTAGGGTTAGGATTATTTTTAGTGTGAGGGTGAATGTTAGTCTTACAGTTAGGGTTAACGTTACGATTTGGGTGAGAGTGAGGGTGAGGGTGAGTGTTAGGTGTTGGATTAGGGTGAGAGTTAGGGTTAGGGTTAGCGTTAGGGTTAGGGTGAGGGTGAGGGTGAGTGTGAGGGTTAGTGTTAGTGTAAAGATTAGGATTATTGTTAGGGTTAGGGTGAGGGTGAGGGTCTGGGTGAGGTGAGGGTTTGGGTGAGGTGTAGGATTATCGTTAGGGTGAGTGTTAGGTTTCCTGTGAGGGTTAGTGTTAAGGTAAGGTTTAGGGTGAGGATTAAGGTGAGAGGGTTATGTTTAGCATGAGTGTTAGGGTGAGTGTTAGGGTGATGGATAGGTTAAGGGTTAGGATTAGGGTGAGAGTGAGGGATAGGGTTAGGTTTAGGGTGAGAGTTAGGGGTAAGGTTAGGGTGAGGGTGAGGGTTAGGTTTAGGGTTAGTGTTAGGGTTATGGTGAAGGTGAGGGGGAGGGTTAGGTTTAGGATTAGGGTTAGGTTTAGGATTAGGTTTAGGTTGAGGGTGATGGTGAGGGTGAGGATTAGGGTGAGGGTTAGGGTTAGGGTTACGGTGAGGGTTAGTTTTAGAGTGATATTTAGGGTGAGGTTAAGGGTTAGAGTGAGGGTGATTGTTTGGGTGAGTGTGAGGGTTAGGGAATGGGTGAGGGTTAGAGTGGCGGTGAGAGTTAGGTTGTCAGTGAGGGTTAGGGTGAGGGTGAGGTTTAGGGTTAGGTTGAGGGATAGAGTTAGGGTTAGGGTGAGGGTGAGGGTTATGTTGAGGGTTAGCTTTAGGATTAGGGTTAGGGTTAGTGTGAGGATTAGCGTTAGGGTTAGGTTAGGGTTAGGGTGAGGGTAAGGTTTAGGGTGAGGTTTAGGGTGAGGGCGAGGATTAGGGAGAGGGTTAGTGTAAGGGTGAAGGTGAGGGTGAGGGTTATGGTAAGGGTGAGGATGATCGTTAGGGTGAAGGTTAGGGTGAGGTTTAGGGCTAGGGTGAGAGTTACGGAAAGGGTTAGGGTGTGGGTGATGGTGAAGGTTAGGGTTAGGGTTACGGTGAGGGTGAGGGTGAGGCTGATGGTGAAGTTTAGGATTAGGGTTAGGCTGAGGGCGAGAGTCAGGGTGAGGGTGAGTGTTAGGTTTGGGGTGAAGTTTAGGGTTAGGGTTAGGGTGAGGGTTGTGGTTAGTTTTAGGGTTAGGATGAGGGTTAGTCTGAGGGGTAGGGTTAGGGTTAGGGTGAGGGTTAGGGTTAGTGTGAGGGTGAGGGTTAGGGTTAGATTTAGGGTTAGGGTGAGGGTTAGGGTGAGTTTAAGTTTTAGAGTGAGGTTTAGGGAGAGGGTGAAGGTTAGGGTTAGCATTAGGGTTAGGTTGAGGGTGAGGGTTAGGCTGAGGGTTAGGGTTAGGATGAGGGCTAGGCTGAGGGTGAGGGTTAGGTTTAGGGTTAGGTTTAGGGTTAGGGATAGGGAGACCGTCAGGTTTGGTGTGAAGATTATGGTTAGAGTTAGCGGTAATATTAGGGTGAGGGTAAGGGTTAGGGTTAGGGTCAGTGTGAAGATTAGGGTTAGTGTGAGGGTTAGGGTTAGGGTTAGGGTTACGGTGAGGGTAAGGGTGAGGGTTAGGGTTAGGGTTAGGTTTAGGGTGACGGTTAGTTTGAGGGTTAGGGTTTGGGTTAGGGTTAGGCTTAGGGTGAGGGTGAGGGTTAGGGTTGGCTTTAGATTTAGGGTTATTTTTAGGGTTAGGTTTAGGGTGAGGGTGTGGGTTATTGTTAGGGTTAGGGTGAGGGTGAAGCTTAGGGTTAGCATTAGGTTTAGCGTGAGGGTGAGGGTTAGGTTTAGAGTTAGGGTTAGGGTGAGGGCTAGGCTGAGGGTGAGTGTTCGGTTTAGGTTTAGGGATATGGTGAGGATTAGGGTGATGGTTAGGGTTGGGGTGAGCATTAGGCTGAGGTGTAGGGTTAGGGTTACATTGAGGGTTAAGTTTAGTGTGATTGTTAGGTTTAAGGTTAGGGTGAGAGTAAAGGTTAGGGTGAGGGTTAGGGTGATGGTGAGGGTTAGGGTTAGGGTAAGGGTTAGTGTGAGGATTAGGGTTAGGGTTAGGGTTAGGGTGAGGGTGAGGGTACGGGTTAGGTTTAAGGTTAGTTTAAGTTTTAGGGTGAGGGTGAGGGTGAGAGTGAGTGTTAGGTTAAGAGTGAGTGTTATGCTCAGTTTTAGTGTGAGGGTTAGGTTTAGTGTTAGCGTGAGGGTGAGGTTTAGGGTTAGAGTTAGGGTTAGGGTGAGGGCAAGGCTGAGGGTGAGAGTGCGGTTTAGGTTTAGGGATAGGGTGAGGATTAGGGTGAGGGTTAGGGTTTGGGTGAGCATTAGGCTGAGGTGTAGGGTTAGGGTTACAGTGAGGGTTAGGTTTAGTGTGATTGTTAGGGTTAAGGTTAGGGTGACGCTAAGGGTTAGGGTGAGGGATAAGGTGAGGGTGAGGTTTAGGGTTAGGGTAAGGGTTAGTGTGAGGATTAGGGTTAGGGTTAGGGTGAGGGTACGGGTTAGGTTTAGGGTTAGTTTAAGGTTTAGGGTGAGGGTAAGGGTGAGAGTGAGGGTTAGGTTAAGAGTGAGTGTTATGCTTAGTGTTAGTGTGAGGTTTAGGTTTAGTGTTAGGGTGAGGGTTGGGGTTAGGGTTAGGGTGAGTGTTAGGGTTAGGGTTAGGTTTAGGATGAGGGTGAGTGTTAGGGAAAGGGTCAGGGTTAGTCTTAGGGTTAAGGTTAGGGTTACGGTTAGAGTGAGGTTTAGGGTAACGGTGAGCCTTAGGGTTAGCATTTGGTTTAGGGTTAGGTTTAGGGTGAGGGTAAGGGTTAGGGTGAGTGTAAGGGTGAGGGTGAGGGGTAAGGTTAGCGTTAGGGTTAGTGTGAGATTTAGGGTGAGCTTTAGGATTATGGTTCGTGTTAGTGTTAGGGTTATTTTTAGGGTGAGGGTTAGGGTTAGGGTTAGGGTGAGGTTTAGGGTGAGTTTTAGGGTTAGGTTGAGGGTGAGGGTGAGGGTGAAGTTTAGGGTTAGCATTAGGTTAAGAGTGAGGGTGAGGGTTAGGGTTAGAGTTAGGGTTAGGGTGAGGGCTAGGCTGAAGGTGAGTGTTAGGGTTAGGTTTAGGGATAGGGTGAGGATTAGGGTGAGGGTTAGGGTGAACATTAGGCTGAGGGGTATGGTTAGGGTTACGGTGAGGGTTAGGTTTAGTGTGATTGTTAGGGTTAGGGTTAGGGTGAGCGTAAGGGTTAAGGTGAGGGATAGGGTGAGGGTGAGGGTTAGGGTTAGCATTAGGGTTAGAGTTAGGGTGAGGGTTAGATTTAGGGTTAGGGTTATGGTTATGGTTAGGGTGAGGGTGAGGTTTAGAGTTAGGGTTAGGTTTGGGGTTATTGTTAGTGTTAGGGATAGGGTTAAGGTTAGGGTGAGGGTGAGGTTTAGGGGTAGGGTTATTTTTAGGTTTAGGATGATGATGAGTGAGAGGGTTAGGTTTAGGATTAGGGTTATTTTTAGGGTTAGGCTTAGGGTGAGTGTGATGGTGAGGGTAAGGCTTAGGGTGAGGGTTAGGGTTAGGGTTAGGGTCAGGTTTAGGCTTACGGTGATATTTAGGGTGAGGGTGAGGGTTAGGGTGATGGTTAGGCTTAGGGTGAGTGTGATGGTTAGGGTGTGGGTGAGGGTTAGGGTGACGGTGAGGGTTAGGTTGTGGGTGAGGGTGAGGGTTAGGGTGAGGGTGAGGATTAGAGTTAGGGCTAGCATTAGGGTGAGGGTTAAGGTTGGGGTTAGGGTAAGTGTGAGGTAAAATGTGAGGGTTAAGTTTAGGGTTAGGGTTAGGGTAAGGGTTATTGTGCGGATTAGGGTTAGGGTTAGGGTTAGGGTGAGGTATCGGGTGTGTTTAGGGTAGGGTTAGGGTGAGGGTAAGGGTTAGGGTGAGGTTTACGGTGAGGGTGAGGTTTATGTCGAGGGTTAGGGATAGGTTGAGGGTTAGGGTGAGAGTTAGGGTTAGGGTTAGTGTGAGGGTATGAGTTAGCGTGAGGTTTAGTGTGAGGTTTAGGGTTAGGGTGAGGGTTAGGGATAGCGTGAAGTTAGGGTGAAGGTGAGGGTGAGGATTAGGGTGAGGGTTAGGGTTAGGTTGAGGGTGAGGGTGAGTTTCAGGGTTAGGATTAGGGTTAGGGTTAGGGTTAGGCTGAGTGTGTAGGTGAGGTTGAAGGTGAGCATTATGGTTAGGGTTATTGTTAGGGTTAGGTTTAGGGTTAGGGTCAGGGTGAGGGTTAGAGTTAGGGTTAGGTTGAGGGTGAGTGAGAGGGTTAGGTTTAGAATTAGGGTTAGGTTTAGGGTTAGGCTTAGGTTGAGGTTGATTGTGAGGCTGAGGCTTAGTGTTTGGATTAGAGTTAGGGTTACCATGAGGGTTAGTGTTAGGGTGATATTTAGTATGAGGTTGAGAGTTAGGTTGAGGGTGATTGTTCAGGTTAGTGTGAGGGTTAGGGTGTGGGTGAGGGTTAGGGTGTCGGTAAGCGTTAGGGTTAGGGTTAGCATTAGTTTGAGGGTTAGGGTTAGGGTGACGTTGAGGTTTAGGGTGAAGGTTAGGGTTAGGGTTAGGGGTGGGTTATGTGTGAGGATTAGGGTTAGGGTCAGGGTTGGGGTTAGGATGAGGGTAAGGTTTAGGGTGAGGTTTAGGTTGAGGATGAGTGTTAGGGAGAGGATTAGGGTTAGGTTGAGTTTTAGGGCGAGGTTTAGGGTTAGGTTGAAGGTGAGGGTGAGGGTGAGGGTTAGGGTGATGGTTAGGTTCAGGCTTAGGGTTAGTGTGAGGGTTAGGGATATGGTTAGGGTGAGTGTAAGGGTGAGAGTTAGGGTTAGGGTTAGGGTGAGGGTGAGGTTGTCGGTTAGGATTAGGGTTAGGATTAGGGTTAGGCTGAGAGTGAGGATGACAGTGAGGGTGAGGGTTAGGGTTAGGATGATGTTTGAGTGAGGGTTATGGTGAGAGTGAATGTTAGGGTTAGCATTACCGTTAGGGTGAGGATGAGGTTTAGACTTAGGCTTAGGGTTAGGGTGAGGGCTAGGTTGATTGTTAGGGTTACGGTGAGGTTGAGGTTTAGGGTTAGGGTTTGGGTGAGGGTTAGGGTTAGGGTTATTTTTAGGGTTAGGGTGAGGGTTAGGCTGACAGTTAGGGTTAGGTTTAGGGTTTGGGTAAGGGTGAGGGTGAGGTTTAGGGTTAGGGTGAGGGTTAGTGTTAGGTTTAGGTTGAGGTTTAGGGTTAGTGTGAGGGTTGGGTTAGCGTGAGGGTAAAGGTTAGGGTTAGGGTCAGGATGAGGGTTAGGGATAGGATTAGGGTGAGGGTTACTGTGAGGGTTAGGATTAGGGTAAGGTTAAGGGTTAGTGTGTGGATTAGGGTTAGGGTGAGGGTTAGAGTCAGGGTGAGGGTTAGAGTATTGGTGAGGATAAGGGTTAGGATGAGGGTTATGTTGATGCTGAGGGTTAGGGTTATTCTTATGGTTAGGGTGAGGGTTAGAGTGAGGATTAGGTTTAGGCTTAGTGTTATAGTGCGGTTTTGGGTTAGTTTTAGGGTTAGGATTAGGATTAGCATTATGATGAGGGTTAGGGTTAGGGTTAGTGTGAGGCTTAGGGTTAGGGTTAGGGTTAGGGTTAGGGTAAGGGTAAGGGTTTGGTTGAGGTTTAGTGTGAGGGTGAGGTTTAGGGAGAGGGTTAGGGTTAGGGGGAGGGTTAGGTTGAGGCTTAGGTTTAGGGTTAGGTTGAGGGTGAGGGTTAGGTTTAGGTTGAGGGTGAGGGTGAGGATTAGGATTAGGGTTAGTGCTAGGGTTAGGGTGAGGGTGAGGGTGAGGGTGATTTTTAATATTAGGGTGTCATTTAGGTTTGATGGTGAGGGTTAGGTTTAGGTTTAGGGTTAGGGTGAGGATTAAGCTAAGAGGTAGGGTTAGGGTTAGGGTTAGTGTGAGGGTTAGGGTGAGGGTTAGGGTTATTGTTAAGGATAGGGTTAGGGTGAGGGGTAAGGTGAGGGCTAGGGTTAGGGTTAGGGTGAATTTTAGGGTGAGAGTTAGGCTGAGGGTGAGGGTTAGTTTTAGGGAGAGGGTAAGGTTTAGGTTGAGGGTTAGGGTGAGGGTGTTGTTAGGGTTAGCATTAGTGTTAGGGTGAGGGTGAGGGTTAGGTTTAGTTATAGGGTAAGGATTAGGGTTAGGGTGAGTGTTAGGCTGAGGAGTAGGTTTAGGGTTAGGGTGAGGGTTAGGGTTAGGGTGAGGGTTAGGGATTGGGTTAGGGTTAGTGTTAGGGTGAGTGTGAGGGTGAGGGTTAGAGTTAGGGTTAGGTTGAGGGTGAGGTTGAGGTTCAGGTTTAGGATTAGGGTTAGGGTTAAAGTTAGGGTGAGGCTAAGGTTTAGGGTAAGGTTTAGTGTGAGGGTGAGGGTTAAGTTGACGGTTAGGGTGAAGTTGAGGGTTAGGTTTAGGTTTAGGATTGGTGTGATGGTGTGGGTTAGGATTAGGGTGAGGTTAATTGTTAGAGCGAGGGTTACGGTGAGGATGAATGTTAGGGTTAGCATTAGGATCAGGGTGAGGTTGAGGGTTAGGCTTAGGGTTAGGGTTAGGGTGAAGGCTAGGCTGAAGGTGAGGGTTAGGGTAAGGTTTAGGATGTGGGTTATGTTTAGGGTGAGGATGAGGGTTAGGTTTATGGTTTGTGTGAGGGTTAGGGTTAGGTTTAGGGTGAGGCTGTGGGTGAAGGGTGAGGTTTAGTGTGAGGGTGAGGTTTAGGGAGAGGGTTAGGGTGAGGGTTTGGTTGAGGGTTAGGGTTAGGGTTAGGGTGAGTGTAAGGGTGAGGGTGAGGTTTAGTGTGAGGGTGAGATTAAGGGAGAGGGTTAGCGTTAGGTGTAGGTTTAGGTTGAGGGTTAGGGTTAGGGTTAGGGTGAGGGTGAGGGTGAGGGTGAGGGTTAGTTTGAGGGTGAGGGTGAGGGTTAGGATTAGGGTTAGTGTTAGGGTTAGGCTGAGGTTGAGGTTGAGTGTGAGGGTTAGGCTGACGTTTAGGGTTAGGGTGACGTTTAGGGATAATGGTGAGGGTTAGGTTTAGGTTTAGGGTTAGGGTGAGGATTAGGCTGAGGGGTAGGGTTAGGGTTAGGGTGAGGGTTAGGGTTCGTGTGAGGGTTAACTTGAGGGTTAGGGTGAACGTAAGGATTAGGGTGAGGGTTAGCGTGTGGGTGAGCCGTAGGGTTAGTCTTAGCGTGAGGCTTAGGGTGAGGGTGAAGGTTAGGGTTAGCATTAGGGTTAGGGTGAGGGTGAGGGTTAGGTTTACAGTTAGTGTTACGGTGAGGGCTAGGCTGAGGGTGACGGTTAGGGTTAGGTTTAGTTATAGGGTAAGGGTTAAGGTTAGGATTAAGGTTAGGGTGAGTGTTTGGCTGAGGAGTAGGTTTAGGGTTAGGGTGAGGGTTAGAGTTAGGGTGAGGATGAGGTTTAAGTTTAGGGTTATTGTTAGGGTTAGGGTTAGAGTTAGGGTCAGGGTGAGGGTTAGGATTAGGGTTAGAGTTAGGGTTAGGGTGAGGGTGAGGGAGAGGGTTATTTTGAAGATTAGGGTTAGGTTTAAGTTTAGGTTAGGGTGAGCGTTAGGCTGAGGGGTAGGTTAAGAGTTAGGGTTAGGGTTAGGTTTAGGTTTACGGTTAGGGTCAGGGTGAGGGTAAGTATTACGGTGAGGTATAGGGTGAGGGTGAGGGTTAGGGTTAGCATTCGGGTTAGGGTTAGGATTAGGTTGAGGGTTAGGGTTAGGTTTAGGGTTAGGGTGAGGTTTAAAGTGATGGTTAGTTTTAGTGTTAGGGTTAGGGTGAGGGTAAGTGTTAGAGTGAGGTTTAGGTTGAGGGTGAGGTTTAGGCTGACGTTTAGGTTAGGGTGAGGGATAGTGTTAGGGTTAGGGTTAGGGTGAGGGTGAGGGTTAGGTTTAGGGTGAGGTTAAAGTTTAGGGTGAGGGTTAGGTTGAGGGTGAAGGTTAGGCTTAGCATTAGGGTTAGGGTGAGTGTGAGGGTTCAGCTTAGGGTTAGGGTTAGGGTGTGGTATAGTCTGAGGGTGAGGGTTAGTGTTAGGTTTAGGGTGAGGGTTAGGGTTAGGGTGAGGTTGAGGGTTAGAGTTATGGTTTATTTGAGAGTTAGTTTTAGGGTAAGGTTTAGGGTGAGGGTGAGGTTTAGGGTTAGGTTAGCATTATTGTTAGGGTTAGGGTTAGGGTGAGGGTGAGGGTGAGGGTTACGTTTAGCAATAGGATTAGGGCGAGTTTAAGGTTTAGGGTGAGGTTCAGGGTGAGGGTGAGGTGTATGTCGAGGTTTAGGAATAGGGTGAGGGTTAGGGTTCGGGTTAGGGTTAGCGTGAGGGTGAGGGAGAGGGTTCGATTTAGGATTAGGTTTAGGGTTAGGGTTAGGCTTAGGGTGAGGGTGATGTTGAGGGTGAGGTTTAGGGTTAGGGTTGGGGTTAGGATTAGGGTTAGGATGAGAGTTAGGCTTAGGGTTAGGGTGAGGGTGAGGGTTAGGCTTAGGGTGTGGGTGAGGCTTCGGGTGACAGAGATGGTTAGGGTGACGGTGAGGGCTAGAGTGAGTGTTAGGGTTTGGGTTAGCGTTAGGGTGAGGGATAGGGTTAGGGTTAGGGTAAGAGTGAGGGTTTGGATGAAGGTTAGGTTTAGGATTAGAGTCAGAGTTAGTGTGTATATTAGGGTTAGGGTTAGGTTGAGGGTAAGGTTTATGTTGAGGTTTAGGGTGAGGGTGAGGGTTAGGGAGATGGTTAGGGTTAGAGTGAGGGTGAGGGTGAGGGTTTGGGTTAGGGTTAGGTTGAGTGTGAGGGTCCTGGTGAGGTTTAGTGTTATGGTGAGGATTAGGTATAGGTTCAGAGTTAGGCTGAGGGTGAGGGTGAGGGTTAGGTTTAGGGTTAGTGTGAGGGTGAGGGTGAGGTTTAGCATTAGGTTTATTTTTAGGATTAGGCTGAGGGTGAGGATGAGGGTGAGTATGAGGGTGAGGGTTAGAATTAGGGTGATGCTTAGGGTTAGGATTATGGTGTGGGTGAGGGGAAGGGTTAGATTTAGGGTTAGGTTGAGGGTTAGGCTGAGGGTTAGGTTTAGGGTGAGGGTGAGGGTGAGCTGTAGGGTTAGGGTTAGGGTTAGCATGAGGGTTAGGTTTAGGGTTCGTGTTAAGGATAAGGTTAGGGTGAAGGGTAGGGTGAGGGCTAGGGTTAGGGTTAGGGTGAGTTTTAGGGTGAGGGTTAGGGTGAGGGTGAGGTTTAGAGAGAGGGTTAGGGTTAGGTTGAAGGTTAGGGCGAGGGTTACGGTTACGGTGAATTTCAGGTTAAGGTTTAGGTTGAGGTTTAGTGTGAGGCTGAGGTTTAGGGAGACTGTTAGGGTTAGGTTGAGGTTTAGGGCGAGGTTTAGGGTTAGGGTGAGGGTTAGGCTGAGGGGTAGGTTTAGGGTTAGGTTGAGGGTTAGGGTCAGTGTAAGTGTTAGGGTTAGGGTTAGGATTAGGGTGAGGGTTAGGGTGCGGGTGAGGGGTAGGGTTAGGGTTATAGTTAGCGTGAAGTTTAGGGTGAGGGTTAGCGTTAGGGTTAGGGTTAGGGTTAGGGTTAGGGTGAGGGTTAGGGTTAGGGTTAGGATTAGGGTGAGGGGTAGGGTTAGGTTTAGGGTGAGGGTTAGGGTGAGGGTTAGGGTTAGGGTGAGGGTGAGGGTTAGGGTGAGGGTTAGGTTTAGGGTTAGGTTGCGAGTGAGGATTAGCGTTAGGGTTAGGGTTAGGGTGAGGCTAAGAATTAGGGTGAGGTTTAGGGTGAGGATGTGTGTTAGGGAGATGGTTAGGTTTAGGTTGAGGGTTAGGGTGAGGGTTAGGGTTATGTTGAGGTTGAGGGTGACGGTTAGGGTGCGTGTTAGGGTTAGTGTGAGTGTTAGGGATATGGTTAGGGTGAGAGTGAGGGTGAGATTTAGGGTTAGTTTTAGGGTGAGGGTTAGGTTGAGGGTTAGGTTCAGTGTAAGTGTTAAGGTTAGGGTTAGGATTAGGGTGAGGGTTAGGGTGCGGGTGAGGGGTTGGGTTAGGGTTATAGTTAGCGTGAAGTTTAGGTTGAGGATTAGCGTTAGGGTTAGTGTTAGGTTTAGGGTTAGGGTGAGGGTGAGGGTGAGGAATTGGATTAGGGATAGCATTAAGGTTAGGCTGAGGGTGAGGGTGACGGTGAGGTTGAGGGTTAGGGTTAGGGTGAGGTTTAGGGTAGGGTAGGGTTAGGGTGAGGGTTAGTGTAAGGTTTAGAGTTAGGATGAGGGTTAGGCTGAGGGGTAGGTTTACTGTTAGGGTGAGGGTTAGGATTAGGGTTAGGGTTAGTGTTAGGGTTAGGGTTAGGGTGAGGGTTAGGGTGAGGGTGAGGGTTAGGGTTAGGGTTAAGGTCAGGATTAGGTTGAGGGTTAGTGTTAGGGTGAGTGTGAGGATTAGATTAAGGGTGAGGGTAAGTTTTCGCTTGAGGTTTAGTATGAGGGTGCAGGATAGGGTTAGCATTAGTGTCAGGGTGACGGTGTGGCTTAGGGTGAGTGTTAGGTTTAGGGCTAGGGTGAGGGTGAGGATTAGGATGAGGGTTAGGGTTAGGGTGAGGCTAAGGTTTAGGGTGAGGTTTAGTGTGAGGGTGAGGGTTAAGCTGATGGTTAGGTTTAGGTTGAGGTTTAGGGTTAGGATTAGGGTTAGGGTGAGGGTGAGGGTTAGGATTAGGGTGAGGTTAAGGGTTAGATTTAGGGTTACAGTGAGGATGAAAATTAAGGATAGTATTAGGGTTAGGGTGAGGGTGAGGGTTAGGCTTATGGTTAGGGTTAGTGTGAGGGATAGGCTGAAGTTGAAGGTTAGGGTTAGGTTTAGGATGTGGGTTAAGGTTAGGGTGAGGGTGAGTTTTAGGGTTAGGGTTTGGGTGAGGGTTAGGGTTAGGGTGAGGGAGAGGGTTAGGGTTAGGGTTAGGGTTATTGTTAGGTTTAGGGTTAGTGTTAGGTTTAGTGTGAGGGTGAGTTTGAGGGTGAGGGTTACGGTTAGGGTTAGCGTTAGGGTTATTATTAGTGTTAGGGTTAGGGTTACGTTGAGGTTTATTGCGAGGATAAGGGTTAGATTTAGGGTGAGGGTGAGGGTTAGGATTAGGGGGAGGGGGAGGGTTAGGGTTTGGGTTAGCCTTAGGTTTAACATGAGTGTGAGGGAGAGGGTTAGGTTTCGGATCAGGATTAGGTTTATGGTTAGGCTTAGGATGAGTTTGATGGTGAGGATGAGGCATAGGGCAAGGGTTACGTTTAGGTTTAGGGAGAGGGTTAGCGTTAGTGTGATATTTAAGGTGAGGTTGAGGGTTAGGATGAAGCTGAGGTTTAGCGTGAGTGTGAGAGTTAGGGTGTGGGTGAGGGTTAGGCTGAGGTTTAGGGTTTGGGTTAGGGTGACTGTGAGTGTGAGGGTGAGGGTTAGGGTTAGGGTTAGTGTGAGGATTAGGGTTAGGGTTAGGGTTAGTGTGAGGGTAAGGGTTAGGTTGAGGTTTAGTGTGAGGGTGACGATTAGGGAGAGGGATAGGGATAGGGGGAGGGTTAGGTTGAGGGTTAGGTTTAGGGTTAGGGTGAGGGTTAAGGTTAGGGTGAGGGTGAGTGTTAAGATTAGGGTTAGCGCTAGGGTTAGGCTGAGGGTGAGGGTGAGGGTATGCGTGAGGTTTAATGTTAGGGTATCATTTAGGGTTAATGGTGTGGGTTAGGTTTAGGTTTAGGGTTAGGATGAGCATTAGGTCAGGATTAGGGTGAGGGTAAGGGTTTATGTTAGGTTTAGGGTGAGGGTTAGTGTGAGGGTAAGGGTTAGGGTGAGGTTTATTTTGAGGGTTAGCGGTAGGGTTAGGGTTAGGGTTAGCGTGAGGGTTAGGGTGAGGATTAGGGTTAGGGTTCGTGTTAAGGATAGGGTTAGGGTGAGGAGTAGGGTGAGGGCTAGGGTTAGGGTTAGGGTGAGTTTTAGGGTGAGGGTTAGGTTGAGGGTGAGGGTTAGGTTTAGGGAGAGGGTACGTGTTAGAGAGAGGGTTAGGGTGAGGGTGAAGATTATGGTTAGAATTAGTGTTAGGGTGAGGGTGAGGGTTAGGTTCAGAGTTAGTTTTATGGTGAGGGCTAGGCTCAGGGTGAGGGTTAGGGTTAGGTTTAGTTATAGGGTAAGGATTAGGGTTAGGGTGAGTTTTAGGCGGAGGAGTAGGTTTAGGGTTAGGGTGAGGGTTAGGGTGAGGGTGAGGGTTAGGGATTGGGTTAGGATTCGGGTTAGGGTGAGGGTGAGGGTGAGGGTTAGGGTTAGTGTTGGGTTGAGGGTGAGGGTGAGGTTCAGGGTTAGGATTAGGGTTAGGGTTAGGGTTAGGGTGAGGCTAAGCTTTAGGATGAGGTTTAGTGTGAGGGTGAGTTTTAAGGTGACGGTTAGGGTTAGGTTGAGGGTTAGGTTTAGGTTTAGGTTTTGGGTAAGGTTGAGGTTTAGGATTAGGGTGAGGTTAAGGGTTAGAGTGAGGGTTAGGGTGAGGATGAAGGTTAGGGTTAGCATTAGGGTTAGGGTGAGGGTGAGGTTTAGGCTTAGGGTTAGAATTAGGGTGAGGACTAGGCTGAAGGTGAGGGTTAGGGTTAGCTTTAGGATGTGGGTTAAGGTTAGGGTGAGGATGAGGGTTAGGGTTTGTGTTTGTGTGAGGGTTTGGGTTAGGGTTAGGGTGAGGGTGGGGGAGAGGTTTAGGTTAGGGTTAGGGTTATTTTTAGGGTTAGGATTAGGGTTAGGGTTACGGTGAGGGTGAGGATGAGGTTGAGGGTTGCGGTTAGGTTTAGGGTTAGGGTTATTGTTAGGCTTAGTTTAGGCTGAGGGTGAGTGTTATTGTTAGATTTAGGGATAGGGTGAAGGTGAGGGTTAGGGTTAGGGTTAGGGTTAGGGTGAGGTTGAGGGAGAGGGTTAGGTTTAGGGTGAGGTTTAGCGTTAGGGTGATATTTAGAGAGAGGGTTAGGGTGAGGGAGAGGGTTATTTTTAGGATTAGGGTTAGGTTTATGGTTAGGCTTACTGTGAGGGTGATGGTGAGGCTCAGGTTTAGCGTGAGGTTTAGGGTTAAGGTTACCATGAGGGTTACTGTTAGGATGATATTTAGGGTGAGGTTGAGGCTTAGGGTGATGGTGATTGTTCGGGTTAGTGTGAGGGTTAGGGTGTGGGTGAGGATTAGTGTGAAAATGAGGGTGAGGGTTAGTGTTAGGGTGAGGTTTAGAGTTAGGGTTAGGGTTAGGGTGAGGGTTAGTGTAAGGTTTAGGGTTACTATGAGGGTTAGGCTGAGGTGTAGGTTTAGGGTTATGGTGAGGGTTATGGTTAGTGTGAGTTAGGTTTAGGGTTAGGATTAGGGTGAGGGTTAGGGTGGGGGTCAGGGGTAGGATTAGTGTTATAGTTAGACTGAAGTTTAGGGTAAGGGTTAGCTTTAGGGTTAGTGTTCGGGTTAGGGTTAGGGTGAAGTTTAGAGTGAATGTTAGGGTTAGGGTTAGGGTTAAGGTGAGGTTTAGGGTGAGGGTTAGGGTTAGGGTGAGCGTGAGGGTTAGGTTTAGGTTGAGGGTAAGTTTTAGCATGGGGGTTAGGTTTAGGGTTAGGGTGAGGGTGAGGATTAGGGTTAGGGTTAGGGTGAGGATTAGGGTTAGGGTTAGGGTTAGGGTTAGGGTGAGTCTATGGGTTAGGGCGAGGTTTAGTGTGATAGCGAGAGTTAAGCTGACGGTTAGTGTTAGGTTGAGGGTTAGGGTTAAGGTTAGGGTGAGGGTGAGGGTTAGGATTAGGGTGAGGTTAAGGGTTAGAGTGAGGGTTACTGTGAGGATGAATGTTAGGGTTAAAATTAGGGTTAGGGTGAGGGTGAGGGTTAGGCTTAGGGTTAGGGTTAGGGTGAGGGCTAGTCTGAACGTGAGGTTTATGTTTAGGGTTAGGATGAGGGTGAGGGTTAAGGTTAGGGTTAGGGTTAGGGAGAGCGTTAGGGTTAGGATAGGGTTAGGATTAGGGTTAGGGTTAGGGTGAGGGTTATTGTTAGGGTTAGTTTTAGGGTGAGGGTGAGTGTGAAGGTTAGGGTTAGGGTTAGGGTTAGGATGAGGGTTAGGGTTAGGATTAGAGTTAGGATTAGTGTGAGGATTAGGGTTAGGGTTAGGGTTAGCGTGAGGGTAAGGTTTAGGGTTAGGGTTATCGTAGGGTTTACTGTGAGTGTTAGGTGAGGGTGAGGGTTAGGTTTAGTGTGGGTTTTAGGATCAGTGTTAGGGTGAGGGTTAGGTTTACTGTTAGGGTTAGGTATAAGGTGAGAGTTAGGGTTAGGGTGAGGGTGAGGGTTAGGGATAGGGTTATTGTTTGGGTTAGGGTTAGGGTTAGGTTTAGTTAGAGTGACGGTTACCATGAGGATGAAGGTTAGGGTTAACATTAGGGTTAGAGTGAGTGAGGGTTAGGCTTAGGGTTAGGGTTAGGGTGAGGGCTAGGCTGAAGTTGAGGGTTTTGGTTAGAGTTAGGATGAGGGTGAAGGTGAGGTTTAGGGTGAGGGTAAGTGTTAGGGTTCTAGTTAGGGTAAGGTTTAGTTTGAGGGTTAGGTATTGAGTGAGGACTAGTTTTAGTTTGAGTGTTAGGGTGAGGGTTAGGTTGAGTGTTAGGGTTAGGGTGAGGGTGAGGGTTAGGGTGACAGTGAGAATTAGGGTGAGGGTGAGTTTCAGGGTTAAGGTTAGCATTAGGGTAAGGGTTAGTGTGAGGGTGAGGGTTAGGGTTAGGGTTAGGTTTAGGGTTAGTATGGGGATTATGGTTAGGGTTAGGGTGAGGGTAAGGGTTAGGGTGAGGTTTTAGGAGAGGGTTAGTGTTACGGTGAGAGTTAGAGTTAGGGTTAGGGTGAGCGTATGTGTTAGGGTGAGGGTTAGGTTGAGGGTGAGTGTTAGGATTAGTTTTAGGGTTATGTTGAGGGTGAGGGTTAGGGTTAGGTTTAGGTTTAGGGTGAGGTTTAGGGTGAGAGTGAGATTTAGAGATAGGGTTAGGGTTAAGGTGAGGGTTAGGGTAAGGGTTAGGGTTAGGGTTAGGGTGAAGGTGAGTTTTAGGGTGAGGGTGAGTGTTAGGTTAGCTTCAGGATTAGGGTGAACATTAGGATTAGGTTTAGGGTTATGTTGAGGGTGAGGGTTAGGGTTAGGGTTAGGTTTAGGGTGAGGTTTAGGGTGAGAGTGAGATTTAGAGAGAGGTTTAGGGTTAAGGTGAGGGTTAGGGTAAGGGTTAGGGTTAGGGTTAGGGTGAAGGTGAGCTTTAGGGTGAGGGTGAGTGTTAGGTTAGCTTGAGGATTAGGGTGAACATTAGGATTACCGTTAGTGTTAGTGTTAGTGTTAGGGTTAGGATTAGGGTGAGGGTTAGGATGTTGGTTAGGGTGAGGGTGAGTTTTAGGGTGAGGGTGAGGGTTAGGTTTAGGGAGAAGTTAAGGATTAGGGTGAGGGTTAGGGTGAGGTTGAAGGTTAGGTTTAGCATTAGATTTAGGGTGAGGGTGAGGGTTAGGGTTAGGGTGAGTGCTAGGCTGAGGGTGAGGGTTAGGATTAGGTTTAGGGATAGGGTGAGGATTAGGGTTAGGGTTAGGGTTAGTGTAGGTGTTAGGCTGAGGGATAGGGTTAGGGTTAGGGTGAGGGTTATGTTTAGTGTGATTGTTAGTGTTAAGGTGAGGGTGAGGTTAAGGGTTAGAATAACGGATAGATTGAGGGTGAGTGTTAGAGTTAGCATTAGGGTTAGGGATAGGGTGAGGGTTAGGGTTAGGATTAGGATTAGGGTGAGGGTGAGTGTTTGGGATAGGGTGAGGTTGAGGGTAGGGTTTAGGGTTAGGATTCGGGTGAGCATTTGGGTGATGTTTATGGTTAGGGTTAGGGTTAGTGTGAATATTAGGGTTAGTTTTAGGGTTAGGGTGAGGGTAAGTTATAGGGTGAGTTTTAGGGTGAGGGTGAGTCTTAGACTGACATTTAGGTTTAAGGTGAGGGTTAGGGTTAGGGTTAGGGATATGGTGAGTGTGAGGGTTAGGTTTAGGGTGAGGTTAAGGTTTAGGGTAAGGGTTAGGGTGATGGTGAAGTTTAGGGTTAGCATTAAGGTTAGGGTGAGGGTGAGGATTAGGCTTGGGGTTACGGTTAATGTCAGGGTTGGGTTTGGGTGAGGGTTATTTTTAGGGTTAGGATTATGGTTAGGGGAAGGTTGAGGGTGAGGGTGAGCGTTAGGGTTATTGTTAGGGTCAGGGTAAGGGTGAGGATTAGGGTGAGGGTGAGGGTTAGGGTGAGGGTGAGGTTTAGGGTTAGGGTGAGGGTTAGGGTTAGGATTAGGGTTAGGATGTGGACTAGGATGAGGATGAGGGTTAGGGTTAGGGTTAGGGTGAGGGTTTGGGTTAGGGTGAGGTTTCGGGTGAGGGGTATATTTAAGGTTAAGGTTAGGGTGAGGGTAAGGGTTAGGGTGAGGTTTAGGTTGAGGGTGAGATTTAGGGTGAGGGTTAGGTTGATGGTGAGGGTTAGGGTTAGGGTTAGGTTGAGGGTATGTTTCAGGGTGAGTGTTAGGGTGAGGCTTAATGTTAGGGAGATGGTTAGGGATAGGGTTAGGGTGAGGATTAGGGTGAGGGTGAGGTTGAGGGTTAGGGTATGGGTTAGGTTCATTGTGAGGTTGAGGTTCAGTGTTAGGATTATTGTTAAAGTTAGGGTTAGGCTGAGGGTAAGGGTGAGGGTGAGCATTAGGGTTAGGTTGAGGGTTAGGGATAGCGTTAGGGTTAGGGTGAGGATTAGTGTTAGGGTTTGGGTGAGGGTTAAGGTTAGGGTTATTGTTAGGGTTAGTGTTAGTGTTAGGGTCAGGGTGTGGATTAAGTTTAGGGTTAGAGTTAGGGTTAGAGAGAGAGTGGGGGAGAGGGTTAGGTTTAGGATTAGGATTAGCTTTATGGTTAGGCTTAGCGTGAGGGTGATGGGGAGGGTGAGGGTTAGGGTGAGGGTTAGGGTTAGGGTTACCGTGAGGGCTAGTGTTAGGGTTTTATTTAGGGTGAGGTTGACGGTTAGGGTGAGGGTGATTGTTCGGGTTAGTGTGAGGGTTAGGGTGTGGGTGAGTTTTAGGAAGACAGTGAGGGTTAGGTTAACGGTGAGCGTTAGGGTTAGGTTTAGCGTTAGGGTGAGGGTTAGGGTTAGGGTTAGGGTGAGGTGAGGGTTAGGGTGAAGGTTAGGTTTAGAGTTAGGGTTAGTGTGAGGATCAGGGTTAGGGTTAGGGTGAGGGTAAGGATTAGGGTGAGGGTGAGGTTTAGGTTTAGGGTTATATTTAGGGTTAATGGTGAGGGTTTGGTTTAGGTTTAGGGTTAGTATGAGGATTAGGCTGAGGGGTAGGTTTAGGGTTAGGGTGAGGGTTAGGGTTAGTGTGAGGGTTAGTGTTCGGGTTAGGGTGAGGGTAAGGTTTAGGTTGAGGGTTAGCATGAGTATGAGCGATAGGGTTAGGTTTAGCCTGAGGGTTAGGGTGAGGGTTAGGGTTAAGGTTAGTGTTAGGGATAGGGTTAGGGTGAGGGGTAGGTTTAGGGTTAGGGTGAGTTTTAGGGTGAGGGTTAGGGTTAGGGTGTTAGTTAGGGTGAGGGTGAGGGTTAGGTTTAGGGAGAGGGTAAGGGTTAGGTTGAGGGTTAGGTTCCCGGTGAAGTTTAGGGTTAGCATTAGGGTTAGTGTGAGGGTGTGCATTAGGTTTAGGGTTAGTGTTAGGGTGAGGGCTAGGCTGAGGGTGAGGGTTAGGGTTAGGTTTAGGGATAGGGTAAGGTTTAGGCTTATGGTTAGGGTTAGGTTGAGCATTATGCTGCGGGGTAGGTTTAGGTTTAGGCTGATGGGTAGGTTTAGTTTTAGGGCAAGGTTAGGTTTAGTGTGAGGTTTAGGGTTAGGGTTAGGGTGAAGGTTAGGCTGAGGGTGAAGGTTAGGCTTAGCATTAGGTTTAGGCTGAGGGTGAAGGTTGGGCTTAGGGTTAGGGATAGGGTGTTGGCTAGTCTGAGGGGGAGGGTTAGTGTTAGGTTTATGGTGAGGGTTAGGGTTAGGGTGAGGGTGAGATTTAGTGTTAGGGTTTAGGTGAGACTTTTGTTTAGGATTAGGGTTAGGGTGAGGGTGAGGTTTAGGGTTGGGGATAGGGTGAGGGTTATTGTTAGGTTTAGGGTTAGGGTTAGTGGAAGGTTTAGGGTGAGGGTGAGGGTTAGGGTAATTGTTAGGGTCAGGGTTAGGGTGAGGATTAGGGTTAGGGTGAGAGTTAGGGTGTGGGTGAGGGTTAGGTTTAGGGTGAGGGTTAGGGTTAGGATTAGGGTTAGGATGTGGGCTAGGGTGAGGATGAGGGTTAGTGTTAGGGTTTAAGTTGAGGGTTAGGGTTAGGGTGAGGGTTTGGTTGAGGGGTATGTTTAAGGTTAGGGTTAGGGTGAGGGTAAGTGTTAGGGTGAGTTTTAGGGTGAGGGTGAGATTTAGGGGGAGGGTTAGGTTGAGGGTGAGGGTTAGGTTAGGGTTAGGTTGAGGGTATGTGTTAGGGTGAGTGTTAGGGTGAGGGTTAAGTTAAGGGTGATGGTTAGGGATAGGGTTAGGGTGAGGTTTAGGGTGAGGGTAATGGTATGGGTAAGGGTATGGGTTAGGTTCAGTGTGAGGGTGAGGTTCAGTGTTAGGATTATTGTTAAAGTTAGGGTTAGGCTGAGAGTAAGGTGAGGGTGTGGGTGAGGGTTAGGTTTAGGGTTAGGATTAGAGTAAGTGTTAGGGTGAGTTTTAGGGTGAGGGTGAGTTTTAGGAAGAGGGTTAGGGTTTGGGTTAGGGTTAGGGTGAGTGTGAGGCAGAGGGTTAAGTTTAGGACTAGGTTTAGGGTTAGGGTTAGGTTTAGGGTGAGGGTGATGTTGAGGGTGAGGTTTAGTGTGAGGGTTATGCTTAGGATTATGGTGAGAGTTAGGGACAGAGTGATGATTAGGGTGAGGGTGAGGGTTAGGGAGTGGGTGAGGGTTAGGATTAGGGTTAGGGTAAGGGCTAGGTTAAGGGTGAGGGTTAGGTTGAGTTTGAGTGTTAGGGTTAGGGTTAGGGTTAGGGTGAGTGTAAGGGTTAGGGTGAGGGTTAGGGTGAGATTGAGGTTTAGGTTTAGCGTTAGGGTTAGTGTGAGGGTTAGGGTGAGGGTTAGGGTTAGGGTTACCTGAGAATTAGGGTTAGGGTTATGGTGAGGGTGAGGGTGAGGTTGAGGGTTAGGGTGTGGGTGAGGCTTAGGGTGACGGTGAGGGTTAGGGTGACCGTGAGGGTTAGGGTGAGGGTTAGGGTTAGGCTTAGGCTTAGGGTGATGGTTAGGGTGAGTTTTAGGGTTAGGGATAGATTTAGGGTTAGTTTGAGGATTAGGGTTAGGGTTAGGGTGAGGGTAAGGGTTAGGGTGAGGATGGGGTTTAGGGTTAGGATTAGGGTAAGATTGAGGGTGAGGTTTAGTTTTAAATTTGGTTGAGGGTTAGGGTTATGTTGAGGGTTAGGGTTAGGTTTAGGGTTAGGGTGAGGGTGAGGGTGAGGGTTAGGGTGAGGGTGAGTTTGAGGGTGAGTATTAGGGTTAGGGTAAGGGACAGAGTGAAAATGAGTTTTAGAGTTAGGGTTAGGGTGAGGGTGAGGGTTAGTGTGAGGGTTCGGGTTAGGGTTAGGTTTAGGGTTAGTGTGTGGATTAGGAATAGGGTTAGGGTTAGGTTGAGTGTTAGGGTTAGTGTGAGGGGTAGGGTGACGGTGAGGGTAAGGGTTAGGGTGAGTGTTAGAGTGAGGCTGAGGGTTAGGGTTATTGTTAGTGTTAGGGTGAGGGTTAGGGTTAGGTTTAGGGTTATGGTGGGGGTTAGGATGAGGGTTGGGTTTAGGGTTAGGTTTAAAGTTAGGATGAGGTTTAGGGTTATATTGAGGTTTAGGGTTATGGTGAGTGTTAGGGTGAGGGTGAGGGTTAGGATTAGGATTAGGTTTAGGATGATGGCTTGGTTGAGGGTTAGGGTTAGGGTTAGGTTTAGGGTGAGGATTAGGGTTTGGGTTTGGGTGAGGGTTAAGGTTAGGGTTATTGTTAGGGTTAGTGTTAGGGTTAGTGTCACGGTTTGGGTTAAGTTTAGGGTTAGAGTTAGGGTTAGGGAGAGAGTGAGGGAGAGGGCTATGTTTAGGATTAGGATTAGCTTTACGGTTAGGCTGAGGGTGAGGTTGATGGGGATGGTGAGGGTTAGGGTGAGGGTTAGGGTTAGGGTTAGGATTAGGGTTACCGTGAGGGTTAGTGTTAGGGTTTTATTTAGGGTGAGGTTGATTGTTCGGGTTAGTGTGAGGGTTAGGGTGTGGGTGAGTTTTATGAAGACAGTGAGGGTTAGGTTAACGGTGAGCGTTAGTGTTAGGTTTAGCGTTAGGGTGAGGGTTAGGGTTAGGGTTAGGGTGAGGGTCAGGGTGAGGGTGAAGGTTAGGTTTAGAGTTAGGGTTAGTGTGAGGATTAGGGTTAGGTTTAGGGTGAGGGTAAGGATTAGGGTGAGGGTGAGGTTTAGGGTTAGGATCACATTTAGTGTTAATCGTGAGGGTTTGGTTTAGGTTTAGGGTTAGGATGAGGATTAGGCTGAGGGGTAGGTTTAGGGTTAGGGTGAGAGTTAGGGTTAGTGTTCGGGTTAGTGTTCGGGTTAGGGTGAGGGTAAGGTTTAGGGTGAGGGTTAACGTGAGTATGAGCGATAGGTTAGGGTTAGGGTTAGCGTGAGGGTTAGGGTGAGGGTTAGGGTTAGGGTTAGTGTTAGGGATAGGGTTAGGGTGAGGTTTAGGGTGAGGGTTAGGTTTAGGGTTAGAGTGAGTTTTAGGGTGAGTGTTACGGTTAGGGTGTTAGTTAATGTGAGGTTGAGGGTTAGGTTTAGGGAGAGGGTAAGTGTTAGGATGAGGGTTAGGGTGCAGGTGAAGGTTAGGGTTAGCAATAGGGTTAGGGTGAGGGTGTGCGTTAGGTTTAGGGTTAGTGTTAGGGTGAGGGCTACGCTGAGGGTGAGGGTTAGGGTTAGCTTTAGGGATAGGGTAAGGATTAGGTTCATGGTTAGTGTTAGGTTGAGCGTTAGGCTGAGGGGTAGGTTTATGGTTAGGCTGATGGGTAGGTTTAGTTTTAGGGTGAGGGTTAGGTTTAGTGTGAGGGTTAGGTTTTGGGTTAGGGTGAAGGTTAGGCTGAGGGTGAAGGTTAGGCTTAGCATTAGGGTTAGGGTGAGGGTGAAGGTTTGGCTTAGGTTTAGGGTTAGGTTGTTGGCTAGTCTGAGCGTGAGGTTTAGTGTTAGCTTTAGGGTGAGGGTTAGGGCTAGGGTGAGGGTGAGGTTTAGTGTTAGGGTTTAGGTGAGACTTAGGTTTAGGGTTAGGGTTAGGGTTAGGGTGAGGGTGAGGTTTAGGGTTGGGGTTAGGGTCAGGGTTATTAGGGTTAGGGTTAGGGTTAGGGGAAGGTTGAGGGTGAGGGTGAGGGTTAGGGTTATTAGGGTCATGGTTATGTTGAGTATTAGGGTGAGGGTGAGGGTGAGGGTGAGTTTTAGGAAGAGGGTTAGGGTTAGAGTGAGGGTTAAGGTTAGGGTTAGGGTTAGGGTTGGGTGAGGGTGAGGGTTAGGGATAAGGTAAGGGTTAGGGTTAAGGTTATTTTTAGGGTTAGGTTTAGGGTGAGGGTGAGGGTGAGGGTTAGGTTTAGGGTGAGGTTAAGGGTTAGGGTGAGGGTTAGGGTGAGGGTGCAGTTTAGGCTTAGCATTATGGTTAGGGTGACGGTGGGGTTTTGGCTTAGAGTTAGGGTTAGAATGTGGGCTACTCTGAGGGTGAGGGTTAGTGTTAGGTTTAGGGTGAGGGTTAAGGTTAGGGTGAGGCTGAGGGATAGTGTTAGGTTTTAGTTGAAACTTAGGTTTAGGGTTAGGTTTAGGGTGAGGGTGAGGTTTAGGGTTAGGGTTAGTTTTATTGTGAGGGTTACGGTTAGGTTTAGGGTGAGGGTGCGGGTGAGGGTGAGGGTTAGGGTAATTGTTAGGGTCAGGGTTAGGGTGAGGATTAGGGTTAGGGTGAGAGTTAGGGTGTGGGTGAGGGTTAGGTTTAGGGTGAGGGTTAGAGTTGGGGTTGGGGTAAGCCTGAGGGTGAGAGAGAGGGTTAGGTTTACGTTTAGGTTTAGGTTTAGGGTTAGGTTTAGGGTGAGGGTGATGTTGAGGTGAGGTTTAGGGTGATGGTTAGTGTTAGGATTATGATGAGGGTTAGGGTTAGGGTGATGTTTAGGGAGAGTGATGGTTAGAGTGTGGGTGAGGGTTAGGATTAGGGTTAGGGTAAGGGTAAGATTAAGGGTGAGGGTTAGGTTGAGTGTGAGGGTTAGGGATAGGGTGAAGGTAAGGGTTAGGGTTAGGGTTAGGGTGAGATTGAGGTTTAGGTGTAGCATTAGGGTGAGTGTGAGGGTTAGGGTGAGTGTTAGGGTTAGGGTTACCTGATAATTAGTGTTAGGTTGAGGATGAGGGTGAGGGTGAGGGTTAGGTTGTGGGTGAGGCTTAGGGTGACCATGAGAGTTAGGGTGAATGTGAGGGGTATGGTGAGGGTTAGGGTTAGGGATAGCATTAATGTGAGGGATAAGGTTAGGGTTAGGGTGAGGGTGAGGGTTAGGGTGAGGTTTAGGGTTAGGGTTAGTTTGAGGATTAGGGTTGGGGTTAGTGTGAGGGTAAGAGTTATGTTGAGGGTGAGGGTGTGTGTTAGGGAGAGGGTTAGGTTTAGTTTGAGGGAAAGGGTGAGAGAATGGGTTAGGGTTAGGTTGAGGGTGATGGTTCGCGGGAGGTTTACGGTGAGGGTTAGAATTAGGGTGTCGTTTAGGGTTAGGGATAGGGTGAGGGTGAGTGTTAAGGTTAGGTTTAGGGTTAGGATGAGGGTTAAGCTGAGGTTCAGGTGAGGGTTAGGGTGAGGGTTAGAATTAGGGTGACGTTTAGGGTTAGTGATAGGTTGAGCGTGAGTGTTAGGGTTAGGTTTAGGGTGGTTAGGATGAGGGTCAGGCTGAGGGTTAGGGTTAGGGTTAAGGTGAAGGTTAGGGTTAGTTTGAGAGTTAGGGTTAGGGTGAGGTTAAGGGTTAGGGTGAGGTTAATGGTGAGGGTGAGGTTTACGGTTAGGGTTAGGGTTAGGTTGAGGATTAGGGTGAGCGTTAGGATTACACTGAGTGTTAGTGTTAGGGTTAGGGTTAGGTTGAGAGTTAGGGTGAGGGTTAGGGTTAGGGTGAGTTTTAGGTAGAGCGTGAGGGTTAGGTTTAGGGTGAGGTTAAGGGTTAGGGTGAGCGTGAAGGTTAGGTTTATCATTAGGTTTAGGGTGAGGGTGAAGGTTAGGGTTAGGGTTAGCATTAGGGTGAGGGCTTGGCTGAGGGTGAGGGTTAAGGTTAGGTTTAGGGATTGAGTGAGGTTTAGGGTTAGGTTTAGGGTGAGTTTTAGGCTGAGGGATAGGGTTAGGGTTAGAGTGAGGGTTAGGTTTAGTGAGATTGTTAGTGTTAGTTTTAGGGTGAGGGTAAGGGTTAGGGTGAGGGATAGGGTGAGGGTGAGGGTTAGGGTTAGCATTAGGATTAGGGTTAGTGTTAGGGAGAGGTTAGGGTTAGGTTTAGGATTAGGTTGAGGGTGAGGGTTAGGGCTAGGGTGAGGTTGAGGGTAGGGTTTAGGGTTAGGATTGGGGTGAGGGTTAGGATGAAGGTTATGGTCATGGTTATGGTTAGTGTGATTATTAGGGTTAGGGTTAGGGTTAGGGTGAGGGTAAGGGTTAGGGTGAGGTTTACGGTGAGGTTGAGTGTTAGGCTGACGATTAGGGTTAAGGTGTGGGTTAGGGTTAGGTTCAGGGATATGGTGAGGATGAGGTTTATGTTTAGGGTGAGGTTAAGGGTTAGGGTGAGGGTTAGGGTAAGGGTGAAGGTTAGGGTTAGCCTTAGGGTTAGGGCGAGGGTGAGGGTTCGGCTTAGGGTTAGGTTTTGTGTTAGGGTTAGGGTTTGCGTGAGGGTTATGGTTATGGTTAGGGTTAGGGTGAGGGTGAGGGTTAGGGTTAGGGTTAGGGTTAGGGTGAGGGTTATTGTAAGGATTAGGGTTATGGTTAGGGTCAGGTTGAAGGTGAGGGTGAGGGTTAGGTTTATTGTTAGGGTTAGGGTTAGGGTGAGGGTAAGGTTAAGGGTTAAGGTTAGGGTGAGGGTTATGTTGAGGGAGCAGGAGACCTTTAGGTTTAGGATTAGTTTTAGGGCTAAGGTTAGGCTTAGGGTGAGGGTTAGGGTTTGGGTTAGGGTTAGGATTATTTTGAGCGTTTGGGTTAAGGTGTTATTTTGGGTGAGGGTGATGGTTAGGGTGTGGGTGGGGTGAGGGTGAGGGTTAGAATTAGGGTTAGGGTTAGGTTTAGGCTGAGGGTAAGGGTGAGGGTGAGGTTTAGGTAAAGGTTTAGGTTGATGGTAAAGAATAGGGTGAGGGTTAGATTGAATTTGAGGGTTAGGGTTATGGTTAGGGATACAGTGAGGTTTAGGGTGAGAGTTAGCGTTAGGGTGAGGTTTAGGGTGAGGTTTTGGATGAGGTTTTTGCTTAGGGTTAGTGTTAGGGTTAGGGTGATGGTTAGGGTGAGGATGAGGGTGAGGGTTAGGGTTAGGATTAGGTTTAGGGATAGGGTTAGGCTGAGGGTGAGGGTGAGCATGAGGGCTGGGTTAGGGTTATCGTTATGGTTAAGGTGAGGTCAAGGGTGAAGTTGAGGGTTAGGTTGAAGGTGAAGTTGAGGGTGAGGTTTGGGGTTAGGTAAGGGTTTGGTTAAGTTTAGAGTGAGGATTAGGGTGATGGTGAGGTTAGTGTGAGGGTTAGGTTTAGTGTGAGGTTTAGAGTTAGGGTTAGGGTGAGGGTTAGGTTTAGGGTGATGTTTAGGGTCAGGGTGAGGGTAAGGATGAGGGTGAGGGTTAGGGTGTGGGTGAGGGTTAGGGATAGGGTGAGGGTTAGGGTGATGGTGAGGATTAGGGTGAGGTTGAGGGTTAGGGTTAGGGTTAAGTTTAGGCTGAGGTTTAGGTTTAGTGTTAAGGTATGGGTAAGGTTTAGGGTGAGGGTGAGGGTTAGGGTTAGGGTGAGGCTGAGGGTTAGGGTCAGGGTTCGGGTTAGAGTTAGGGTGAGGGTGAAGATTAGGGTTAGGATTAGGGTTAGGGTTAGGCTTAGGGTGAGAGTGAGGGTTAGGATTAGTGTGAGGGTTAGCATTAGGGTTTGGGTGAGGATGAGAGTGAGGGTTAGGGTTAGGGTTAGGCTGACAGTTATGGTGAGGGTTAGTGTTCGGGTTAGGGTGAGGGTTACGGTTAGTGTTACGGTTAGGCTTATGGTTAGTGTCAGAGTGAGGGTATGGGTTTGGTTGAGGGTTAGGGTGAGGGTGAGGGTTAGGGTTATCATCAGGTTTAGGGTTAGGATAAGGGTGAGGGTTAGAGTTAGGTTTAGGTTTAGGGTGAGTGTGAGGGTTAGGTTGAGGTTTAGGGTTAGGGTGAGGGTTTGGGTGGGGGTTAGGGTTAGGGTTAGTGTGAAGATTAGGGTTAGTGTTAGGGTTAGGGTGAGTGTAAGGGTTATGTTGAGGTTTAGGTTGAGGGTGAGGTTTAGGCTGACGTTTAGGGTTAGGGTGAACATTAGGTTGAGTTTTAGGGTGAGGGTTAGGGTGAGGGTTAGGGTGAGGGTTATGGTTAGGGTTACGGTTAGGTTTAGGGTTAGGGTTATTTTAGGGTTAGTGTTAGGGTTAGGTTTAGGGTTAGAGTGAGGGTGAGGGTTATGGTTAGTGTTAGGGTGAGGGTTAGTGGTATTGTTAGGGTTAGGGTGAGGGTTAGGATTAGGATTAGGGTGAGTGTTCAGGTTAGTGTGTGGGTTATTGTTAGTGTTAGGGTTAGGGTAAAGGTTAGGGTGAGGTTTAGGGTGAGGGTGAGGTGATCGTTAAGTTTAGGGTTAGGGTTAGTGTGAGAGTGAGCATGAGGTTTAGGGTTAGGATTAGGTTAGGGTTAGGGTTCGGCTGAGGGTGAGGTTGAGGTTGAGGGTCAGGTGTATGGTTAGGGTTAGTTTTAGGGTTACAGTTAGTGTTAGGGTGAGGGTTAGGCTTAGGGTTAGGGTGAGGTTTACGGATAGTGGGAGGGATAGGGTGAGGATTAGGGTTAGGAATAGGGTGAGGGTTAGGTTTAGTGTGAGGGTTAGGTTTGGGTTAGGGTGAGGGTAAGGTTTAGGTTGAGGGTTAGGTTTAGGATTAGGTTAGTGTTAGGGTCGGCTGAGGCTGAGGGTGAGGGTGAGTGTGAGGGTTAGGGTTAAGGTTAGGGTTTGTGTTAAGATGAGGGTTAGCGTTAGGGTTAGGGTTAGCGTGAGGTAAGGGTTAGGGTGAGGGTTAGGGTGAGGGTGAGGGTTAGGGTTAGGGTTAGGGTGAGTGTTAGGGTGAGGGTTAGGTTTAGGTTTAGAGTTCGGGTGAGGGTGAGGTGTAGGGTGAGGGTTAGGGTTAGGGTTAAGGTGAGGATTAGGGTGAGGTGTAGGGTAAGGGTTAGGGTGAGGGTTAGGTTTAGTGTGAGGGTTAGGGTTAGGGTGAGGGTAAGGGTTACAGTGAGGTTTAGGGTGAGATTGAGGTTTAGCGTTAGCATTAGGGTTAGTGTGATGGTTACTGTGAGGGTTAGAATTAGGGTTAGGGTTAGGTTTAGGGTGAGGGTGAGGATTAGATTTAGGGTTAGGGTGTGGTTAGGATTAGGGTGAGGGTTACGGTTAGGGTGAGGGTGAGGGTGAGGGATAGGGATAGAGTAAGGGTGAGGCTGAGGTTTAGGGTTAGGATTAGGATTACTGTTAGGTTTAGGCTGAGGGTAAGGTTGAGGGTTAGGGTTAGGGTTAGCGTTAGGGTGAGGTTTAGGGTGAGGGTTAGGTTTATGTTTAGGGATAGGTTGAGGGTGAGGTGTAGGTGAGGGTTAGGGTTAGTGTTAGGGTGAGGTTTAGAGTGAGGTGTAGGTTTAGGGTTAGGGTGAGAGTTCGGTTTAGTGTGAGGGTTAAGGTTAGGGTGAGGGTAAAGCTTACGGTGAGGTTTAGGGTGAGATTAAGGTTTAGCGTTACTGTCAGGGTTAGTGTGAGGGTTAGTGTGAGGTTTAGTGTTAGTGTTAGGGTTCAGTTTAGGTTGAGGGTGAGGATTAGATTTAGGGTTAGGGTAAGGGTTAGGATTAGGGTGAGGGTTAGAGTTAGGGTTAGGGTGAGGGTTAGAGTTAGGGTAAGGGTAAGGCTGAGGGTTAGGGTTAGGATTAGGGTTAGTGTTCGGTTTAGGCTGAGGGTAAGGGTAAGGGTGAGGGTTAGGGATAGTGTTAGGATGAGGTCAGTGTGAGGGTTAGGGTTAGTGTGAAGGTTAGTGTTAGGGTTAGGAAGAGGTTAAGGGTTAGGGTGAGTGTTAGGTTGAGGTTGAGATTTAGGTTTAGGTTGAGGGTGAAGTTTAGGATGAGGGTTAAGTTTAGGGATATGTTTAAGCTGAGCCTGAGGGTGAGGGTGAGGGTGAGGGCTGGGTTAGGTTTATGGTTAGGATTAGGGTGAGGGCTAGGGTGAGAGTGAGGGTTAGAGTGAGGGTGAGTTTGTGGGTGAGGGTTAGGGTTAGGGTGAGGGTTATGGTGACGGTGAGGGTGAGGGTTAGGTTTAGTGTGAAGGTTAGGGTGATGGTGAGGGTAAAGTTTAGGGTGAGGGTTATGGTGAGGCTGAGGGTTAGGTTTATTGTTAGGGTTAGGTTGAGGGTTAGCATAAGGGTTAGGTTTAGGCTTAGGGTTATGGTGGGGGTTAGGGTGAGGCTTGGGATTAGGGTTATATTTAGGATGAGGGTTAGTGTGAATGTTAGGATGAGGGTGAGGCTTAGGGTGAGGGTGAGGGTTAGAGTTAGGGTGAGGATGAGGGTTAGGTTTAGGCTTAGGTTGAGGGCTGGGTGAGGGTGAGGGTTAGGGTTAGGGTTAGGGTTTGGGTTACGGTGAGGGTTAGGATTAGGGTGAGTGTTCGGGTGACGGGAAGGGTTAGATTAAGGGTAAGGGTTAGGTTTAGTGTGACCGTTAGGGTCATGGTTAGGGGAAGGTTTAGGGTGAGGTTTAGGGTGAGAGAGAGTGTTACCTTTTGGGTGAGTGTTAGGGTGAGTGTTAGGGTGAGGGTTAAGATTAGGTTTAGGTTTAGGTTGAGGGTGAGGGTTAGGTTTATGGTTAGCGTTAGGGTTAGGGTATGGTTTAGAGCGAGGGTTAGGATGAGAGAGAGGGTTACGTTTAGCGTGAGTGTTAGGGTGTGTGTTAGGGTGAGGGTTACATATCGGGTTAGGGTTAGTGTGAGGGTGAGGATTAGGGTTAGGGTTAGGGTGAAGTTTAGAGTTAGGGTGAGAGTTAGTGTTTGTGTTAGGGTTACAGCGAGGGTGATGGAGAGGGTTAGGTTTATGATTAGGGTAGGTTTAGTCTTAAGCTTAGGGTGAGGGTAATGGTGAGGTTGAGGCTCAGGGTGAGTGTTAAGGTTATGGTTAAGGTGTGGTTTAGTGTTAGGGTGATATTTAAGGTGAGGATGAGGGTTAGAATGAGGTGATTGTTCGGGTTTTTGTGAGGGTTAGGGTTTGGGTGAGGGTTAGAGTGACGGTGAGGTTTAGGGTGACGGTGAGGGTTAGGGTGAGGGTGAGTGTGACGGTTAGGGTGTGGGTGAGTGTTAGGGTGATGGTGAGGTTTAGGGTGACGGTGAGGGTTAGGGTGAGGGTTAGGTTTAGGGTGAGGTGAGAATTATGGTGAGGGTTAGGGTGATGATTAGGGTTAGGGTGAGGGTTAGGGATAGGGTTGGGGTTAAGTTGATGTTGAGGGTGAGGGTTAGGGTTAGGTTTGGGTGAGGGTGAGAGTGAGGGTTAGGATTAGGGTTAGGTTTAGGGTTAGGCTGAGGGTGAGGGTCAGGATGAGGGTTAGGGTTAGTGTGAAGTTTAAGGTTAGGGCAAGGGTTAGATTTAGGTTTAGGGTTAGTATGTGGATTGGGCTGAGGGGTAGGGTTAGGGTTAGGGTGAGGGTTTGGGTTTGTGTGAGGGTTAGGGTTAGGCTTAGGGTGAGGGTAAGGGTTAGGGTGAGGGTTAGCATGAGGGTGAGGGGTAAGTTTAGGGTTAGGATTTTCGTGAGGGTTAGGGTGATGGTTAAGGTTAAGTTAATTGTTAGGGATAGGGTTAGGGTGAGGGTTAGGGTGAGGGGTAGGTTTAGGGAGAGAGTAAGGGTTAGGATGATGGTTAGAGTGAGGGTGAAGTTTAGGGTTAGCATTAGGGTTAGGGTGAGGGTGAGGGTGAGGATTAGGGTTAGTGTTAAGGTGAGGGCAAGGCTGATGGAGAAAGTTAGGGTTAGGGTGAGGGTGAGGGTGAGGGTGAGGGTGAGGGTTAGGTTTAGGTTTAGGATTAGGTTTATTTTTTGCGTTAGGGTTAGGTAGAATGGAGGGTGAGGGTTGTTGTTAGGGTTAGGGTTAGGGTAAGGGTGAGGGTGAGGTTTAGGTTTAGGTTTAGGGTTACTGTTAAGGTGAGGGTGATTGAGAGGGTTAGGTTGATGTTTAGGGTGAGGGTGAATGTTAGGGTGAGGGTGAGGGTTCGAATTATGGTTAGGGTAAGGGCTAGGTTAAGAGTGAGTGTTAGGGTGAGGGTTAGGTTGAGTGTGAGGGTTAGGGTTAGGGTGAGGGTGAGGCTGAGGGTGAGGGTTAGGATTATGGTTAGGCTGAGGGTGAGGGTGAAGGTGAGGGGTTAATGTTACAGTGAGGATTAATGTTAGGGTGATATTTAGGGTGAGGTTGAGGGTTAGGATGAGGGTGATTGTTAGGGTGAGTGTGAGGGTTAGCATATGTGTAATGTTTAGGTTGATAGTGAGGGTTAGGTCAAGTTTAGGGTTAGGGTTAGGGTTAGCTTTAGGGTGAGGGTTAGGGTTAGGGTTAGGGTGAGGGTGAGTGTTAGAGTGAAGGTTAAGGTTAGGGTTAAGGTTAGGGTTGGTGTGAGGATTATGGTTAGGGTTAGTATTAGGGTTAGTGTGAGGGTAAGGGTTAGGGTGAGGTTTAGGTTGAGGGTGAGTGTTAGGGAGAGGGTTAGGGTTAGGTTGAGGGTTATGGTGTGGGTTAGGGTTAGGCTTAGGATGAGGGTGAGGGTTAGGGTGAGGGTTAGGGTGAGGTGTAGTGTTGGGGTGAAGGTTAAGGATAGGGTTGGGGTGAGGGTGAGGGTTAGGATGAGCGTTAGTGTGAGGGTGAGGGTGAGGATGAGGGTTAGGAATAGGATTAGGCTAATGGTGAGGGTGAGGGTAAGTGTTAGGGTTAGGTTGATTTTTAGGGTTAGCTTTAGGGTTAGGGTGAGGGTTAGGGATAGGTTTAGGGTAAGGATGAGGGTTAGGCTGAGGGGTAGGGTTAGGGCTAGAGTGAGGGTTAGAATTAGTGTGAGTGTTAGGGTTAGGGTTAGGGTGAGGGTGACGTTAGGTTTAGCGTGAGTGTTAGGGTGAGTATTAGGGTGAGGGTTAGGTTTGGGCTTAGGGTTAGGATGAGGGTAAGGGTTAGGGTTTGTGTTAAGTTGAGTGCTACATTTAGGGTTAGGGTTAGGGTGAGGGTGAGGGTTATGGTTAGGTGTAGGGTGAGGGTGAGGGTTAGGGTGAGTGTGAGGGTTAGGGTGTGGGTGAGTTTTAAGGTGATTGTGAGGGTTAGAGTGACGGTGAGGGTTAGGGTAAGTGTGAGGGGTAGGATGTGGGTGAGTTTTAGGGTGACTCTGAGGGTTTGGGTGACAGTGAGGGTTAGAGTGACAGTGAGGGTTATAGTTAGGGTAAGGGTTAGGGTGAGGGTGACATTTAGGGTTAATGGTGAGGGTTAGGTTTAGGGTTAGGATTAGGATCAGGCTGAGGGGTAGGGTTAGGGTTAGGGTGAGTGTTAGGGTTAGTGTGAGGCTTAGGGTTAGCGTTAGGGTGAGGGTAAGGCTTAGGGTGAGGGTTAGTGTGATGGTGAGGTGTAGGGTTCGGGTGAGCGTTAGGCTGAGGGGGAGTTTTAGGGTTACGGTCAGGGTTAGGTTTAGTGTGAGTTTTAGGGTTAGGGTTAGGGTGAGGGTAAGGGTTTGGGTGAGGTATAGGGTGAGGGTGAGTGTTAGGGTTAGCATTAGGTTTAGGGTTAGGGTGTGGGTGAGTGTTAGGGTTAGGTTTAGTGTAAGTTGAGGGTTAGGTGTAGGGATAGGGTTAGTGTTAGATTGAGGTTTAGGGTTAGGTTTAGGGTGAGGGTGAGTGTTAGGGTGAGATTTAGGTTGAGGGTGAGGGTTAGGCTGACGATAAGAATAGGGTGAGGGTTACAGTTAGGGTTAGGGTGAGGGTGAGGGTTAGGTTTAGGGTGAGGTTGAGTGTTAGGCTGAGGGTTAGGGTGAGGGTGAAGTTTAGGGTTAACATTAGGGTTAGGGTGAGAATGAGTGTGAGGCTTAGCGTTAGGGTTAGGTTTAGTGTAAGGGCTAGGTTTAGGGTGTAGGTTAGGGTTAGGGGTTGGTTTAGTATGAGCGTTAGGGTGAGGTTTAGTGTGAGAGTTAGGGTGAGGTGTAGGGTTAGGGTTAGGTTGAGGGTTAGGTTGAGTGTGAGGGCTAGGGTTAGGGTTAGGGTTAGAGTGAGGGTAAGGGTTAGGTTGAGGGTTAGTGTGAAATTGAGGTTTATGTTTAGCATTAGGGTTAGTTTGAGGGTTAAGGTGTGGGTTAGGGTTAAGGTTAGGATTAGGGTGAGGGTTAGGGTTAGGTTTAGGCTGAGGGTGAGGGTGAAGTTGAGGGTTAGGGTGTGGGTGAGAGTTAGGGTGAAGGTGAGAGTTAAGGTTAGTGTTAGGGTTTGGGTTAGGGTAAGGTTTAGGGTGAGGGTTAGGTTTAGGTTTAGGGTTAGGGTGAGGTTTAGTGTGAGGGTTAGTGATAGGGTGAGGGTTAGGGTGAGGGTGAGGGTTAGGTTTATGGTGAGCATAAGTTTTAGCGTGAGGGTTAGGGTGAGGGTGAAGTTTAGGGTTAGCATTAGTGTTAGGGTGAGGGTGAGGGTTAGGGTGAGCGTTAAGGTGAGGGCTAGGCTGAGGGTGAGGGTTAGGGTTAGGGTGAGGGTGAGGGTAAAGTGAGGGTGAGGGTTAGGTTTAGGGTTAGGGTGAGGGTTATTGTTAGCCTTAGGGTTAGGGAGAGTTGAAGCTGAGCTCTGTTGTTAGGGTTAGGGTTAGAGTTAGTGTGAGAGTGAGGGTTAGGTTTTGGGTTAGGGTTTGGGCTAAGTTTAGGGTGAGGGAGAGGGTTAGGTTGATGTTTAGGGTGAGGGTGAATGTTAGCGTGAGGGTGAGGGTTAGAATTAGGGTTAGGGTAAGGGCTAGGTTATGGGTGAGGGTTAGGGTGAGGGTTAGGTTGAGTGTGAGGTTTACAGTTAGGGTTAGGGTGAGGGTGAGGGTTAGGGTCAGGGTGAGTTTTAGGATTATGGTTAGGCTGAGGGTGAGGGAAAGGTGAGGGGTTAGGTTTACAGTGAGGGTTAATGATAGGATGGTATTTAGGGTGAGGATGAGGGTTAGGATGAGGGTGATTGTTCTAGTGAGTGTGAGGGTTAGAGTGTGGGTGAGGGTTAGGGTGATGGTTAGGGTTAGGGTGACAGTGAGGTTTAGGCTTAGCGTGAGTTTTAGGGTGAGTGTTAGGGTAAGGGTTAGGTTTAGGGTTTGGGTTAGGGTGAGAGTTAGGGTTAGGGTGAGTGTGACGGTTAGGGTTAGGGTTAGGTTTAGGCTGAGGGTGAGGCTTAGGGTTAGGGTTTGGGTTATTGTTAGGATTAGGGTTTTGGTTAGCATTAGAGTTAGCTTGAGGATTAGGGAGACGGTTAGTTTAGAATTAGGGTTCGGTATAGGGTTAGGCTTAGGGTGAGGGTGATGGTGAGGTTGAGGCTTAGGGTGAGGCTTTGGGTGACGGTGAGGTTTAGGGTGACGGTGAGGGTTAGGTTGAGGTTAGGGTTAGGGTGAGGTTTCGGTAAGGGGTAGGATTAGGGTTAGGGTTAGGGTGATGTTAAAGGTTAGGGTGAGGTTTAGGGTGAGGGTGAGGTTTAGGGAGAGGGTTAGGGTTAGGCTGAGGGTTAGGGTGAGGGATAGGGTTAGGATTAGGTTGAGGGTTAGGGTGAGGGTCAGCGTGAAGGTAAGGGTTGGATGAGGGTTAGGGATAGGGTTAGGTTTAGGGTTGGGCTGTCGATGGGGGTGAGGGTTAGTTTTAGGGTTAGGTTAAGGGTGAGGATGAGGTTCAGGGTTAGGATTAGTGTTAGGGTTAGGGTTAGGCTGAGGGTTAGGTTTAGGGTGAGGGTAAGGGTTTTAGGGTTAATTTTAGGGTTAGGTTCAGGGTGAGGGTGAGGTTCAGGGTTAAGATTAGGGTTAGGGTTAGTGTGAGGATTAGGGTTAGGTTTAGGGTGAGGGTAAGGGTTATGGTGAGGTTTAGGGTTAGGGTTAGGTTTACGGTTAGCATGAGAGTGAGGAAGAGGGTTAGGTTTAGGATTAGGGTTAGGTTTAGGGTTAGGCTTAGTGTGAGGATCATGGTGAGGGTGAGGCGTAGGGTGAGGGTTGGGGTTAGGGTTAGGGTGAGGGTTAGGGTGAGGGTGAGGGTAACGGTGAGTGTGAGGGCTGAGGTGTGGGTGAGGGTTAGGGTGACGGTGAGTGTTAGGGTGACGGTGAGGGTTAGGCTTAGGGTAAGGGTGAGGGTTAGGATGAGGGTTAGGGTTAGGTTTAGGGTTAGTGTGAGGATTAGGGTTCAGGTTCGGGTTAACGTGAGGGTAAGGTGTAGGGTTAGATTTAGGGTAAGGTTTAGTGTGATGGTTAGGGTGAGAGTGAGGGTTAGGTTTAGTGTGAGTGTTAGGGTGAGTGTTAGGGTGAGGATTAGGTTTAGTTTTAGGGTTAGAGTGAGGGTGAGGGTTATGGTTAGGGTCAGCGTGAGGGTTAGGGATAGGGTTAGGGTTAGGGTTAGGGATAATTTTAGGGTTAGGGTTAGGTTTAGGGTGAGGGTGAGGGTTAGGGTTAGGGATAGCATTAGGGTTAGCATGAGAGGGAGGGAGAGTGTTAGGTTTAGGATTAGGGTTAGGTTTACGGTTAGGGTTAGGGTTAGGGTGAGGGTGAGGGTGAGAGTTGGGGTTAGGTTTAGGGTGAGGGTTAGGGTTAGGGTGAAATTTAGGGTGAGGGTGAGGGTTAGGGTGAGGTTGAGAGTTACGATGAGTGTGAGGGTTAGGGTGTCGGTGAGGGTTAGGGTGATTGTGTGGGTTAGGGTGAGGATGAGGGTTAGGGTTAGGGTTAGCATTAGGGTGAGGGTGATGGTGAGGGTTAGGCTTAGGGATAGGGTTAGGGTTAGGGTTCGTGCTCGGGTTAGTTTTAGGTTGATATTTAGGGAAAAGTTGAGGGTTAGGGTAAGGGTGAGGGTTAGGTTTTGGGTGAGGGTTAGTGTGAGGGTGAGGGTTAAAGGTTATGTTGAGGGTAAGTGTTAGGGTGGTTGTTAGGGTTATTGTTAGTGTTAGGGTTAGTGTGAGGATTAGGGTTAGGGTTAAGTTTAGAGTGAGGGTAAGGGTTAGGGTTAGGGTTAGGGTAAGGTTTAGTTTGAGGGTTAGGGTGAGAGTGAAGTTTAGGTTTATTGTGAGTGTTAGGGTGAGGGTTAGGTTTAGTGTTAGGGTTAGGGTGAGGGTGAGGGTTAGTTTTAGGGTCAAGGTGAGGGTTAGGTATAGGGTTAGGGTTAGGTTTAGGGTTATTGTTAGGTTTAGGGTTAGGGTTAGGGTTAGGGTGAGGCTTAGGGTGAGGGTGATTGTGAGGGTGAGGCTTATTGTGAGGGTTAGGTTTAGGGTTAGTTTTAGGGTTAGTTTTAGGGTGATATTTAGGAAAAGGGTGAGGTTTAGGGAGAGGGTGAGGGTAATGTGAGTGTGAGGGTTAGAGTTTGGGTGAGGGTTAGGGTGACGGTGAGGGTTAGGGTGAGGGCGAGGGTTAGGTTTAGGGTTAGTGTGGTCCTAAGTGTTAGGTTTGGGTTTAGGGTTAGTGTGAGGATTAGGGTTAGGGTTAGGTTTAGGGTGAGGGTTAGGGTTTGTGTGAGGGGTAGGGTGACAGTGAGGGTAAGGGTTAGGGTGAGGGTTAGTTGAGGCTGAGGGTTAGGGTTATTGTTATTGTTAGGGTAAGGATCAGGGTTAGGTTTAGGCTTATGGTGGGTGTTAGGGTGAGAGTAGGGGTTAGGTTTAGTGTTATGGTTATGAGGATGGTTAGGGTTAGGGTGAAGGTTCAGGTGAGGGTGATGGTTAGGGTTAGGGTTAGGATTAGGGTTAGGATGAGGACTAAGGTGAGGGTGAGGATTAGGGTTAGGGTTAGGGTTAGGTTGAGGGTTAGGGTTAGGGTGAGAGTTCGGGTGAGGGGTAGGATTAGGGTGAGGGTTAGGATGAGGGTAAAGGTTAGGGTGAGGTTTAGAGTGAGGGTGAGGTTTAGGGAGAGCGTTAGGGTGAGGGATAGGGTTAGGATTAGGGTGAGGGTATGTGTTAGGTTGAGGGTTAGGGTGAGGGTTAGGGTTAGGAGGAGGGTTAGGGTTAGGGTTAGGGTTAGGGTTGGGGTGACAATGAGATTGCGGGTTAGATTTCAGGTTAGGTTCAGAGTGATGGTGAGGTTCAGGGTTAGGATTAGGGTTATGGTGAGGGATAGGCTGAAAGTGAGGTTAAGGCTGAGGTTTAGGGTTAGGGTGGGGTTGACAGTTAGGGTTAGGTTTAGGGTGAGGTTTAGTGTTAGGGTTAGTGAGAGGATTAGCATTAGGGTTAGGGTGAGGGTAAGGTGTATGGTGAGGTTTAGGGTTAGGGTTAGTGTTAGGGTTAACATGAAGGTGAGGGAGAGGGTTAGGTTTAGGATTAAGGTTAGGTTTACGGTTAGGCTTATTGTGAGGGTCTTGGTGAGGGTGAGGCTGACGGTTACAGTTAGGGTTAGAGTTAGGGTGAGGGTTAGGGTTAGGGTGATATTTAGGGTGAGGATGAGGGTTAGGTTGAGGGAGAGGGTTACAGTGAGTGTGAGGGTTAGGGTGTGGGTGAGGGTTAGGTTGACAGAGAGGGTTAGGGTGAGGGTGAGGGTTAGGGTTAGAGTTAGCATTACATTGAGGGTTAGGGTTAGGATTAGGGTGAGTGTGAGGTTTAGGGTGAGGGTTAGGGTTAGGGTTAAGGTAAGGTTTAGTGTGAGGGTTAGTGTGAGGGTGAGGGTTAGGGTGAGGGTAAGGTTTAGGGTTAGGGTTAGGGTAAGGTTTAGTTTGAGTGTTAGGGTGAGGGTGAGGGTTAGGTTTAGTGTGAGTGTTAGGGTGAGGGTTAGGTTTAGTGTTAGGGTTAGGATGAGGGTGAGGGTTAGTGTTAGGGTGAGGGTGAGGTTTAGGGATAGGGTTAGGTTTAGGTTTAGGGTTATTGTTAGTTTTAGGTTTAAGTTTAGGGTTAGGGTGAAGGTGAGGTTTAGGGTTAGGGTTAGGGTTAGTGTGACGGTAAGGTTTAGGGTTATAGTTAGGGTAAGGTTTAGGGTGAGGGTTAGGGTGAGAGTTAGGCTAGTTTTAATGTGAATGTTAGGGTGAACCTTATGTAGAGTGTTAGGGTTAAGGTGAGGGTGAGGGTTAGGTTTAGGGTGAGGTTGAGGGTTAGTGATAGGGTTAGGGTTAGGGTTATTGTTAGGGTTAGGATTAGGGTTAGGGTGAGTGTGAGGGTTAGGATTAGGGTTAGCATTAGGATTATCATAAGGGTGAGGGAGAGGGTTAGGATTAGGATTAGGGTTAGGTTTAGGGTTAGGCTTAGGGTGAGGGTGATGGTGAGGGTGAGGCTTAGGGTGAGGGTTAGCGTTAGGGTTAGGGTGAGGGTTAGTGTTAGGCTGATATTTAGGGTAAGGGTGAGGATTAAGGTGAGTGTGACAGTTAGGGTGACCATGAGGGTTAGGGTGAGGGTGAGTTTCTGGTTTAGGATGAGCATTAGGGTGAGGGTTAGGGTGAGGGTTAGGGTGAGGGTGAGGTTTAGGTTTAGGGTTAGTGTGAGGATTAGGGTTAGGGTTAGGGTGAGGGCAAAAGTTAGGGTGAGGTTTTCGGAAAGGGTTAGGGTTAGGGTGACGGTTAGGGTTAGGGTTAGTGTGAGCATATGAGTTAGTGTGAGGTTTAGGCTGAGGGTTAGGGTTAGGGTTACATTGAGGGTGAGGATGAGGTTCAGGGTTAGCATTAGGGTTAGGGTTAGGGACAGGCTGAGGGTGAGGGTGAGGGTCAGGTTTAGGGTTAGAGTGATGTTTAGGGTTAGGGTGAGGTTTAGGTTTAGGTTTAGGATGAGGATTAGCCTGAGGGGTCGGGTTAGTTTTAGGGTTAAGGTGACGGTTAGGGTTAGGTTTTAATGTTATTGTTAGGGTTAGGCTTAGGTTTAGGGTTAGGATGAGGGTGAGGGTGGGGATGAGTTTTAGGATTAGGGTTAGGGATAGGGTTATTGTTAGGCTTAGGGATAGGGTTAGGGTGAGGGTGAGGGTTAGGTTTAGGGTTAGGGTTAAGTTTACTGTTAATGTTATGATTCGGGTTATGGTGAGTGTTAAGTTTACTGTGAGGGTTAGGTTTATGGTTAGGGTTAGGGTGAGGGTAAGGTTTAGGGTGAGGGTTTGGGTAAGGGTGAGCTTTAGGGTTAGCATTAGGGTTAGGGTTAGGGTTATGTTTAGGGTGAGGGTTAGGGTTAGGGTTAGGGTGAGGGTGAGGGTGAGGGTAAGGGTTAGGTTTAACTTTGGGTGAGGGTTTGGTTTAAGGTGAAGGTTAGGGTTAGGTTTATGGTTAGGGGGAGGGTGAGGGTGACGGTTAGGGTGGGGGTAGGGTGACAGTGAGGGTAAGGGTTAGGGTGAAGATTAGGGTGAGGCTGAGGGTTAGGGTTATTGTTAGTGTTAGGGTAAGGGTTAGGGTTAGGGTTAGGTTTACGGTGGGGGTTAGGATGAGGGTTGGGTTCAGGGTTAGTTTTATGGTTAGGATGAGGTTTAGTGTTAGGTTGAGGGTTAATGTGAGGGTGAGAGTTAGGGTTAGGATTAGGGTTAGGGTTAGGATTAGGGTTAAGGTTATGATTAGGGTTAGGATGAGGGCTAGGGTGAGTATAGGGTTTAGGTGTAGTTTTAGGGTTAGGGTGAGGGTTAGGGTTAGGGTGAGGCTGAGGCTGCGGGTGAGGGTTAGGATGAGGGTAAAAGTGAGTGTGTGGGTTAGGGTGTGGGTGCGCGTTAGGGTTATGCTGAGGGTTAGGGTGAGGGTGAGGGTCAGGCTTAGGGTTAGGGTGAGGGTGAGGGCTAGGGTGATGGTTAGGGTTAGGGTTAGTGTTAGGGTTAGGTTTAAGTTTGGGTGAGGGTTAGGGTTCGGGTGACTGATAGGGTTAGGTTTAGGGTTAGGGTGAGGGTGAGGGTGAGGGTTTGGGTGAGGGTGAGTTTGAGTGTGAGGGTTAGGTTAGTGTAGGTGAGATGGTGAAGATCAGGTTTAGGGTTAGGATTACGGTTAGGGTTATGGTGAGGGTGAGGGTTAGGGTTAGGTTTAGGTTGAGGTTTAGATTTACTGTGAGGGTCGGGTGAGCGTGAGGGTAAGGGTTAGGGTGACGGTTAGGGTGAGGGTGAGGGTTAGGGTTCGGGTGAGGGTTCTGGTGAGGGGTAGGTTTAGGGTTAGGGTGAGGGTTCGTGTGAGGGTTACCGTTAGGGTTAGGTTTTGGGATAGTGTAAGGATAAGGGTTAGGTTAAGGTTTAGGGTGAGGGTTAGGGTTAGTGTGAGGGGTAGGGTGACGGTGAGGGTAAGTGTTAGGGTGAGGTTTAGGGTGAGGCTGATGGTTAGGGTTATTGTTAGTGTTAGGGTGAGGGTTAGGGTTAGGTTTAGGGTTATGGTGGCGGTTAGGATGAGGGTTGGGTTTAGGGGTAGGTTTATGGTTAGGATGAGGTTTATGGTTAGGGTGAGGGTGACGGTTAGGGTGAGGGTGAGTGTTAGGGTTAGGGTTAGGTTTATTGTTAGTGTGAGGTTTAGGGTTAGGGTTATGGTTATGGTGAGGGTTAGAGTTAGTGTGAGGGGGAGGGTGACGGTGAGGGTAAGTGTTAGGGTGAGGGTTAGGGTGAGGCTGAGGGTTAGGGTTATTGTTAGTTTTAGTGTGAGGGTTAGGGTTAGATTTAGGGTTATGGTGGTGGTTAGGATGAGGGTGGGTTTAGGGTTAGGTTTATGGTTAGGATGAGGTTTAGTGTTAGGTTGAGGGTTAGGGTGAGTGTGAGGGTTAGGGTGAGGGTTAGGGTTAGGTTAGGGTTAGGGTTAGAATTAAGTTAGGATGAGGGCTAGGGTGAGTGTATGGGTTAGGGTTTGATTTAGGGTTAGGGTGAGGGTTAGGGTTAGGGTGAGGCTTAGGGTGCGGGTGAGGGTTAGGGTGAGGGTGAGGGTAACGGTGAGTGTGAGGGTTAGGGTGTGGGTGCAGGATAGGGTGATGCTGACTGTTAGGGTGAGGATGAGGGTTAGGGTTAGGGTTAGGCTGAGGGTGCGGTTTAGGGTGATGGTTAGGGTTAGGTTTAGGTTTAAGGTTCGGCGAGGGTTAGGGTTCGGATGACTGATAGGGTTAGGTTTAGGGTTAGGGTGAGGGTGAGGGTGAGGGTTTGGGTGAAGGTGAGGTTGAGTGTGAGGGTTAGGGTAAATGTAGGTGAGAGGGTGAAGATCAGGTTTAGTGTTAGGATTAGGGTTAGGGTGAGGGTGAGGGTTAGGGTTAGTGTTAGGGTTAGGTTGAGGTTTAGGTTTACTGTGAGGGTCGGGTGAGCGTGAGTGTAAGGGTTAGTGTGAGGGGTTGGTTGAGGTCTAGGGTTAGGGTTCGGGTGAGGGTTCTGGTGAGGGGTAGGTTTAGGGTTAGGGTGAGGGTTCGTGTGAGGGTTACCATTAGGGTTAGGTTTAGGGATAGTGTGAGGATTAGGGTTAGGTTTAGGTTTAGGGTGAGGGTTAGGTTTAGTGGGAGGGGTAGGGTGACGGTGAGGGTAAGGGTTAGGGTGAGGTTTAGGGTAAGGCTGAGGGTTACGGTTATTGTTAGTGTTAGGGTGAGGGTTAGGGTTAGGTTTAGTGTTATGGTGGAAGTTAGGATGACGGTTGGGTTTAGGGTTAGGTTTTTGGTTAGGATGAGGTTTAGTGTTAGGGTGAGGGTTAGGCTGAGGGTGTTGGTTAGTGTGAGGGTGAGTTTCAGGGTTAGGGTTAGGTTTATTGTTATTGTGAGGTTTAGGGTTAGGGTTATGGTTATGGTGTGGTTTAGAGTTAGTGTGAGGGGGAGGGTGGCTTATTGTGAGGGTCTTGGTGAGGGTGAGGCTTACGGTTACAGTTAGGGTTAGAGTTAGGGTGAGGGTTAAGGTTAGGGTAATATTTAGGGTGAGGATGAGGGTTAGGTTGAGGGAGAGGGTTACGGTGAGTGTGAGGGTTAGGGTGTGGGTGAGGGTTAGGGTGACGGAGAGGGTTATGGTGAGGGTGAGGGTTAGGGTTAGAGTTAGCATTACATTGAGGGTTAGGGTTAGGATTAGGGTGAGTGTGAGGTTTAGGGTGAGGGTTAGGGTTAGGGTTAAGGTAAGGTTTAGTGTTAGTGTGAGGGTGAGGGTTAGGGTGAGGATAAGGTTTAGGGTTAGGGTTAGGGTAAGGTTTAGTTTGAGTGTTAGGGTGAGGGTGAGGGTGAGGTTTAGGGTTAGGTTTAGGGTTATTGTTAGGTTCAGGTTTAAGTTTAGGGTTAGGGTGAAGGTGAGGTTTAGGGTTAGGGTTAGAGTGAGGGTGAAGGTTATGGTTAGTGTTAGTGTTATTTTTAGGGTTAGGGTTATGGTTAGGGTTAGGGTGAGGGTTAGGGTTATCATTAGGTTTAGCATAAGGGTGAGGAAGAGGGTTAGGTTTAGGATTAGGGTTAGGTTTACAGTTAGGCTTAGGGTGAGGGTGATGGTGAGGGTGAGGCTTAGCGTGAGGGTTAGGGTTAGGGTTAGGGTGAGGGTTAGGGTTAAATTGATATTTAGGGTGAGGGTGAGGGTTAGGTAGAGGGTAAGGGTTAGGGTGAGTATGAGGGTTAGGGTGTGGGTGAGGGTTACGGTGAGTGTGAGGGTTAGGGTGAGGGTGAGGGTTAGGGTTAGGGTTAGCATTAGGGTGAGTGTTAGGGTTAGGCTTAGGGTGAGGGTGAAGTTTAGGTTGAGGATTAGGGTTAGGGTTAGGGTAAGTGTAAGGGTAAGCTTTAGGGTTAGGGGAAGTTTTAGTGTGAGTTTTAGGGTGAGAGTGAGTGTTAGGTTTAGTGTGAGTGTTTGTGTGTGTGTTAGGGTGAGGATTAGGTTTAGTGTTAGCGTTAGGGTAAGGGTGAGTGTGTGGGTTAGGCTGAGTATGAGTGTTAGGGTGTGGGTGAGGGTTAGGGTGACAGTGAGGGTTAAGATGAGGGTGAGTTTCAGGGTTAGGGTTAGCATTAGTGTGAGGGTTAGGGTGATGGTGAGGGTTAGGGTTAGGGTTAGGTTTAGGGTTAGTGTGAGGATTAGGGTTAGGGTTAGGTTGAGGGTAAGGGTTAGGGTGAGGTTTTGGGAGAGGGTTAGGCTTACAGTGAGTGTTAGGGTTAGGGTTAGGGTGAGCGTATGTGTTAGGGTGAGGTTTAGGGTGAGGGTTAAGGTTATGGTGAGTGTTAGGCATAGGGTTAGGTTTAGGGTGAGGGTGAGGGTGAGGGTTAGGTTGAGGGTGAGGATGAGGTTCAGGGTAAGGTTTAGTGTTAGGGTTAGGGATAGGCTGAGGGTGAGGGTGAGGGTGAGGGTTAGGGTTAGGGTAATGTTTAGGGTTAGGTTGAGGTTTACGTTTAGCTTAAGTATTAGGATGAGGATTAGCCTGAGGGCTGGGGTTAGTTTTAGGGTTGAGGTTAGGGTTAGGGTTAGGGTTATTGTTAGGCTTAGGTTTAGGGTTAGGGTTATAGTTAGGATGAGGGTGGGGTTGAGGATGAGGGTTAGGATTAAGGTTAGGGATAAGATTATTGTTAGGGTTAGGGTTAGGGTTAGGGTGAGGGTGAGGGTTAGGTTTAGGGTTTAGGTGTTTAGGGTTAGGGTGAGGTTTACGTTTAGCTTAAGTATTAGGATGAGGATTAGCCTGAGGGCTGGGGTTAGTTTTAGGGTTGAGGTTAGGGTTAGGGTTAGGGTTATTGTTAGGCTTAGGTTTAGGGTTAGGGTTATGGTTAGGATGAGGGTGGGGTTGAGGATGAGGGTTAGGATTAAGGTTAGGGATAGGATTATTGTTAGGGTTAGGGTTAGGGTTAGGGTGAGAGTGAGTGTTAGGTTTAGGGTTAGGGTTAGGGTTACTGTTAGCATTATGGTTAAGGTTATGGTGAGGGTTAGGTTTAATGTGAGGGTTAGGTTTAGGGTTATGGTTAGGGTGAGGGTAAGGGTTATAGGGTGAGGGTTAGGGTAAGGGTGAGCATTAGTGTTAGCATTAAGGTTAGGATTAGGGTGAGGGTTAGGGTTAGGGTTAGGGTTAATGTGAGGGTGGAGTGAGTGTTAAGTTTAAGTTTAGTTGAGGGTTAGGGTTAAGTTTAGGGATAGGGTGAGGTTGAGGGTGAGGTTTAGGGTGAGGGTGAGGTTGAGCTTGAGGTTTAGGGTTAGGGTAGGGGAGAGGGTGAAGATTAGGTTTAGGGTTAGGATTAGGGTTAGGGTTAGGGTGAGGGTGAGGGTTAGGGTTAGGGTTTGGTTGAGGTTTAAGCTTTGTGTGAGGTTTGGGTGAGCGTGAGGGTAAGGGTTAGGGTGAGGGTTAAGGTGAGGGTGAGGGTTATGGTGAGTGTGAGGTTTAGGTTGTGGGTGAGGGTTAGGGTGATGGTGAGAGTTAGGGTTAGGTTGAGGGTAAAGGTTAGGGTGAGGTTTAGGGTGAGGTTGAGGTTTAGGGAGAGGGTTAGGGTTAGGGTGAGGGTTAGGGTGAGGGATAAGGGTAGAATTAGGGTGAGAGTATGTGTTAGGGTGAAGGTTAGGGTGCGGGTTAGGGTTAGGATGAGGGTAAGTGACAGGTGTACGGTTAGGGTTGGGGTGACGATGAGGGTGAGGGATGATTTAGGGTTAGGTTCAGGGTGAGGTTGAGCTTCAGGGTTAGGATTAGGGTTAGTGTTAGGTTTAGGCTGAGGGTGAGGGTAAGGCTGAGGGTTAGGGTTAGGGTCAGGGTGAGGTTTAGGGTTAGGATTAGGGTGAGGCTTAGGGTTAGAGTTAGTGTGAGGATTAGGCTTAGGGTTAGGGTGAGGGTAAGGTTTATCGTGAGGTTTAGGGTTAGCGTTAGCGTTAGGGTTAGAATGAGGGTGAGGGAGAGGGTTAGGTTTAGGATTAGGGTTAAGTTTACGGTTAGGCTTAGTGTGAGGGTCATGGTGAGGCTTATGGTGAGGGTTAGGGTTAGGGTGAGGGTTAGGGTTAGGGTGACATTTAGGGTGGGGGTGAGGGTTAGGGTAAGGGTGAGGGTTAAGGTGAGTGTGAGGGTTAGATTATGTGTGAGGGTTAGGGTGACGGTGAGGGTGAGAGTGAGGGTGAGGGTTAGCATTAGGTTTAGCATTAGGGTGAGAGTTATGGTTGTGTTTAGGGTGAGGGTGAGGGTTAGGGTGAGGGTTAGGGTTAGGGTTAGTGTTGTTGTTAGGTTTAAGGTTTGGTCAGGTTTAGGGTTAGGGTGAGGGTTAGGGTTAGGTTTAGGGTTAGAGTGAGGGTGAGGATGAGGGTTAGGATTAGGGTAAGGTTGAGGGTGAGGGTTAGGGATAGGGTAGGGGAGAGTGTGAAGATGAGGTTTAGGGTTAGCATTAGAGTTAGGGTTAGGGTGAGGGTTAGGGTTAGAGTTAGGTTGAGGTTTAGGCTTAGTGTGAGGGTTGGGTAAGCGTGAAAGTAAGATTTAGGGTGAGGGTTAGGGTGAGGCTGAGGGTTAGGGTTATTGTTAGTGTTAGGCTGAGGGTTAGGGTTAGGTTTAGGGTTATGGTGATGGTTAGGATGAAGGTTGGGTTTAGGGTTAGGTTTATGGTTAGGATGAGGTTTAGTGTTAGGGTTAGGTTTACGGTGAGGGTGAGGGTTAGGGTGAGGATGAGGGTTAGAATTGGGGTGAGGGTTAGGGTGAGGATTAGTGTTAGGATGAGGGCTAGGTTGAGGGTGAGGGTTAGGGTTAGGTTTAGGGTTAGGGTGAGGGTTAGTGTTAGGGTGAGGGTTCAAGTGAGGGGTAGGTTTATGGTTAGGGTTAGGGTGAGGGTAAGGGTTAGGGCTAGGTTTAGGGTGAGGGTTAGGGTGAGGGTTAGGTTTAGGGTGAGAGTATGTGTTAGTTTGAGGGTTAGGGTGAGTGTTAGGGATAGGTCTAGTTTTAGGATTAGGTTTAGGCTGAAGTTGAGGTTGAGGGTGAGGGTTGGGTTAGGGTGAGGGTGAAAGTTAGGGTGAGTTTTGGGGTGAGGGTTAGGGTTAGGTTTAGTGTGAGGATTAGGGTTAGGGTTAGGGTGAGGGTAAGGGTTATGGTGAGGTTTAGGTTGAGGGTGAGGATTAGGGAGAGGGTTAGGTTTAGGGTGAGGTTTAGGGTGAGGGTTTGGGTTCTGTTAAGGTGAGGTTGAGGGTTCAGTTGGGGTTTAGGGTGAGTGTTAGGATTAGGGTGAGGTTTAGGTATAGGTTTAGAGTTAGGCTGAGGGTGAGTGTGAGGGTTAGGTTTAGAGTTAGGGTAATGGTGAAGGTGACGGTTAGGATTAGGTTTAGGGTTAGGCTTAGGCTGAGGGTGAGGGTGAGGGTGAGGGTTAGAATTAGGGTGACGTTTAGGGTTAAGTTTAGGTTGAGGTTGAGGGTTAGGGTTAGGGTGAGTTTGAGGGTTAGGGTTAGGTTTTGTGTTAGGGTGGGAGTTAGGCTGAGGGTTAGGGTTAAGTTTAGGGTGTGGGTTAGGGTTAGTGTGAGGATTAGGGTTAGGTTGAGGGTAAGGTTTAGGGTGAGGGTTAGGGTTAGGGTTAGGGTTTACAAGAGGATTAGGGTAAGCATTAGGATTACAGTTAGTGTTAGTGTTAGGGTTAGCGTTAGGGTGAGGGTTAGGGTGAGGGTTAGGGTGAGGGTTAGGGTTAGGGTTAGGGTTAGGGTGAGGGTTACATTTAGGGTTAGCATGAGGGTGAGGGAGAGGGTTAAGTTTAGGATTAGGGGTCGGTTTACTGTTAGGCTTAGGGTGAGGGTGATGGTGAGGGTGAGTGTTTGGGTGAGGTTTAGGGTTAGGGTTAGGGTGAGGGTGAGGGTTACGGTTAGGGTTAGTGTTATTGTCAGGGTTAGTTTTAGGGTTAGGTTTTGGGTGTGGGTTAGGGTTAGGATTATCGTTAGGGTTAGCATGAGGTTGAGGGAGAGGGTTAGGTTTAGGATTAGGGTTAGGTTTACGGTTAGGCTTAGGGTGAGGGTGGTGGTGAGGGTGAACTGAGGGTGAGGGTTAGGGTGAGGGTGACGGTTTGGGTGAGTGTGAGGGTTATGGTGTTGGTGAGGGTCAGGGTGACTGTGAGTGTTAGGGTGAGGGTGAGAGTTAGGGTTAGGGTTAGCATTAAGGTGAGGGTTAGGGTTTGGTTTAGGGTGTGGGTGAGGGTTAGGGTGAGGGTTAGGTTTAGGTTTAGGGTTAGGGTTAGGGTTAGTGTGAGTATTAGGGTTAGGGTTAGGGTTAGGTTGAGGTTTAAGATGAAGGTGAGGGTTAGGGTTAGGGTTAGGGTTAAGGTGAGTTTGAGGGTAAGGTTCAATTTGAGTGTTACGTTGAGAGTGAGTGTTACGTTTAGTGTGAGTGTTAGGGTGAGTGTTAGTGTGAGGGTTAGGTTTAGTGTTAGGGTTAGGGTGAGGGTGAGGGTTAGGGATAGGGTTAGGTTAAGGATTATTGTTCGGGTTAGGGTTAGGGTTATGGTTAGGGGGAAGGTGAGGGTTAGGGTTAGGTTTAGGTTTAGTGTGAGGGTGAGGGTGAGGGTTAGGGATAGGGTTAGGGTTAGGGTGAGGGTTAGTGTGAAGGTGAGGGTTAGGGTTAGGGTTAGTGTGAAGGTTAGGGTTAGGGTTAGGGTTAGGGTTAGGGTTAGGGTGAGTGTGAGGGTTAGGGTTATTGTTAGCATTAGGGTTAGCATGATGGTGAGGGAGAGGGTTAGGTTTAGGATTAGGGTTAGGTTAAGGGTTAGGTTTAGGGTGAGGGTGATGATGAGGGTGAGACTTACGGTGAGGCTTAGGGTTAGGGTTAGGGTGAGGGTTAGTGTTAGCGTGATATTTAGGCTAAGAGTGAGGGTTAAGGTGAGGGTGAGGGTTATGGTGAGTGTGAGTGTGAGGGTTTGGGTGAGGGTTAGGGTGACAGTGAGGGTTAGGGTGAGGGTGAGTTTCAGGGTAAGGGTTAGCATTAGGGTGATGGTTAGGGTGAGGGTGAGGGTTAGGGTTAGGGTTAGGTTTAGGGTTGGTGTGAGGATTAGGGTTCGGGTTAGGGTGAAGGTAAGGGTTAGGGTGAGGTTTTGGGAGAGGGTTAGGGTTACGGTGAGGGTTATGGTTAGGATTAGGTTGAGCGTATGTCTTAGGATGAGGGTTAAGGTGAGGGTTAAGGTTAGGGTGAGTTAGGGTTAGGGTTAGGTTGAGGGTGAGGATGAGGTTCAGGGTTAGGTTTAGGTTTAGGTTTAGGGATAGGCTGAGGGTGAGGGTGAGGGTGAGGGTTAGTGTTAGGGTGATGTTTAGAGTTAGGGTGATGTTTAGCTTTAGGTTTAGGGTGAGTATTAGCCTGAGGGTGGGGTTACTTTTAGGGTTAAGGTCAGGGTTAGGGTTAGGGATAGGGATAGGGTTAGGATGAGGGTGAGGGTGAGGATGAGGGTTAGGATTACGGTTATGGATAGGGTTATTTTTAGGGCTAGGGTTAGGTTTAGGGTGAGGGTGATGGTTAGGTTTAGGGTTTGTGTAATGGTTACTGTTAGTGTTATGGTTAGGGTTATGGTGAGGGTTAGGTTTAGTGTGAAGGTTAGTTTTAGGGTTATGTTTAGGGTGAGGGTAAGGGTTAGGGTGAGGGTTAGGGTAAGGGTGAGCATTAGGGTTAGCATTTCGGTTTGTGTTATGGTTAGGGTTAGGGTTAGGGTTAGGATGAGAATGAGGGTTATGGTTAGGTTTTCGGTAAAGGTTAGGGTTAGGGTTAGGGTGAACGTGAGGTTGAGAGTTAGGTTTAAGGTTGGGTGAGGGTTATGGTTAGGGTGAGGGTGAGGTTTAGGTTTAGGGTTAGGGTTAGGGTAAGCGTAAGGGTTAGGGTGAGGGTGAGGTTGAGGGTGAGGGTGAGGGTTAGGGTTAGGGGAGGGGAGAGGGTGAAGATGAGGGTTTGGGTTAGGATTAGGGTTAGTGTTAGGGTGAGAGTGAGGGTTAGGTTTAGGGTTAGGTTGAGGTTTAGGTTTAGTGTGATGGTTGGGTGAGCGTGAGGGTAAGGGTTAGGGTGAGGGTTAAGGTGAGGGTGAGGTTGAGGCTGAGGGTGAGGGTTAGTGTTAGGGTAGGGGAGAGGGTGACGGTGAGGTTTAGGGTTATTATTAGGAATACGGTTAGGGTGAGAATGAGGGTTACGGTTAGGGTTAGGTTGAGGTTTAGGTTTAGTGTGATGGTTGGGTGAGCGTGAGGGTAAGGGTTAGGGTGAGGGTTAAGGTGAGCGTGAGGTTTACGGTGAGTGTGAGGGTTAGGGTGTGGGTGAGGGTTAGGGTGACGGTGAAGGTTAGAGTTAGGGTGAGAGTAACGTTAGGGTGATGTTTAGGGTGAGGTTGAGGTTTAGTGATAGGGTTAGGGTTAGCGTGAGGGTTAGGGTGAGGGATAGGGTTAGGATTAAGTTGAGGGTATGTGTTAGGGTGAGGGTTAGGGTGAGGGTTAGGGTTAGAATGAGGGTTAGGGTTAGGGTTAGGGTTGGGGTGAGGATTAGGGTGAGGGTTAGTTTTAGGTTTATGTTTAGGGTGAGGTTGAGGTTCAGGGTTAGGATTAGGGTTAGGGTTAGGGTTAGTCTGAGGGTGAGGGTAAGTCTGAGGGTTAGGGTTAGGATGAGGGTGAGGGTTAGTGTTAGGTTTATGGTGAGTGTTAGGGTTAGTGTTAGTGTGAGGATTAGGGTTAGGGTTAGGGTGAGGGTAAGGTTTGTGATGAGGTTTAGGGTTAGGGTTAGTGTTAGGGTTAGCATGAGAGTGATGGAGATGGTTAGGTTTAGGATTAGTGTTAGGTTTACTGTTAGGCTTAGTGTGAGGGTAATTGTGAGGGAGAGGCTTTAGGGTGAGGGTTAGGGTTAGGTTTAGGTTGAGGATTAGGTTTAGGGTGATATTTAGGGTGCGGGTGAGGGTTAGCATGAGGTTGAGGGTTACAGTGAGTGTGAGGGTTAGGGTGTGGGTGAGGGTTAGGTTGACGGTGAGGGTTACTGTGAGAGTGACGTTTAGGGTTAGGGTTAGCATTAGGGTGAGGGTTAGGGTTAGGGATAGGGTGAGGGTGAGGGTTAGGGTTAGGGTTAGGGTTAGGGTTAAGTTTAAGGTTGGGTGAGGTTTAGGGTTAGGATGAGGGTTAGGATTAGGTTTAGGGTTAGGGTGAGTGTGAGGGTGAGGGTTAGGGTGAAGGTGAGCTTGAGGGTGAGGGTTAGGTTTAGGGTAGGGGCAAGGGTAAAGATGAGGATTAGTTTTAGGATTAGGTTAAGGGTGAGGGTGAGGTTGAGGGTGAGGTTTTGGGTTAGGATGGGGGAGAGGGTGAAGATGAGGTTTAGGGTTAGGATTAGGGTTAGGGTTAGGGTGAGGGTTAGGGTTACGGTCAGGTTTAGGGTTAGTGTGAGGATAAGGGTTAGGGTGAGGGTGAGGGTAAGGGTTAGGGTGAGGCTGAAGGTGAGGCTGAGGGTCAGGTTTAGGTTTAGGGTTAGGGTTATTGTTAGCATTAGGGTTAGGGAAAGGTGAGGGTGAGGGTTGTTGTTAGGGTTAGGTTTAGGTTTAGGGTGAGGGTGAGGATTAGGTTTAGGGTTAGGGTTAGGGATAAGGTGAGGGTGTGGGAGAGGGTTAGGATGATGTTTAGGGTGAGGGTGAATGTTAGGTTGAGGATGAGTGTTAGAATTAGGGTCAGGGTAAGGGCTAGGTTAAGGGTGAGGGTTAGGGTGAGGGTTAGGGTTAGTGTGAGGTTTAGGGTTAGGGTTAGGGTGAGGGTAAGTGTTAGGGTGAGGGTTACCGTGAGGGTGAGGGGTAGGGTTAGGGTTAGGGTTAGCGTGATGGTCAGGGTGAGGGGTAGGGTTAGGGTCAGTGTTAGGTATAGGGTTAGTATGAGTGTTAGGGTGAGGGTTAGTTTTGGGTTAAGGTGAGGTTTAGGGTGAGGGTGAGGGTTAGGTTTAGGGAGAGGGTAAATGTTAGGGTGAGGGTTAGGGTGAGGGTGAGGGTGAAGGTTAGCATTAGGTTTAGGGTGAGGGTGACGGTTAGGGTTAAGGTGAGGTATAGGGTGAAGGTGAGGGTTAGGTTTAGGGATAGGGTAAGGATTAGGGTAAGGGTTAGGGTTAGTGTGAGGCGTAGGGTTAGGTTTAGGTTTAGGGTGAAGGTAAGGGTTAGGGTTATGGTTAAGGTAAGGTTTAGTGTTAGGGTTAGGGTGAGGGTGAGGGTTAGGGTTAAGGTCAGTGTGAGGGTTAGGGATAGGGTTAGGGTTAGGGTTGGGGTATTGTTAGGGTTAGGGTCAGGGTTAGGGTTAGGATTATGGTGAGAGTGAGGGTTAGGGTTAGGGATAGCATTAGGGATGGCTTGAGGGTGGGGAGAGGGTTAGTTTTAGGATTAGGGTTAGGTTTAGGGTTAGGCTTGGGGTGAGGGTGATGGTAATGGTGAGGCTTAAGGTCAGGGTTAGGTTTTGGATTAGGGTGAGGGTTAGTTTTAGAGTGATATTTAGGGAAAAGTTGAGGGTTATGGTGAGGATGAGGGTTAGGGTGAGTGTGAGGGTTAGAGTTTGGGTGAGGGTTAGGGTGATGGTGAGGGTTAGGGTGAGGGTGAGTGTTAGGTTTAGGTCAAGTGGGAGGCTAAGGGTTAGGGTTAGGGTTAGGGTTAGTGTTAGGTTGAGGGTTAGTTTTAGGGTGATATTTAAGGAAAGGGTGAGGGTTAGGGTGACGGTGAGGGTTAGGGTTATGTTGAGCGTGATGGTTAGGGTGAGGGTTTGGGTGAGGGTTAGGGTTAGGGTTAGTGTGATGTTTAGGGTTAGGGTTAGGGTTAGGGTGAGGGTATGGGTTAGGGTTAGGGTTAGGGTAAGGTTTAGTGTGAGGGTTAGGGTTAGGGTTAGGGTTAGGGTGAGGGTAAGGGTTAGGTTTAGGGTTAGGTTAAGGTTTAGTGTGAGGGTAAGCGTAAGAGTGAGGGTTAGGTTTAGTGTGAGTGTTAAGGTGAGTGTTACCTTGAGGGTTTGGTTTAGTGTTAGGGTTAAGGTGAGAGTGAGGGTTATGTTTAGGGTCAGGGTGAGGGTGAAGTATAGGGTTAAGTTTAGGGTTAGGCTATTGTTAGGGTTAGGGTTAGGGTTAGGATGAGGGTGAGGGTTAGGGTTAGGGATAGCATTAGGGTTAGCTTGAGTGTGAGGGATAGGTTTAGGTTTAGGATTAGGGTTTGTTTTAGGGTGATATTTAGGGAAAGGGTGAGGTTTATGGTGAGGGTGAGGGTTAGGGTGCGTGTGAGGGTTAGAGTTTGGGTGAGGGTTAGTGTGACGGTGAGGGTTAGGGTGAGGGTCAGGGTTAGGTTTAGGGTTAGTGAGAGGCTAAGCATTAGGTTAGCTTTAGGGTGAGTGTGAGGATTAGTGTTAGGGTTAGGGTTAGGCTGAGGGTTAGGTTTAGTGTGAGGGGTAGGGTGAGGCTGAGGGTTATGGTTATTTTAAGTGTTAGGCTGAGGGTTAGGTTTAGGTTTAAGTTTATGGTGGTGGTTAGGGTGAGGGTTGGGATCAGGGTTAGGGTTGTGGCTAGGATGAGTGTTAGGGTTAGGGTGAGGGTTAAGGCGAGGTTGAAGATTAGGTTGAGGGTGAGGGTTAGGGTTAGGGTGAGGGTTAGGGTTAAGAGTAGGGTTAGGATGAGGGCTAGAGTGAGGGTGAGGGTTAGGGTTAGGGTTAGGGTTAGGTTGAGGGTTAGGGTTAGGGTGAAGGTTCGGGTAAGGAGTAGGATTAGGGTTAGGGTTAGGGTGAGGGTCAAGGTTAGGGTGAGGTTTAGGGCGAGGGTGAGGTTTAGGGAGAGGATTTGGGTTAGGGTGAGGGATAGGGTTAGGATTATGGTGAGGGTATGTGTTATTGTGAGGGTTAAGGTGAGGGTTAGATTTAGGATGAGGGTTAGGAATAGGGTGAGGTTTAGGGTTGGGGTGACAATGAGGGTGAGGGTTAGTTTTAGGGTTAGGTTCAGGGTGAGGGTGAGGTTCAGGTTAGGATTAGGGTTAGGGTTAGGGTTAGGCTGAGGGTGAGGGTAAGGCTGAGTGTTAGGGTTAGGGTGAGGGTGAGGGTTAGGGTTAGGATTAGGGTGAAGGTTAGGGTTAGGGTTAGGGTTAGGGTAAGATTTATGGTGAGGTTTAGGGTTAGGGTTAGCTTTAGGGTTAGCATGAGGGTGAGGGAGAGGGTTAGGTTTAGGATTAGGGTTAGGTTTATCGTTAGGCTTATTGTAAGGGTCTTGGTGAGGATGAGGGTTAGGGTGAGGGTTAGGATTAGGCTTAGGGTGAGGGTTAGGATTAGGCTGATATTTAGGGTGAGGGTGAGGGTTAGGGTGAGGGTGAGGGTTATGGTGAGTGTGAGGGTTAGGGTGTGGCTGAGGGTTAGGGTGATGGAGATGGTTAGGGTGAGGGTGAGTGTTAGGGTTAGAGTTAGCATTAGGATGAGGGTTAGGGTTAGGTTTAGGGTGAGGATGAGGCTTAGGGTTACGGTTAGTGTGAGGATTAGGATTAGGGTTAGGTTTAGCGTGAGGGTAAGGGTTAGGGTTAGGGTTAGGGTAAGGTTTAGTGTGAGTATTAGTGTGAGAGTGAGGGTTAGGTTTAGTGTGAGAGTTAGGGTGAGTGTTAGTGTGAGGGTTAGGTTTAGTGTTAGGGTCATGTTGAGGGTGAGGGTTCGGGTTAGGGTGAATTTGAGGGTTAAGGATAGGGTTAGGGTTAAGGTTAGGGTTATTGTTACGGTTAATGTCAAGTTTACTTTAAGGTGATGGTGAGGATTAGGGTTAGGCTTAGGATTAGGGTGTAGGTACGGTTTAGGGTTATAGTTATGGTAAGGTTTAGGTTGAGGGTTAGGGTGAGAGTGAGGCTATTGTTAGTGTGAGTGTTAGGGTGAGGCTTATGTTGAGTGTTAGGGTTAGGGTGAAGGTGAGGGTTAGGTTTAGGGTGAGGGTGAGGATTAGTGATAGGGTTAGGGTTAGGGTTATGGTTAGGGTTAGGATTAGGGTTAGGGTGAGGGTGAGGGTTAGCTTTAGGGTTTGCATTAGGATTAGTTTGGGGGTGAGGGAGAGGTTTAGGATTAGGATTAGGGTTAGGTTTAGGTTTAGGCTTATTGTGAGGGTCTTGGTGAGGGTGAGGCTTAGGGTGAGGGTTAGGGTTAGGGTTAGGGTGAGGGTTAGGGTTAGGGTGATATTTAGGGTGAAGTTGAGGGTTAGGGTAAGTGTGAGTGTAACGGTGAGTGTGAGGGTTATGTTGTGATTGAGGGTTAGGGTGACGGAGAGGGTTAGGTTGAGGGTGAGGGTTAGGGTTAGGGTTAGAATTAGGGTGAGGGTTAGGGTTATGGTTAGGGTGAGGATGAGGATTAGGGTGAGGGTTAGGGTTATGGTTAGGGTGAGGGTTAGGTTTAGGGTTAGGGTGAGCGTATGTGTTAGGGTGAGGGTTAAGTTTAGGGTGAGGGTTAGGGATAGGATTAGGGTTAGGGTTAGGGTGAAGATGAGGGTGAGGGTTAGGTTTAGGGTTACATTGAGGGTGAGGATGAGGTTCAGGTTTAGGATTAGGGTTAGGGTTAGGGATAGGCTGAGGGTGAGGGTGAGGTTTCGGGTTTGGGTTAGGTTGATGTTTAGGGTTAGGTTGAGGTTTAGGTTTAGGTTTAGGATGAGTATTAGCCTGAGGGCTCGTTTTAGCTTTAGGGTTAAGGTGATGCTTAGGGATATGGTTAGGGTTAATTTTTGGATTAGGGTTAGGGTTAGGATGAGGGTGAGGGTGAGGATGAGGGTTAGGACTAGGGTAAGGGATAGGGTTATTGTTAGGGTTAGGGTTAGGGTTAAGGTGAGGGTGAGGGTTCGGTTTAGGGTTAGGGTTAAGTTTACTGTTAACTTTATGGTGAGTGTTAAGTTTAGTATGAGGGTTAGGTTTAGGGTTAGGTTTAGGGTGAGGGTCAGGGTTTGGGTGAGGATTAGGGTAAGGATGAGCTTTAGGGTTAGCATTAGGATTAGGTTTAAGTTTGGGTGAGGGTTAGGGTTAGAGTGAGGGTTAGAGTTAGGTTTAGGATTAGGGTCAGGGTGAGGGTGAGGGTTAGTGTGAGGTTGAGGGTTAGGGTTATTGTTAGTGTTAGCGTGAGTGGTACGGTTAGGTTTAGGGTTAGGGATAAGGTTAGGGTTAGGTTGAGGGTGAGGTGAGGTTGAGGGTTAGGATTAGAGTTAGGATTAGGGTTAGGCTCAAGGTGAGGGTTATGGTGAGAATGAAGATTAGGGTTATTGTTAGCCTTAGTGTGAGGGTTAGGGTTAGGTTTAGGGTTATGGTGGGGGTTAGGGTGAATTTTGGGGTTAGGGTTATGGTCAGGATGCACTTAGGGTTAGGGTGAGGGTAAGGCCTGGGTGAGATTTACTGTTAGGTTTGGGGTGAGGATGAAGGTTAGGGTTAGGGTTAGAGGGAAGGTTAGGGTGAGGTTAAGGGTTAGGATTAAGCTTAGTGTTAGGATTAGGATGAGGGTGAGGGTTAGGGTTAGGGTGACATTTAGGGTTAGGGTGAGGTTTAGGTTTAGGTTTAGGTTTAGGATGAGGATTAGTCTAATGGGTGGGGTTAGGGTTAGGGTTAGGGGGAGAGTTAGGGTTAGTGTTCAAGTTATTGTTAGGGTTAGGATTGGGGTTAGGGTTCGAGGGAGGGTGAGGCTTAGATTTAGCGTTAGGGATAGGATTATTTTTAGGGTTAAGTTTAGGGGTAGGGTGAGGTTGAGGGTAAGGTTTAGGGTTAGGGTTAGGGTTATTATTAGGGTTAGGGTTAGGGTTAGGGTGGGTGTTATGTTTAGTGTGAGGCTTAGGTTTAGGGTTAGGGTTAGGGTGATGGTAAGGGTCAGGATGAGATTTAGGGTGAGGGTGAGGGTTAGGTTTAGGTTTACGGTTAAGGTGAGGGCTGGGGTGAGTGTGAGGGTTAGGGGTAGGGTTAGGGTTAGGGTTAGCGGTAATATTAGTTTGAGGTTTAGGGTTTGGATGAGGGTTAGTGTTAGAGTTTGGGTGAGGGTTAGGGTTAGGGTGAGGGAGAGATTTAGGGTTAGAGTTAGGGTTAGGGTTATTGTCAGGGTTAGGGTGAGTTTGAGGGTTAGTGTGAAGAACAGTTTGAGTGTGAGGGTTACAGTTAGGGTTAAGGTTAGGTTTATTGTTAGGGTTTGGGTTAGGGTGAGTGTGAGGGTCAGCGTTAGGGTGAGGGTTAGGGTTAGGGTGATGTTTATGGTGAGGGTGAGGGTTAGGGTGTGGGTTAAGGTTAGGGTGAGGGTTAGGGTGAGGGTTAGGGTGTGGGTTATTGTGAGGGTTATGTTTAGTGTGAGGGTTAGTCTTAATGTTCGGGTTAGGTTTAGGGTAAGGTTTAGGGTGAGGCTTAGGGTGAGAGTGAGGGTTAGGCTTAGCGTGAGTGTTAGGGTGAGGGTTAGGTTTAGGGTTCGGGTTAGGGTTCGGGTTCGTGTTAGGGTTATGGTTAGGGTGAGGGCTATGGTTATGGTTAGGGTGAGGGTTAGTGTTAGGTTTAGGCTGAGGGTGAGGATGAGGGTTAAGGTTAGGTTTATTGTTGACATTAGGGTTTGCGTTAGTGTTAGGTTTAGCGTGAGGGTGAGGGCGAGGGTTAGTTTAGGATTAGGTTTATGTTTAGGGTTAGGCATAGTGTGAGGGTGATGGTGAGGGAAAGGCGTAGGGAGAGGGTTTTGGTTAGGGTTTGGGTGATGGTTAGTGTTAGGCTAAGGTTTATGGTGAAGGTTAGGGTGAGGGTGAGGGTAAGGGTGAGTGTGAAGGTTAGGGTGTGAGTGAGGATTAGGGTGACGGTGAGTTTTAGGGCGACTGTGAGGGTTAGGGTGAGGGTTAGGTTTAGGGTTACCATTGGGGTGAGGGATATTGTTAAGGTTAGGGTAAGGGTGAGGGTTAGGATGAGGGTTAGGTTTAGGTTAAGGGTTAGTCTGAAGATTAGGCTTAGGGTTAGGGTTAGGATGAGGGTAAGATTTAGGGTCAGGTTTAGGGTGTAGATGAGGTTTAGGGAGAAGGTTAGATTAGGTGAGGGTTAGGGTGAGGGTTAAGGTGAGGGTTAGGTTTAGGGAGAGGGTAAGGGTTAGGGTGACGGTTAGGGTGAGGGTGAACATTAGGGTTAGCATTAGGGTTAGGGTGTGGGTGAGGGTTAAGGTTAGGGTTAGTGTTAAGGTTAGGGCTTGGCTGAGGGTGTGAGTTAGGGTTAGGTTGAGGGTGAGGGTGAAGGTGAGGGTGAGGTTTAGGTTTAGGGTTAGGGTTATTGTTAGCGTTAGGGTTAGGGAGAGGTGAGGGTGAGGGTTGTTTTAGGGGTAGGGGTAGGGTTAGTCTGAGGGTGAGGGAGAGGTTTAGGTTGATGTTTAGGGTGAGGGTGAATGTGAGGGAGTGGGTGAGGTTTAGAATTAGGGTTAGGGTAAGGGCTAGTTTAAGGGTGAGGGTTAGAGTGAGGGTTAGGTTGAATGTGAGGGTTAGGCTTAGGGTTAGGGTTAGGGGGAGGGTGAGGGTGAGTGTTAGAATTATGGTTACGCTGAGGGTGAGGGTGAGGGTGAGGGGATAGGGTTACAGTGAGGGTTAATGTTAGGGTGATATTTAGGGTGAGGTTGAGGGTTAGAAATAGGGTGATTTTTTGGGTGAGTGTGAGGGTTAGAGTGTGGGTGAGGTTTAGGTTGATGGTGAAGGTGAGGATGATGGTGAGGGTTAGTGTTAGGGTAAGATTTAGGGTGAGGGTTAGGGTTAGGGTTAGGGTGAGGGTGAGGGTGAGGGTTAAGGTGAAGGTTAAGGTTAGGGTTAGTGTCAGGATTAGGGTTAGTGTGAGGATTAGGGTTAGGGTCAGGATTTGGGTTAGGAGGAGGGTAAGGGTTAGGGTGGGGTTTAGGGTGAGGGTGAGTGTTAGGGAGAGGGTTAGGGTTACGTTGAGGGTTAGGGTGAGGGTTAGGGTTAGGGTAAGGGTGAGGGTGAGTGTTAGGGTGAGGGTTAGGGTGAGGGTTATGGATAGGGTTGGTGTGAGGATGAGGGTTAGGGTGAGGGTTAGTGTGAGGGTGAGGGTGATGATGAGGGTTAGGATTAGGGTTAGGCTGATGGTGAGGGTGAGGCTGAGGGTTAGGGTTTTGTTGACGTTTAGGGTTAGGGTTAGGGTGAGGGTTAGGGTTAGGTTTAGGGTAAGGATGAGGGTTAGGCTGAGGGGTAGGGTTAGGTTTAGAGTGAGGGTTAGGGTTAGTGTGAGTGTTAGGGTTAGGGTTAGGGTGAGGTTGAGGTTTAGTGTGATTGTTAGGTTTAGGGTTAGGGCGAGGGTAAGGATTAGGGTGAGGGATATGGTGAGGGTGAGGGTTAGGGTTAGCATTAGGGTTAGGTTTAGGATTAGGGTGAGTGTTAGGGTTAGGGTTGATATTAGGGTGAGGGTGAGATTTAGGGTTAGAGTGAGGTTTGGGTTTATTGGTAGGATTAGTGGGAGTTTTAGGATGAATGTTATGGTTAGGGTTAGTGCGAGGATTAGATATAGAGTTAGGGTTATGGTTAGGGTTAGGGTGAGGGTGAGGGTTAGGGTAAGGTTGAGGTTTAGGGTTAGGGTTAGGATTAGGATGAGGGTTAGTATTTTGTTTAGGGTGAGGGTTAGGGTGAGTGTGAAGGTTAGGGGTTGGGTGAGGGTTAGGGTGACCGTGAGGGTTAGGGTGAGGGTGATGTGTAGGGTTAAGGTTAGTATTAGGGTGAGGGTTAGGGTTAGGGTTATGTTGAGGGTGAGGGTTAAGGTTAGGGTTAGCATTAGGTTTAGTGTGATGGTGAGGGAGAGGGTTAGGTTTAGCACTCTGTTAGGTTTAGGGTTAGGTTAGGGATAGGGTGATGATGAGGGTGAGGCATAGGGTCAGGGTTAGGTTTAGGGTTAGGTTGAGTGTTAGGGTGATATTTAGGGAAAGGGTGATTCTTAGTGTAAGGTTATGGTTAGTTTGAGGGTTAGGGTTAATGTTAGCATTAAGGTGAGTGTTAGGGTTAGGGTGAGGGTTAGGTTGAGTGTGAGGGTTAGGATTTGGGTGAGGGCTAGGGTGATGGTGAGAGTTAGGGTGAGGGTGAGGGTTAGGGTTAGGGTTAGCATTATGGTGAGGGTTAGGGTTAGGGTTATGGTGAGGGTGAGGGTTAGGGTGAGGATTAAGTTAAGGGTTAGCATTAGGGTTAGCGTGAGGGTGAGGGAGAGGCTAAGGTTTAGCATTAGGGTTAGTTTTAGGGTTAGGCTTAGGGTGAGGGTGATGTTGAGGGTGAGGCATAGGGTCAGGGTTAGGGTTATGGTTAGGGTGAGTGTGAGTGTTAGGGTGATATTTAGGGAAAGGGTGAGGGTTAAGGTGAGGTTAGGGTTAGGGTGAGGGAGAGGTTTAGGGTAAGGGTTAGCATTAGGGTGAGGGTTAGGGTTCAGTTTATGTTGAGGGTGAGGGTTAGGGTGAGGGTTAGGGTGAGGGTAATTTTTAGGGTGAGGTTTAGGTTTAGATTTAGGATGAGGATTAGGTTGAGGTGTGGTGTTGGGACTAGGATTAGGGTGAGGGTTAGGGTTAGGGTTGGTTTAGGGTTAGTGAGAGTGTTAGGGTTAGGGTGAGGGTAAGGGTTAGGGTTAGGGTTAGGTTAGGGTTTGTGTGAGGGTTAGGGTTAGGTTTATTGTTAAGGTTAGGGTTAGGGTGAGGGTGAGGATGAGGGTTAGGATTACGGTTAGGAATATGGTTATTATTAGGGATAGGGTTAGCATTAGAGTGAGGGTGAGGGTTAGGTTTATGTTTAGGGTTAGGGTTATTGTTAGGGTTAGATTTAGGGTGAGGGTGAGGGTTAGGTTTAGTGTGAGGTTTAGGTTTAGGGTTAGGTATCGGGGAAGGGTTAGGTTTAGGGTGAGGGTTAGGGTAAGTTTGAGCTTTAGGGTTATCATTAGGGTTAGGGTTAAGGTTAGGGTGAGGGTTAGGTTTATGGTTAGGGTTAGGGTGAGGGTTAGGGTGAGGGTTAATTTAAGTTTAGGGTGAGGGTTAGGGTTAGGGTGAGGGTTAGGGTTAGGGTTAGGGTGAGGGTGAGGATGACGGTTAGGATTAGGGTTAGGAATAGGGTTATTGTTAGGGTTTGGGTAAGAGAAAGGGTGAAGATGAGGTTTAGGGTTAGGATTAGGGTTAGGGTTAGTGTGAGGTTGAGGGTTAAGTTTATGGTTAGTTTGAGGTTTAGGGTTAGTGTGAGGGTTGGGTGAGCGTGAGGGTAAATGTTAGGGTGAGGGTTAGGGTGAGGTTGAGATTTAGGGTTAGGGTCAGTGTTAGGGTGAGCGTTAGGTTTATTGTTAGTGTGAGGTTTAGGGTTAGGGTTTTGGTTATGGTGAGGGTTGGAGTTAGTGTGAGGGGTAGGGTGACGGTAAGGGTAAGGATTAGGATGAGGGTTAGGTTGAGGCGGAGGGTTAGGGTTATTGTTAGTGTTAGGGTGAGGGTTAGGGTTAGGTTAGGGTTATGGTGGGGGTTATGGTGAGGGTTGGGTTAGGGTTAGGGTTATGGTTAGGATGAGGTTTAGGGTTAGATGAGGGTTAAATTGAGGGTGAGGGTTAGGGTGAGGGTGAGGGTTAGGGTTAGGGTTAGGGTGAAAGTTAGGTTTAGGATTAGGGTTAGGATGAAGGGTAGGGTGAGAGTGAGGGTTAGGGTTAGGTTTAGGGTTAGGGTTAAGTTGAGTGTTAGGGTAAGGGTGAGGGTAAAGTTTAGGGTGAAGTTTAAGGTGAGGGTGTGTTTTAGGGAGAGGGTTAGGGTTCCTGTGAGGGTTAGAGTGAGGGTTAGGGTTAGGAATAGGGTGAGGGTATGTGTTAGGGTGAGGGTTAGGATGAGGGTTAGGGTTAGGATGAGGGTTATGGATAGGGCTAGGGTTAGGGTAAGGGTGATGGTGAGGGTGAGGTTTAGGGTTAGGTTGAAGGTGAGAGTGAGGTTCAGGGTTAGGATTAGGGTTAGGGTTAGTGTTAAGCTGTGGGTCAGGGTGAGGGTGAGGGCTAGCTTTAGGTTGAGAGTGAGGGTTAAGGTTTGGTTTATGGTGAGGGTTAGGGTTAGTGTGAGGATTAGGGTTAGAGTTTGGGTGAGGGTAAGGGTTATGGTCAGGGTTAGGGAGAGGGTTAGGGTTAGGGTGAGGGTGAGGGTTAGGGTTTGGGTTAGGGTGACAGTTAGGGTTAGGATTAGGGTTAGGATGAAGGGAAGGGTGAGAGTGAGGGTTAGGATTAGGGTTAGGGTTAGGGTTAGGATGAAGTGTAGAGTGAGAGTGAGGGTTAGGGTTAGGGTTAGCTTTAGGTTGAGGGTTAGGGTTAATGGGAGGGTGAGGGTGAGGGTTAGGATTAGGTTTAGGTTTAAGGTTAGGTTGAGGGTGAGGATGATGGTGAGGGTGATGGTGAGGTTTAGAATTAGGGTGATGTTTAGGATTTGGGTTAGGGTGAGGGTGAGGGTTAGGGTTAGGTTTAGGGTTAGGATGAGGTTTAGGTGAGGGTTAGGCTTAGTGTGAGGGTTAGGGTTAGCTTGAGGGTAAGGGTTAGGGTGAGGGTAAGTGTGAGGGTGAGGTGTAGGGTTAGGGTTATGTTTGGCCTGAGGATTCGGTGAGCATTAGGATTACGGTTAGTGTTAGTGTTAGGATTAGGTTTAGTGTGCTGTTTAGGGTGAGGTTTAGGATTAGGGTTAGGGTGAGGTTTAAGGTGAGGGTTAGGGTTAGGGTGAGTTGTAGCATGAGGGTGAAGTTGAGGTTTAGGGTGAGGGTAAGGTTTAGAGTGAGGGTTAGGGTGAGGGTGAAAGTTAGGGTTAGCATTAGATTTAGTGTAAGGGTGAGGGTTAGTGTTAGGGTTAGGGTTACGTTGAGGGCTAGGCTGAGGGTGAGGTTTAGGGTTAGGTTTAGGGATAGGGTGAGGATTAGGGTTAGGGATAGGGTTAGGGTGAGCATTAGGCAGAGGGTTAGGGTTAGGATTAGGGTGAGTGTTATGTTTAGGGAGATTTTTAGGGTTAGGGTTAGGGTGAGTAAACGGGTTAGGGTGAGGGTTAGGGTTAGGGTGAGGGTTAGGTTCAGGATTAGAATTAGGGTGAGGGTGAGAGTTAGGGTTATGGTGATGATTAATGTAGGGTTTAGGGTTAGTATTAGTGTGACTTTTTGGATGAAGGTAAGGGTTAGGGTTAGGGTTAGTGTGAGGATTAGGGTTAGGGTTAGGGTTAGGGTGAGGGTGAGGATTAGGCTTAGGGTTAGGGTGAGAGTTATTATTAGGGTTAGGGTCAGGGTTGGGGTAAGGGTGCTTTTTAGGGTTAACATTAGGGTTAGGGTTAGGGTTAGTGTGAGGTTTAGGTTTAGGTTTAGTGTTAGGGTGAGTGTTAGGGTTAGGGTTAGGGTGAGGTTGAGGTTCAGGGTTAGGGTTAGGTTTAGGATTAGGGTGAGTGTGAGGGTGAGGTTTAGGGTTAGGGTGACGGTGAGGGTTAGGGTTATTGTTAGTGTTAGGGTGAGGGTTAGGATTATGTTTAGGGTCATGGTGGGGGTTAGGGTGAGGGTGGGGTTAGGGTTAGGGTTATGGTTAGGATGAGGGTTAGGGTGAGGGTGAGGGTTAAGTTGAGGATGAGGTTAAGGGTGAGGGTGAGGGGTAGGTTTATGGTGAGTGGTAGGGTTAGGATTAGTTTTAGGATGAGGGCTAGGGTGAGAGTGAGGGTTAGGGTTAGGATTAGGTTTAGGTTGAGAGTTAGGGTTAGGGTGAGGGTGAGGGTGAGGGGTAGGTATAGGATTACGGTTAGGGTGAGGGTTAGGTGAGGGTGAGCGTTAGGTTTAATATTAGGGTTAGGGTTAGGGTTAGTGTGAGGTTTACGTTTAGGGTTAGATTTAGTGTGAGGGTTAGGGTTAGAGTTAGGTTTATGGTGAGGTTGAGCTTTAGGGTTAGGGTTAGGTTTAGGATTAGCGTGAGTGTGAGGGTGAGGTTTAGGGTTAGGGTGAGGGTGAGTGTAGGGTTTAGGGTTAGAATTAGGGTGAGGGTTAGGATGAAGGTTATGGTTATGGTTAGAGTTAGTGTGAGGATTAGGGTTATGGTTAAGTTTAGGGTTAGTGTTATGGTGAGGGTGGGAGGGTTAGGTTTAGGGTGAGGGTAAAGGTTAGGGTGAGGGTTAGGGTGAGGTTGAAGGTTAGGGTTAGAATTAGTTTTAGGGTGAGGATGAGGGTTAGGGTTATTGTTAGTGTTAGCGTGAGGGTTATGGTTAGGTTTAGGGTTATGGTGGGGGTTAGGGTGAGGGTTGGTGTTAGGGTTAGGGTTATGGTTAGGATGAGGGTTAGGGTTAGAGTAAGGGTTAAGGGGAGGATGAGTGTAAGATTGAGGGTGAGGTTTAGGTTTAGGGTGAGGGGTAGGATTAGGATTAGGGTTAGGATGAGGGCTAGGGTGAGAGTTAGGGTTAGGGTTAGGATTAGGGTTACGTTGAGGGTTAGGGTTAGGGTGAGGGTTCGAGTTAGGGGTAGGTTTAGGGTTAGGTTTAGGGTGAGGGTAAATGTTAGGTTGAGGTTTAGGGTGAGTGTGAGGTTTAGGGAGAGGGTTAGGGTTAGGGTGAGTGTTAGAATGAGTGTAAGGGTTAGGATTAGTGTGAGGGTATGTGTTAGGGTTAGGGTTAGGGTGAGGGTTAGGGTTATAATGAGGATTAGGGATAGGGTTAGGGTTAGGGTTAGGGTGACGGTGAGGGTGAGAGTGAGGTTTAGGGTTAGGTTCAGTGTGAGGGTGAGGTTCATGGTTAGGATTAGGGTTAGGGTTAGGCTGAGTGTGAGGGTGATGGTGAGGGTTAAGGTTATTGTGAGAGTGAGGGTTAGGGTTAGGTTTAGGGTGAGGGTTAGGGTTATTGTGAGGATTAGGGTTAGAGTTATGGAGAGGGTAAGGGTTATGATGAGGATTAGGGTGAGGTGAGGGTTAGGGGGAGTGTTAGGCTTAGGGTGAGGGTTAGGTATTGCTTTAGAGTTAGGCTGAGGGTGTGAGTGAGAGTTAGGGTTAAGGTTTGTGTGAGGGTGAGGGTGAAGGTTAGTATTAGGTTTAGGGTTAGGGTTAGGCTGAGGGCCATGCTGACGGTGAGGGTTAGGGTTAGGTTTTGGGATAGGGTGAGGATTAGGGTTAGGGTTAGGGTGAGCATCAGTCAGAGGGGTAGGGTTAGGGTTAGGGGGAGGGTTAGGTTTAGTGTGATTGTTAGGTTTAGGGTTAGGGTGACTGTAAGGGTTAGGGTGAGGGATAGGGTGAGGGTGAGGGTTAGGGTAAGCATTAGGGTTAGGATTAGGGTTAACGTGAGGGTTATGGTTAGGTTTAATATTTGGGTGAGGGTGAGAGTTAGGGTTAGGGTGAGGTTAGGGTTTAGGGTTAGGATTAGTGTGAGTTTTAGGATGAAGTTTACGGTTAGGGTTAAGGTTAGTGCGAGGATTAAGTTTAGGGTTAAGGTTATGGTTAGGGTTAGGGTGAGGGTGAGTGTTAGGGTTAGGGTGAGGGTTAGGGTTAGGGTTAGCATTAGGGTGAGGGTTAGGGTTACTGTTAGGGTGAGAGTTAAGGTGAGTGTGAGGGTTAGGGTTTGTGTAGGGTTAGGGTGACGGTGATGGTTAGGGTGAGGGTGAGGTTTTGGGTTAGGTTTAGCATTAGGGTGAGGTTTAGAGTTAGGGTTATGTTGAGGGTGAGGGTTAGGGTGAGGGTTAAGGTTAGGGTTATTATTAGGTTTAGCGTGAGGGTGAGTGAGAGGGTTAGGGTTAGTTTTAGTGTTAAGTTTAAGGTTAGGCTTAGGGTGAGGGTGATGGTGAGGTTGAGGCATAGGGTCAGTTTTAGGGTTAAGGTTAGTATGAGGATTAGGATTATGGTTAAGGTTAGTGTTAGGGTTAGGGTGAGGTTGAGGGTTAGGTTTAGGGTGAGGGTAAGGGTTAGGTTGAGGCATATGGTGAGGTTGAAGGTTAGGGTTAGTATTAGGTTTAGGGTGAGGGTTCGGGTTCGGGTAATTATTAGTGTGAGCATGAGGGTTAGGGTTAGGTTTAGGGTTATGGTGGGGGTTAGGGTCAGGGTTGGGGATAGGGTTAGGGTTATGGTTAGGATGAGGGTTAGGGTTAGGGTGAGGGTTAAGGTGAGGATGTGGATAAGGGTGAGGGTGAGCGTTAGGTTTAGGGTGAGGGTTAGGTTTAGGATTAGGGTTAGGATGAGGGCTAGGGTGAGATTGAGGGTTAGGGTTAGTTTAGGGTTAGGTTGAGGGTTAGGGTTAGGGTTCAGGTTTGGGTGAGGGGTAGGTTTAGGGTGAGGGTTAGGGTGAGGGTAAAGGTTAGGATGAGGTTTAGGGTGAGGGTGAGGTTTAGGGAGAGGGTTAGGTTTAGTGTGAGGGTTAGAATGAGGGTTAGGGTTAGGATTAGGGTGAGGGTATGTTTTAGGTTGAGGATAAGGGTGAGGGTTAAGGTTTGGATGAGGGTTATGGATAGGGTTAGGGTTAGGGTTAGGGTGACTGTGAGGGTGAGGGTGAGGTTCATGGTTAGGATTAGGGTTAGGGTTAGGGTTAGGCTGAGGGTGAGTGTGAGGGTAAGGTTTAAGGTTAGGGTGAGAGTGAGGGTTAGGGTTAGGTTTCGGGTGAGGGTTAGGGTTAGGGTTAGTGTGAGGATTAGGGTTAGAGTTAGGGTGAGGGTAAGGGTTATTATGAGGATTAGGGTGAGGGTGAGGTTTAGGGAGAGGGTTAGCATTATGGTGAGTGTTAGGTATAGGTTTAGAGTTAGACTGAGGTTGATGGTGAGGTTTAGGGTTAGGGTTAGTGTGAGGGTGAGGGTGAGGGTTAGGATTAGTTTTACCGTTAGGGTTAGTCTGAGGGTGAGGATGACAGTGAGGGTGAGGGTGAGGTTTAGAATTAGGGTGATCTTTAGTGTTAGGGTTTGGGTGAGGGTGAGTGTTAGGGTTCGTTTTAGGGTTAGGTTTAGCGTGAGGTTTAGTGTTAGGGTTAGTGTTACGGTGAGGGCTAGGCTGACAGTAAGGATTAGGGTTAGGTTTTGGGATAGGGTGAGGATTAGGGTTAGGGTTAGGGTTAGGGTGCGCATTAGGCAGAGGCGTAGGGTTAGGGTTAGGGTGAGGGTTAGGTTTAGTGTGATTGTTAGGTTTAGGGTTAGGGTGAGGGTAAGTGTTAGGGTGAGGTTGAGGGTTAGGGTTAGCATTAGGGTTAGGGTTAGGGTTAGGGTCCGGGTTAGGGTTAGGTTTAATATTAGGGTGAGGTTAAGAGTTAGGGTTAGGGTGAGGTTAGGTTTTAGGGTTTGGATTATTGTGAGTTTTAGGATGAAGGTTATGGTAAGGTTTAGGGTTAGTGTGAGGATTAGGTTTAGGGTTAAGTTTATGGTTATGGTTAGGGTGAGGGTGAGGGCTAGGGTTAGGGTAAGGGTTAGGGTAAGTTTAGCATTAGGGTGAGGGTTAGGGTTACACTTAGGGTCAGGGTTAGGGTGAGGGTTAGGGTTTGGTTGAGGGTTTGTGTGACGGTGAGGGTTAGGGTTTGGGTGAGGGTTAGGATGAGGGTGAGGTTTAGGGTGAGGGTGAGGTTTAGGGTTAGGGTTAGCATTAGTGTGAGGGTTAGGGTTAGGGTTATGTTGAGGGTGAGGGTTAGGGTGAGGGTTAAGGTTAGCCTTAGCATTAGGGTTAGTGTGAGGGTGAGGGAGAGGGTTAGGTTTAGCATTAGGGTTAGGTTTAGCGTTAGGTTAGGGTGAGGGTGATGGTGTGGGTGAGGCATAGAGTCAGGGTTAGGTATTAGGGTGAGAGGTAGGGTTACGGTTAGGGTGAGGGTTAGGGTGAGTGTGACGGTTAGGGTTTGTGTGAGGGTTAGGGTGAGGATGAAGTTTAGGGTGAGGGTGAGGTTTAGGGTTAGGGTTAGCATTAAGGTGAGAGTTAGGGTTAGGGTTATGTTGAGGGTGAGAGTTAGGGTGAGGGTTAAGGTTAGGGTTAGCATTAGTGTTAGCGTGAGGTTGAGGGAGAGGGTTAGGTTTAGCATTAGGGTTAGGTTTAGGGTTAGGCCTAGGGTGAGGGTGTTGGTGAGGGTGAGGCATAGGGTTAGGGTTAGGGTTAGGGTTAGGTTGAGTGTTAGTGTTAGGGTGATATTTAGGGAAAGGGTGAGGGTAAGGGTGAGGTTGAGGATTAGGGTGAGGGTGAGGTTTAGGGTTAAGATTAGCATTAGAGTGAGGGTTAGGGTTCGGGTTAGGGTTAGGGTGAGGGTTCAGGTGAGGGGTAGGTTGATGGTTAGGGTTAGGGTGAGGGTAAAGGTTATGATGAGGTTTAGGTTGAGGGTGAGGTTTAGGGAGAGGGTTAGGGTTCAGGTGAGGGTTAGAGTGAGGGTTAGGATTTGGATTAGGGTGAGGGTATGTGTTAGGGTGAGGGTTAGGGTGAGGGTCAGGGTTAGGATGAGGGTTAGAGATAGGGCTAGGTTTAGGGTTAGGGTGATGGTGAGGGTGAGGTTTAGGTTTAGGTTGAGGGTCAGGGTGAGGTTCAGGGTTAGGATTAGGGTTAGGGTTAGTGTTATGCTGAGGGTGAGGGTGAGGGTGAGGGTTAGGGTTAGGGTGAGAGTGACAGTTAGGGTTTGGTTTAGGGTGAGGGTTAGAGTTAGGGCTAGTATCAGGATTAGGGTTAGAGTTAGGGTGAGTGTTAGGGTTAGGGTTAGGTTGAGGGTACGTGTTAAGGTGAGGGTTAGGGTGAGGGTTATCGTTAGGGTGAGGGTTAGGGTTAGGGTTAGGCTGAGCGTGAGTGTGAGCGTGAGGGTTTCGGTTAGGGGGATCTTTAGGGTTAGGGTGGGGTTTAGGTTTAGGTTTAGGATTAGGATGAGGATTAGGGTGAGAGGTGGGTTTAGGATTAGAGTTAGGGTGACGGATAGCGTTAGGGTTAGGGTTAGGGTAAGGGTGAGGGCAAGGGATAGGGTGAGGGTAAGGGGGAGGGGGAGGGGTAGGGTTAAGGTTAGGGTTGTCCTGAGAATTCTGGTGAGCATTAGGATTATGGGTAGTGTTAGTGTTAGGATTAGGTTTAGGTTGAGGGTTAGGGTGAGGGTTAGGATTAGGGTTAGGGTGAGGTTTAGAGTGAGGGTTAGGGTTAGGGTGAGTTGTAGCGTGAGGGTAAGGTTAGGTTTATATTGAGGGTAAGGGTTAGGGTGAGGGTTAGGTTGAGGGTGAAGGTTAGGGTTAGCATTTTGTTTAGGGTGAGGGTGAGGGTTAGTGTTAGGTTTAGGGTTAGGGTGAGGGCTAGGCTGAGGGTGAGGGTTAGGGTAGGTTTAGGCATAGGGTGAGGATTAGGGTTAGGGTTAGGGTTAGGGTGAGCATTAGGCAGAGGTGTAGGGTTAGGATTAGGGTGAGGGTTATGTTTAGTGTGCTTGTTATGTTTAGTGTTAGGGTGAGGGGAAGGGTTAGATTGAGGGATAGGTTGAGGGTGAGGGTCAGGGTTAGGTTTAGGGTTAGGTTGAGGGTGAGTTAGGGTTAGGGTGATGATGAGTATAGGGTTTAGGGTTAGGATTAGTGTGAGTTTTAGGATGAAGGTTATGGTTAGGGTTATTGTTAGTGTGAGGAATAGGTTTAGGGTAATGTTTAGGTTTAGGGTTAGGGTGTGGGTGAGGGTTAGGATTAGGGTGAGGTTTAGGGTTCGGATTTGCATTAGGATAAGGGTTAGGGTTAGGGTTAGGGTGAGGGTTAGGTTGAGTGTGAGGCTTAGGGTTTGGGTGAGGGTTAGGGTGTCTGTGAGGGTTAGGTTTAGGGTTAGGGTTACCATTAGGGTGAGGGTTAGGGTTAGGGTTATGGTGAGAGAGAGGGTTAGGGTGAGGGTTAAGTTTAGGATTAGCATTAGCGTTAGGTTTAGGGTTAGGCTTAGGGTGAGGGTGATGTTGAGGTTGAGGCATAGGGTCAGGTTTAGGGTTAGGTTTAGGGTGAGTGTTAGTGTTAGGGTGATATTTAGAGAAAGGTTGAGGGTTAGGGTGAGGTTGAGGGTTAGGGTGAGGGTGAGGTTTAGGGTTAGGGTTAGCATTAGGGTGAGGGTTAGGGTTCGGGTTATGTTGAGGGTGAGGGTAAGGGTTAGGGTTAGGGTTAGGGTGAGTGTTAGGATTAGGTTTAGGGTTAGGATTAAGGTTAGGGTGAGGGTAAGGTTTAGGTTGAGTTTTAGTGTGAGAGTGAGCTTTAGGGAGAGGGTTATGGCTAAGGTGAGGGTTAGGGTGTGGGTTAGGGTTAGGGTTAGGGTGAGGGTATATGTTAGGATGAGGGTTAGCGTGAGGGTTCACGTTAGGATGAGTGTGAGGGTGAGGGTTAGGGTTAGTGTGATCTTTAGATTTAGATTGGGGTTTAGGTTTAGGTTAAGGTTTAGGATGAGGATTAGGCTGAAGTGTGGGGTTAGGATTAGGGTTAGGGTGAGGGATAGGGTTAGGGTTAGTGGTAGGGTGAGGGTAAGGGTTATGGTGAGGGTAAGGGTGAGGGTGAGGGGTAGGCTTAGGGTTAGTGTTGGCCTGAGGATTTGAGTGAGCATTAGGATTATGGTTAGTGTTAGTGTTAGGATAAGGTTTAAGGTGAAGGTTAGGATTAGGTTAGGGTGAGGTTTAGGGTGAGGGATAGGGTAAGGGTGAGTTTTAGGGTGAGGGTGAGGGTTAGGTGTAGGGTGAGGGTAAGGGTTAGGGTGAGGGTTAGGGTGAGGGTGAGGGTTAGGGTTAGAATTAGGTTTTGGGTGAGGATGAGGGTTAGGGTTTAGGGTTATGATTAGTGTGAGTTTTAGGATGAAGGTTATGGTTACGGATAGGGTTAGTGTGAGGATTAGGTTTAGGGTTAGGGTTAGGGTGAGTGTGAGGGTTAGGGTGAGGGTGAGGGTTAGGGTTAGGGTTAGCATTAGGGTGAGAGTGAGGTTTAGGGTGAGGGTGAAGTTTGGGGTTAGCATTAGGTTTAGGGTGAGGGTGAGGATTTGGGTTACAGCTAGGCTGAGAATGAGGGTTAGGATTAGGTTTATGGATAGGATGAGGATTACGGTTAAGGTTATGTTTACAGTGAGCCTTAGACTGAGGGGTAGGGTTAGGGTTAGGGTGAGGGTTAGGTTTAGTGTGATTATTAGGGTTATGGTTAGGGTGAGGTTAAGGGTTAGGGTGAGGGATAGGGTGAGGGTGAGTTTTAGGCTTAGGGTTAGGTTTAGTGTTAGGGTGAGGGTTAGGGTGTGGGTTAGGGTTAGGATGAGGGTGAGGGTATGGTTTAGGGATAGAATTAGGGTGAGGGTTAGGATGAAGGTTATGGTTAGTATTAGGGTTAGTGTGAGGATTAGGGTTATGTTAAGGTTAGGGTTAGGGTTAAGGTGAGGGTGAGGGTTAGGTTTAGGCTTAGGGTTAGGGTTAGCATTAGGGTTAGGGGTAGGGTTAGGTTGAGGGTGAGGTTTAGTGTTGGGGTTAGTGAGAGGGTGAGGGAGAGGGTTAGGTTTCGGATTAGTGTTAGGTTTAGGGTTAGGTTAGGTTGAGGGTGATGGTGAGGGTGAGGCTTAGTGTGAGGTTAGGGTGAGGTTTAGGGTGAGAGTTAGGGTTAGGGTGATATTTAGGGTAAATGTGAGGGGTAGTGTGAGGGTCAGGGTTAGTGCGAGTATGAGGATCAGGGTGAGGGTTAGGCTGACATTGAGGGTTAGGCTGAGGTTGAGGTTTAGGTTTAGGATTTGAATTAGGGTGAGTGTTAGGGTTAGGGTTAGGGTGAGGATGAGGGTTAGTTTGAGGGTTAGGGTTAGGGTTAGGTTTAGGCTTAGGATTATTGTGCAGATTAGGGATAGGTTTAGGGTTAGGGTGTGGGTAAGGTTTAGGGTTATAGTTAGGGTAAGGTTTAGGGTGAGAGTGAGGGCTAGTTTTAGTGTGAGTGTTAGGGTGAGTGTTAGGGTGAGGGTTAGGTTTAGTGTTAGGTTTAGGGTGAGGGTGAGGGTTAGGTTTATGGTGAGGGTGAGGGTTAGGGATGGGGTTAGGTTTACGGTGAGGGTTAGGGTGAGGGTTTGGGTTAGTGTTAAGTTGATGGTGAGGCTTCGGTTGAGGGTTAGGATGAGGGTTAGGTTTAGGGTGAGGGTTAGGTATAGCTTTAGAGTTAGGCTGATTTTGAGGGTGAGGCTTAGGGTAAGGGTTTGGCTGAAGGTGAGGGTGAGGGTTAGATTAGGTTTAGATTTAGGGTTAGGCTGAGTGTGAGGATGACGGTGAGGGTGAGGGTGAGGGTTAGAATTAGAGTGACGTTTAGGGTTAGGGTTTGGGTGAGGGTGAGGGTTAGGTTTAGGTTTAGGGTTAGGCTGAGGGTTAGGCTGAGGGTTAGGTTTAGGGTTAGGGTGAGGGTTAAGGTTAGTGTGAGTGTTAGGGTTTGGGTGAGGGTAAGGGTTAGGGTGAGGGTAAGGGTGAGGGTGAGGTGTAGGGTTAGGGTTAGGGTTTGCCTGAGGATTCGGGTGAGCATTAGGATTACGGTTAATGTTAGTGTTAGGGTTAGGGTTAGGGTGAGGGTTTGGATTAGGGTTAGGGTGAGGTTTCGGGTGAGGGTTAGGGTTACCGTGAGTTTTAGGGAGAGGGTGAGGGTTAGGTTTAGGGTGAGGTTAAGGGTTAGGGAGAGGGTTAGGGTGAGGGTGAAGGTTAGGGTTACAATTAGGTTTAGGGTAAGGGTGAGGGTGAGTGTTAGGGTTAGGGTTAGGTTGAGGGCTAGGCTGAGGGTGGGGGTTAGGATTAGGGTTAGGGTGAGGGTTGGGGTAAGAGTGAGCATTAGGGTTATCATTAGATTTAGGGTTAGGGTTAGTGTGAGGTTTAGGTTTAGGTTTAGGGTTAGGATGAGTGTTAGGGTTAGGGTTAGGATTTGGGTCAGGGTGAAGTTTAGGGTTAAGAATAGCTTTAGGATTAGGGTGAGTGTGAGGGTGAGGGTTAGGATTAGGGTGAGGGTGAGGGTAGGGTTTAGGGTTAGAATTAGGGTGAGATTTAGGATGAGGTTATGGTTAAGGTTAGGGTTAGTGTGAGTATTAGGGTTATGGTTAATGTTAGGGTTAGGGTTAGGTTGAGGGTGAGGGTTAGGTTTAGGGTGAGGGTAAGGTTGAGGTTGAGGGTTATGATGAGGGTGAAGATTAGGTTTAGCATTAGGTTTAGGATGAGGGTGAGGGTTAGGTTTATTGTTAGTGTTAGTGTGAAGGTTAGGGTTAGGTTTAGGGTTAGGATGAGGGTTAGGCTGAGGTTTAGGGTTAGGGTTAGTGTAAGGCTTAGGGTTAGTTTGAGAGGTAGGGTTAGGGGGAGGGTAAGGGTTAGGGTTAGAGTCAGGGTGAGAGTGTTGGGTAGGGTTAGTGATAGGGGTGGCCTGAGGATTCCGGTGAGCATTAGGATTACAGTTAGTGTTAGTGTTAGGATTAGGTTTAGGATGAGTGTTAGGATGAGGGCTAGGATTAGGATTAGGTTGAAGTTTAGGGTGAGGGTTAGGGTTAGGGTGAGTTGTAGGGTGAGGGTGAGGGTTAGGTTTAGGGTGAGGGTAAGAGTTAGGGTGAGGATTAGTTTGAGGGTGAAGGTTAGGGTTAGCACTAGGTTTAGGTTGAGGTTGAGGATTAGTGTTAGGGTTTGGGTGAGGGCTAGGCTGAGGGTGAGGGTTAGGTTTAGGTTTTGGGATAGGGTGAAGATTAGGGTTAGGGTTAGGGTTAGGGTGAGCATTAGGCAGAGGGGTAGATTTAGGTTTAGGGTGAGGGTTAGGTTTAGTATAATTGTTAGGTTTAGGGTTAGTGTGAGGGTAAGGGTTACGGTAAGGGATAGGGTGAAGGTGAGGTTTAGGGTTAGCATTAGGGTTAGAGTTAGGGTGAGGGTTAGAATTAGGTATAGGATTAGGGTGAGTGTGAGAGATAGGGTTAGCGTGATGGGGAGGGTAGGGTTTAGGTTTAGGATGAGTGTGAGTTTTAGGATGAAGGTTATGGTTAGGGTTAGGGTTAGTGTGAGGATTAGGTTTAGGGTGAGAGTTATGGTTAGTGTTAGGGTGAGGGTGAGGGTTAGAGTTAGGGTGAGGGTTAGGGTTAGGTTTAGCATTAGGGTGAGGGTGAGGGTTAGGATGAGGGTTAGGGTGAGTGAGGGTTATGGTTTGGGTGAGGGTTAGGGTGATGGTGAGGGCTAGGGTGAGGGTGAGGTTTAGGGTTAGGGTTAGGGTTATTTTGAGGGTGAGGGTTAGGGTGAGGGTTAAGGTTAGGTTTAGCATTAGAGTTAGCAAGAGGGTGAGGGAGAGGGTTAGGTTTAGCATTAGTGTTAGGTTTAGGGTTAGCCTTAGGGTTAGGGTGATGGTGAGGTTGAGGCATAGGGTCAGGGTTAGGGTTAGGGTTAGGGTGAGTGTTAGTGTTAGGGTGATATTTACAGAAAGGGTGAGGGTTACGGTTCGGCTTATGTTGAGGGTGAGGGTTAGGGTGAGGGTTAGGGTTAGGGTTAGGGTTAGTGTGAGCATTAGGGTTAGGGTTAAGGGTTAGGTTAAGTTGAGGGTAAGGTTTAGGGTAAGGTTTAGGGTGAGAGTGAGGTTTAGCGAGAGGGTTAGGTTTAAGGTGAGGGTTAGGGTGAGGGTTAACTTTGGGGTGAGGGTTAGGGTTATGGTTAGGGTTAGGCTGAGTGTGAGGGTGAGGTTGAGGTTTAGGTTTAGGGTGATCTTTAGGGTTAGGGTGAACTTTAGGTTTAGGTTTAGGTTTAGAATGAGGATTAGGCTGAGGGGTGGGGTTAGGATTAGGGTTGGGGTGAGGGTTAGGGTTAGGGTTAGGTTTAGGGTTAGGGTTAGGTTGAGGGTAAGGGTTAGGTTGAGGGTAAGGGGGAGGGGGAGGGGTAGAGTTAGGTTTAGGGTTAGCCTGAGGATTCAGGTGAGCATTAGGATTACAGTTAGTGTTAGTGTTAGGATTAGGTTTAGGGTGAGGGTTAGGTTTAGGGTTGGTTGTAGGGTGAAGGTTATGGTTCGGTGTGGGGTGAGGGTAAGGGTTAGGGTGAGAGTGAAGGTTTAGCATGAGGGTGGGGGTTAGTGTTAGGGTTAGGGTTAGGGTGCGGGCTAGGCTTAGGGTGAGGGTTAGGGTTAAGTTTAGGGATAGGGTGAGCATTAGTGTTAGGGTTAGGGTTAGTGATAGTGTTAGGGTGAGCATTAGGCAGAGTGGTAGGGTTAGGTTTAGTGTGACGGTTAGGTTTAGTGTGATTGATAGATTTAGGGTTAGGGTGAGGGTAAGTGTTAGGGTGAGGGATAGGGTGAAGGTGAAGTTTAGGGTTAGCATTAGGGGTAGGGGTAGGGTTAGGTTTAGGTTTAGGATTAGGTTGAGGGTTAGGGTTAGGGTTAGGGTGATGGGGAGGTTAGGATTTAGGTTTAGGATTAGGGTGAGGGTTAGGATGAAGGTTATGGTTATGGTTCGGGTTAGTGTGAGGATTAGGTTTAGGGTTAGGGTTAGGGTACGGGTGAGGGTGAGGGTTAGGGTTAGGGTGAGCGTTAGGTTTAGGGTTAGCATTAGGGTGAAGGTTAGGGTTAGGGTTAGCGTGAGGGTTAGGGTAAGGGTGAGCGTTATGGTTAGCATTAGGGTTAGGGTTGGGCTTAGTGTGAGGGTTAGGTTTAGAGTTAGGTTTAGGGTGAGGTAGAGGGTGAGGGTTAGTGTTAAGGTTGGGGTGAAGTTTAGGGTTAGGGTGAGGGTTAGAATTAGGGTAAGGTTTTGGGTGAGGTTTAGGGTTAGGGTTAGAGTGACGTTTAGGGTGAAGTTTAGGGTTAGGGTGAGTTTTAGGGTGAGGGTGAGGATTAGGTTTATGCTTTGGGTAAGGGCTAAGGTGAGGGTGAATATTAGGGATAGCATTAGTTTTAGGGTGAGGGTGAGGGTTAGGGATAGGTTTAGGATTCGGGTTAGGGCTACGCTGAGGATGAGTATTAGGGTTAGGTTTAAGGATAGGGTGAGGATTAGGGTTAGGGTTAGGTTTAGGGTGAGCGTTAGGCTGAGGGGTAGGGTTAGGGTTAGGGTGGGAGTTAGGTTTAGTGTGATTGTTAGGGTTAGGGTTAGGGTGAGAGTAAGGGTTAGGGTGAGAAATAGGGTGAGAGTGAGTTTTAGGGTTAGGGTTAGGTTTAGGATTAGGGTGAGTATGAGGGTGAGGGTTAGGGTGAGGGTGAGGGAGAGGGTAAGTTTTAGGGTTAGAATTAGGGTGAGAGTTAGGATGAAGGTTATGGTTAGGGTTAGGTTTAGTGTGAGGAATAGAGTTATGGTTAAGTTTAGGGTTAGGGTGAGGGTGAGGGTGAGGGTTAGTTTTAGGGTTAGTGTAAGGGTTAGGGTGAGGTTTAGGGTGAGGGTAAAGTTAGGGTTAGCATTAGGTTTAGGGTGAGGTTGAGGGTTAGTGTTAGGGTTAGGTTTAGTGGGAGGGCTAGGCTGAGGGTGAGGGTTAGGTTTAGGTTTAGGGATAGGGTGAACTTTAGGGTTAGGGTTAGGGTTAGGGTGAGCATTAGGCAAGGGGTCGGTTTAGGGTTAGTGTGAAGTTTAGGTTTAGTGTGCTTGTTAGGTTTAGGGTTAGGGTGAGTGTAAGGGTTAGGGTGAGGGATAGGGTGAGGGTGAGGGTTAGGGTTAGCATTAGGGTGAGGGTTAGGGTTAACGTTAGGGTGAGGCTTAGAGTAAGGGTGAGTGTTAGGGTTAGCATTAGGTTTAGGGTTAGGTTTAGTGTGAGGGTTAGGTTTAGGTTTTGGTTTAGGTTGAGGTTGAGGGTTAGGGTTATGGTTAAGGTTATGGTTAGGGTTAGTGTGAGGGTGAGGGTTAGTGTGAGGGTAAGGGTTACGGTGAGGGATGTAGTGAGGTTGAGGTATAGGGTTAGCGTTAGGGTTAGGGTGAGGTACAGGGTTAGGTTTAGGATTAGGGTGAGGGTGAGAGTTAGGGTTAGGGTGATGTTGAGTGTAGGGTTTAGGATTAGGATTAGTCTGAGTTTTAGGGTGAACGTTATGGTTAGGGTTAGTGTTATTGTGAGGATTAGGTTTAAGTTTAGGGTTATGGTTAGGGTTAGGGTGAGGGTGAGGGTTAGGGTTAGGGTTAGCATTAGGATGAGGGTTAGATTTAGGGTTAGGGTGAGGGTTAGGATGAGTGTGAGGGTTAGGATTTCGGTGAGGGTTAGGGTGACGGTGAGGTTTAGGGTGAGGTTCAGGGTTAGGGTTAGGATTTGCATTAGGGTGAGGGTTAGGATTAGGGTAATGTTGAGGGTGGGGGTTAGGGTGAGGGTTAGGTTTCGGGTTAGGTTTAGGGTTAATATGAGCATTAGGGTTAGGGTTAGGTTTATGGTTAGAGTTAGGCTGAGGGTGAGGGTGAGGGTTTGGGTTAGGGTGATCTTTAGGGCTAGGTTGAGGTTTAGGTTTATGTTTACGTTTAGCATGAAGATTACGCTGAGGGGTGGGTTTACGATTAGGGTTAGGGTTATGGTTAGCGTACGGGTGAGGATAAGGGTTAGGGTGAGGGTAAGGGGGTGGTTGTGAGGTAGGGTTAAGGTTAGGTTTGGGCTGAGGATTCTGGTGAGCATTAGGATTATGGTTAGTGTTAGTGTTAGGATTAGGTTTAGGGTGAGTGTTAGGATTAGGGTTAGGGTGAGTTTTAGGGTTAGGGTGAGTTGTAGGGTGAGGGTGAGTGTTAGGTTTATGGTTAGGGTAGGGGTTACGGTGAGGGTTCGGGTGAGGGTGAAAGTTAGGGTTTGCATTAGGTTTAGGCTGAGGGTGAGGGTTAAGGTTAGGGTTAGTTTTAGGGATAGGGTAAGGATTAGGGTTAGGGTTAGGGTTAGAGTGAGCATTAGGCTGAGGGGTAGGGTTAAGGTTAGGGTGAGTGTAAGGGTTAGGGTGAGGGATAAGGTGAGGGTGAGGATTAAGTTTAGGGTTAGGATTAGGATTAGATTTAGGGTGAGGTTGAGGGTGAGGGATTGGGTTAAGGTTAGGGTTACGATTAGATTTAGGTTTAGGGTTAGGGTTTGGGTTAGGGTGAGGTTGAGGGTTAGGTTGAGGGTTAGGGTTAGGGTTATGTTTAGGCTTAGGATTAGTGTGAGGATTAGGGTTATGGTTAGAGTGAGGGTGAGGGTAAGCTTTAGGGTTATATTTAGGGTAAGGTTTAGGGTGAGGGTTAGGGTGAGGGTGAGGGCTAGTATTAGTGTGAGTGTTAGGGTGAGTGTTAGGGTGAGAGTTAGGTTTAGTGTTAGGGTTAGGGTGAGGTTTAGGGTTAGGTTTATGGTGAGGGTGAGGGTTAGGGATATGGTTAGGGTTAAGTTGAGGGTTTGGGTTTGGGTTAAGTTGAGGGTGAGGGATCAGTTGAGGGTAAGTTTGAGGGTTAGGGTTAGGGTGAGGGTGAGGTATAGGTTTAGAGATAGGCTGAGTGTGAGAATGAGGGTTAGGGTTATGGTTAGGGTGAGGGTGAGGTTGAGGGTTAGGATTAGGATTAAGTTTAGGGTTAGGCTGAGGGTGAGGTTGACGGTAAGCCTGAGGGTGAAGGTTAGAATTAGGATGATGTTTAGGGTTAGGCTTAGGGTGAGGGTGAGGGTTAAGGCAAGGGTGAGGGTTAGCGTTAGGGTGAGGGTAAGGTTTAGGTTGAGGTTAAGGGTGAGGGTGAGGGGTAGGGGTAGGGTTAGGGTTAGCATGAGGATTCGGGTGAGCATTAGGATTATGGTTAGTGTTAGTGTTAGGGTTAGGGTTAGGTATAGGTTTAGGGTGAGGGTTAGGATTAGGGTTAGGGTGAGGTGTAGGGAAAGGGTTAGGGTAAGGGTGAGTTTTAGGGTGAGGGTGATGGTTAGGTTTAGGGTGAGGGTAAAGGTTAGGGTGAGGGTGAAGGTTAGGGTTAGCATTAGGTTTAGGGTGAGTGTGAGGGTTAGTGTTAGTGTTAGGGTTAGGTGAGGGATAGGCTGAGGGTGAGGATTAGGTTTAGGTTTAGGGATAGGGTGAGGATTAGGGTTAGGGATAGGGATAGGGTTAGGGTTAGGGTGTGCATTAGGCAAAATTGTAGGGTTAGGGTTTAGGTGAGGTTTAGGTTTAGTGTGTTTGTTAGGTTTAGTGTTAGGGTGAGGATAAGGGTTAGGGTGAGGGATAGGGTGAGGGTCAGTGTTAGGGTTAGCATTAGGGTTAGGGTTAGGCTTAGGGTGAGGATTAGGTTTAGAGTTAGGGTAAAGGTTAGGGTGAATTAGGGTGAGCGTTAGGTGTAGGGTGCGGGTTAGGGTTAGGGTGAATTTTAGGGTGAGGGTGAGGGTTATGTTTAGGGTGAGGGTAAGGGTTAGGGTGAGGGTTAGTGTGAGGGTGAAGATTAGGGTTAGCATTAGGTTTAGGGTGAGTGTGAGGGTTAGTGTTAGTGTTAGGGTTAGGGTGAGGGCTAGGCTGATGGTGAGGGTTAGGTTACGTTTAGGGATAGGGTTAGGATTAGGGTTAGGGTTAGGGATTGGGTTAGTGTTAGGGTGTGCATTAGGCAAAAGGGTAGGGTTAGGGTTTAGGTGACGGTTAGTTTTAGTGTGATTGTTAGGTTTAGTGTTAGGGTGAGGGTAAGGGTTAGGGTGAGGGATAGGGTGAGGGTGAGTGTTAGGGTTAGCATTAGGGTTAAGGTTAGGGTTAGGGTGAGGATTAGGTTTAGGGTTAGGTTAAGGGTTAGTGTGAGGGTGAGGGTTAGTGTTAGGGTGAGGGTTAGAGTAAGGGTGAGTGTTAGGTTTAGAATTAGGTTTAGGGTTAGGGTTAGCATGAGTGTTAGGTTTAGGGTTAGGGTTATGGTGAGGTTGATTGTGAGGGTGAAGGTTATGGTTAGGGTGAGGTTTAAGTTTAGGGTGAGGGTTAGGGTTAAGGTTAGGGTTAGAGTGAGGTTTAGGGTGAGGGGTAGGGTTAGGGTGAGTTGTAGGGTGAGGGTGAGGGTTAGGTTTACGTTGAGGGTAAGGGTTAGGTTGAGGGTTAGGGTGAGGGTGAAGGTTAGTGTTAGCATTAGGTTTAGGGGGAGGGGTAGGGTTAGGGTTAGGGTTAAGTTTAGGTTTAGGGCTAGGCTGAGGATGAAGGTTAGGGTTAGGTTTAGGGATATGGTGAGCATTAGGGTTAGGGTTACGGTTAGAGTGAGCAGTAGGCTGAGGGGTAGGATAGGGTTAGGGTGAGGGTTAGGTTAAGTGTGATTGTTAGGGTTAGGGTTAGGCTGAGGGTAAGGGTTAGGGTGAGGGATAGGGTGAGGGTGAGGTTTAGGATTATGGTTAGGTTTAGGATTACAGTTAGGATGAGGGTGAGAATTAGGGTTAGGGTGATGGTGAGTGTAGGATTTAGGGTTAGGGTTATGGTTAGAGTGAGGGTTAGGCTGAGGGGTAGGTTTAGGATTAGGGTGAGGGTTTGGTTTAGTGTGATTGTTAGGGTTAGGGTTAGGGTGAGGGTAAGGGTTATGGTGAGGGATAGTGTGAGGGTGAGGGTTAGGCTTAGGGTTAGGTTTAGGATTAGGGTGAGGGTGAGGGTGAGAGTTAAGTATAGGGTGATGATGAGGGTAGGGTTTAGGGTTAGGATTAGTGTGAGTTTTAGGATGAAGGTTATGGTTATGGTTAGGGTTAGTGTGATGATTATGTTTAGGTTTAGGGTTAGGGTTAGGTTTAGGGTGAGGGTGAGGGTTAGGGTTAGGGTAGGGTTAGGGTTAGGGTTAGCATTAGGGTCAGGGTTAGTGTTAGGGTTAGGGTGATGTTTAGAGTAAGGGTGAGCGTTATGGTTAGGATAAGGGTTAGTTTTAGGGTTACTGTGAGGGTTAGGGTGAGGTTTAGGTTTAGGGTGACATTTAGGGTGAGGGTTAGGTTTAGGGTGAGTCTAGGTTTTAGGTTTAGAAATAGGGTGAGGGTTAGGATGAAGGTTATGCTTAGCCTTAGGTTTAGTGTTATGGTTAAGGTTAGGGTTAGTGTTAAGGTGAGGGTGAGTGTTAGGGTAAAGGTTAGGGTGAGGGTTAGGGTTAGGGTGAGGGTTAGTGTTAGTGTTAGGATTAGAGTGAGTTTTAGGTTGAGTTTTAGGTTAGGGTTAATGTGACGTTTAGGGTGAGGGTTAGGGTTAGGGTGAGTTTTAGGGTGAGAATGAGGGTTAGGTTTATGGTTTCTGTAAGGGTTATTGTGAGGGTTAGGGTGAGGGTGAAGTTTAGGGTTAGCATTAGGTTTAACTTGAGGGTGAGGGTTAGGGTTAGGGTTAGGGTGAGGGTTAGGTTTAGTGTGATTGTTAGGGCTAGGGTTAGGGTGAGGTTAAGGGTTAGGGTGGGAAATAGGGGGAGGGGGAGGGGGAGGGTTAGGGTTAGGCTTAGTTTTAGGATTAGGGTGAGTGTGAGCTTGAGGTTTAGGTTTAGGGTGAGGGTGAGGGTAGGTTTTATGGTTAGAATTAGGGTGAGGTTTAGGATGAAGCTTATGTTTATGGTTATGGTTAGTGTGAGAATTAGGTTAATGGTTAAGTTTAGGGTTAGGGTTAGGGTGAGGGTGAGGGTTAGGGTTAGGGTAAGGTTTAGGCTTAGGGTTATTGTTAGGCTTAGGGTTAGGGTTAGGGTGAGGATGAGGGTTAGGGTTAGGGTTAGGGTGAGGGTTTGGCTTTGGGTGATATTTACGGTGAGGGTGAGGTTTAGGGTGAGGGCAAGGGTTAGGGTGAGTGTGAGGGTTAGGGTGATGGTGAGGTTTAATGTGACAGTGAGGGTTAGGGAGAGGGTTAGAGTTAGGGTGATATTTAGGGTAAGGGTGAGGGTTAGAGTGAAGGTGAGGTTTAGGGTGAGAGTTAGGGTTAGGGTTAGGGTTAAGGTTACGGTTAGGGTGAGTGTGAGGGTAGGGTTTAGGGTTAGAATTAGGATGAGTGTTAGGATGAAGTTTATGGTTAGGTTTAGGGTTAGTGTGAGGTTTAGGTTTATGGTTAAGGTTAGGTTTAGGGTGAGGGTGTGTGTGAGGGTTAGGGTTAGGGTTAGGGTTATTGTTAGGGTTAGGTTTAGGGTTAGGGTTAGGTTTAGGTTGACGGTGAGGGTTAGGGTTAGCGTTAGCGTTAGCGTTAGGGTTAGCGTGAGGGTGAGTGAGAGGGTTAGGTTTAGGACTAGCGTTAGGTTTAGGGTTATTCTTAGGGTGAGGGTGATGGTGAGGCTGAGCCTTAGGGTGAGGTTTAGGGTTAGGGTTAGGGTGAGGGTTAGGGTTAGCTTGATATTTTGGGTGAGCGTGAAGGTTAGGGTGTGAGTGAGGGTTAGGGTGACGGTGAGGGTTAGGGTTTGGGTGAGGGTTAGGTTTTGGGTGAGGGTTTTGGTGTCGGTGAGGGTTAGGGTTTGTGTTAGGGTTAGGGTTAGGTTAAGGGTTAGGGTGAGGGTTAGGGTTAGGGTTAGGGTTAGGTTGAGTTTGAGGTTGAGGGTTAGGTTTAAGGTGAGTTTAAGTTTTAGCATGAGGGTTAGGGTGAGGGTGAAGATTGGGGTTAGCATTTGTATTAAGTTGAGTGTGAGGCTTAGGGTGAGGGTTAGGGTGAGGTTTTGGGTGAGGGTTAGGGTGAGGGTTAGGTTTAGGGTTAGGGTTAGGGTTAGTGTGAGGATTAGGGTTAGGGTTAGGGTGCGGGTAAGGGTTAGAGTGAGGTTTAGGAAGAGGTTTAGTGTTACTTTGAAGGTTAGGGTGGGGTTAGGGTTAGGGTTAGGGTGAGGATTAGGGTTAGGGTTAAGGTGCGGGTAAGGGTTAGAGTGAGGTTTAGGAAGAGGGTTAGGGTTACTTTGAAAGTTAAGGTGAGGGTTAGGATTAGGGTTAGGGTGAGGGTATATGTTATGGTGAGAGTTAGGATTAGGGTTAAGGTTAGGGTTAGGGATAGGTTTATTGTTAGGGTTAGCGTTAGGATTAGGGTAAGGGTGAGGGTTAGGTTTAGGTTTAGGGTTAGCGTTATTGTTAGCATTATGGTTAGGTTTGTGGTGAGGGGTAGTTTTAGTGTGAGGGTTAGGGTTAGGGTGCGGGTAAGGGTTAGGGTGAAGGTTAGGTTAAGGGTGAGCATTAGGGTTAGCATTAGGTTTAGGGTTAGGGTTAGGCTGAGGGTTAGGTTTAGGGTTAGGTTTAGTGTGAGGGTAAGGGTGAGGGTTAGGTTTAAGGTTGGGTGAGGGTTAGGGTTAGGGTTAGGTTCAGGGTTAGGGTGAGGGTGAGGGTGAGGGTGAGGGTTAGGGTGAGGGTGAGGTTGAGGGTGAGGATTAGGGTTAGGGTAAGGGAGAGGGTGAAGTTGATGTTTAGAGTTAGGATTAGGATTAGGGTTAGGGTGAGGGTTCGGAGAACATGAGGTTAAGGGTTAGGGTGATAGTTAAGGTGAGGGTGAGAATTAGGGTTAGGGTTAGGTTTAGGGTGAGGGTTGGTGTGAGGGTTATTGTTAGGTTTAGGTTTAGGTTTAATGTAAGGATTAGGGAGAGGGTTAGGGTTAGGGTGAAGGTTAGGTTTAGCGTGAGGGGTAGGGTGACTGTGAGAGTAAGGGTTAGGGTGAGGGTTAGGGTGAGGCTGAGGGTTAGGGTTATTTTTAGTGTTAGGGTGAGGGTTAGTGTTAGGTTTAGGGTTATGGTGGGGGTTAGGATGAGGGTTGGGGTTAGGGTTAGGTTTAGGTTTAGGATGAGAGATAGGGTGAGTGTGAGGTTTAGGGTTACGGTTAGGGTTAGGGTTAGGGTGAGGGTTCGGGTGAGGGGTAGGTTTAGAGTTAGGGTTAGGGTGAGGTTTAGGGTTAGGTTAAATTTTAGTTTGAGGGTTAAGTTTATGGTGAGGCTATGGGTTAGATTGAGGGTTAGGTTGAGGGTTAAGGTTAGGGTGAGGTTGAGTTTTAGGGTGAGGGTGAGTCTAAGGTTTGGGGTGAGAGTAAGCATTAGGATGAGGGTTAGGGTGAGAGTGAAGTTTAGGTTTAGCATTAAGTTTAGGGTGAGGGTGAGGGTTAGTATTAGGGTTAGGGTTAGGTTGAGGGCTAGGCTGAGGGTGAGGGTTAGCGTTAGCTTGAGGCTTAGGGTGAGCATTAGGATTAAGGTTAGTGTTAGTGTTATTGGTAGTGGTAGGGTTAGGGCGAGGGTTAGTGTGAGGGTTAGGGTGAGGGTTAGGGTGATGGTTTGGGTGAGCATGAGTTTTAGTGTGGGGATGAGGGTTAGGTTTAGGGTGCGGGTAATCATTAGGGTGGGGGTCAGGATGAGAGTGAATGTTAGGTTTAGCATTAGGTTTAGGGTGAGGGTCAGGGTTATGTTTAGGGATAGGGTGAGGATTAGGGTGTGGGTTAGGGTTAGGGTGGGTGTTAGGCTGAGTGGTAGGGTTAGGTTTAATGTGTTTGTTAGTGTTAGGGTTAGGGTGAGGTTAAGGGTTAAGATTAGGGATAGGGTGAGGGTGAGTGTTAGAGTTTGCATTAGGTTTAGGGTTAGGGTGAGGGTTAGGGTTAGGATTAGGATTAGCGTGAGAGTTTGGATGATGGTTATGGTTAGGGTTAGAGTTAGTGTGAGGATTAGGGTTAGGGTTAGGGTTAGGGTGAGGGTAAGGGTTAGGTTAAGGTTTAAGGTGAGGGTGAGGGTTAGGTTTAGGGTGAGGTTAAGGGTTAGAGTGAGGGTTAGGTTTTGGGTGAAGTTTAGGGTTATGGTTAGGGTTAGGGTGAGGGTGAGTGTTAGTGTTAGGGTTAGGGTGAGGATTATTGTTAGGGTTTGGGTTAGTGGAAGGCTGAGGGTGAGGGTGAGGGTTAGGTTTATTGTTAGGGTTAGGGTTAGGGTGAGGATTATTGTGAGGGTGAGCGTGAGTTTGAGGGTGAGGGTTAGGTTTAGGTTGAGGGTTAGGTTTACGATTAGGGTTAGGATGTGGGCTAGGGTGAGGATGAGTGTTATGGTTAGGGTTAGGTTGTGGGTTAGTGTTAGGTTGAGGGTTCAGGTGAGGGGTAGGTTTAGGGTTAGGGTTAGGGTGATTATAAGGGTTAGGGTGAGGTTTAGGGTGAGCGTGAGGTTTAGGGGGAGGGTTAGGTTTAGGGTGAATGTTAGGGTGAGGGTTAGGTTTAGGGTTAGGGTGAGAGTATGTGTTAGGGTGGGGGTTTGGGTGAGGGTTAAGGTTAGGGTGAGGGTTAGGGATAGAGTTAGGGTGAGAGTTAGGGTGAGGGTGATGGTGAGATTTAGGGTTTGGATTAGGTTCAGGGTGAGGGTGAGGTTCAGGGTTAGGATTAGTGTTAATGTTAGGTTTAGGCTGAGGGTAAGGGTGAGGGTCAGGTTTAGGGTTAGGGTGAGGGTAAGGTTTAGGGTGAGGCTTAGGCTGAGGGTGAGTTTTAGGGAGAGGGTTAGGGTTATGTTGAGGGTTATGGTTAGGTTTAGGGTATGGGTGAGAGAGAGGGTTAGGTTTAGGATTAGGTTTAGGTTTGTGATTAGGCTTAGGGTGAGGGTGATGTTGACGGTGAGGTTTAGGGTGAGAGTTAGGGTTAGGATTATGGTGAAATTTAGGGTTAGAGTGATTTTTAGGGTGAGGCTGAGGGTGAGGGTGAGGGTTAGGGTGTGGGTGAGGCTTAGGGTGACGGTGAGGGTTACGGTGACCGTGAGCATTAGGGTGAGGGTTAGGATTAGGGTTAGCGTTAGGGTGAGTGATAGGGTTAGGGTTAGGGTGAGGGTGAGGATTAGAGTGAGGTATAGGGTTAGGGTTAAGGTTAGGGTTAGTGTGAGGATTAGGGTTAGGGTTAGGTTGAGGGTGAGGGTTAGGGAGAGGTTTATGGTTAGGGTGAGGGAAAGGGTGAAGGTTTGGGTTAGGGTTAGGTTGAGGGTTCGGGTTCGGGTTCGGGTTAGGGTGAGGGATAGAATTAGGGTGATGGTGAATGTTAGGGTGAGGGTGAGGTTTAGGGTGAGTGTGACAGTTAGGGTGTGGCTGAGGGTTAGGATGACTGTGAGGTTTAGGGTGAGGGTGAGCGTTAGGGTTAGTGTTAGCATTAGGGTGAGGGTTAGGAATAGGGTTAGGGTGAGGGTGAGGGTTAGGGTGAGGGTTAGGGTTAGGGATAGGGTTATTGTGAGGTTTAGGGTTAGGCTTAGGTTTAGGGTGAGGGTAAGGGTTAGGGTTAGGTTTAGGGTAAGGTTTAGGGTGAGGGTTTAGGTGAGTGCGAGGGTTAGGTTAATGTGAGTGTTAGGGTGAGTGTTAGGGTGAGGTTTAGGTTTAGTGTTAGCGTTAGGTTCAAGGTGAGGATTAGGGATAGGGTTAGGGTTAGGATTAAGGTTATTGTTACGGTTAGAGTTAGGGATAGGGTGAGGGTGAGGGTTAAGTTTAGGGTTAGCATTAGGGTTAGTGTGAGGGTGAGCGAGAAGGTTAGGTTTAGGATTAGTGTTAGGTTTAGGTTTAGTCTTAGGATGAGGGTGATGGTGAGGGTGAGGTTTAGGGTCAGGATGAGGGTTAGGGTTACGGTGAGGTTTAGTGTTAGGGTGATAGTTAGGGAAAGGGTGAGGGTTAAGGTGAGGGTGAGGGTTAATGTGAGTTTGATGGTTAGGGTTTGGGTGAGGGTTAGGGTGAAGTTGAGGGTTAGGGTGAGCGTGAGTGTTAGGGTTAGGGTTGGGGTTAGGGTTAGTGTTAGTGTGAGGATTAGGGTTAGGGTTAAGGTTAGGGTTAGGGTGAGGTAAGTATTTAGGGTGAGGTTTAGGGTGAGAGTGAGGTTTAGGGAGAAGGTTAGGGTTAAGGTGAGGGTTAGGGTGAGGGTTAGGGTTAGTGTGAGGGTTAGGATTAGGGTTAGTGATAGGGGTAGGCTGAGGCTCAGGGTGAGGGTGAGGGTTAGATTTAGGGTGATCTTTAGGGTTAGGTTGAGGTTTAGGTTTAGGTTTCGGTTTAGGATGAGGATGAGGATGAGGTGGGGTTAGGATTAGGGTTAGGGTGAGGGTTAGCATTAGGGTTAGGGTTATTGTTAGGGTTAGGGTTAGGGTTAGGTTTAGGGTTAGGGTGAGCCTGAGGGTGAGGATGAGTGTTAGGATTAGGGTTAGGAATAGGGTTATTATTAGGGTTAGGGTTAGCATTAGGGTGAGCGTGAGGTTTAGGTTTATGGTTACGGTTAGGTTGAGGCTGAGGTTCAGGGTTAGGGTTAGGATTAGGTTTAGGGTTAGTGTGAGGATTAGAGTTAGGGTTAGGGTGAGCGTAAAGGTTAGGGTGAAGTTTAGGGAGAGGGTTACGGTTACGGTGAGGGTTAGTGTTAGGGTTAGGATATGGATTTGTATTAGGTTGAGGGTTAGGGTGAGGGTTAGGATTAGGGTTAGGTTGTTGTTTAGGTTTAGGGTGAGGTTTAGTTTTAGGTTTAGGAAGAGGATTAGGCTGAGGGGTGGGGTTAGCTTTAGGGTTAGGGTGAGGGTTAGGTTTCGGGTTATGGTTAGGGTTATTTTTGGGTTAGGTTTAGTGTTAGAGTTAGGGTGAGTGTGAGGGTGAGGATGAGATTTAGGATTAGGGTTAGGAATAGGGTTATTGTTACGGTTAGGGTTAGGGTTAGGTTGAGGTTGAGGGTTAGATTTAGGGTTAGAGTTAGGGATTTTGTTAGTGTTAGGGTTAGGGTAAGTGTGAGGTTTAGGCTTTGTGTGAGGGTTAGGTTTAGGGATAGGGTTATTGTGAGGGTAAGGGTTAGGGTGAGGGTTAGGGTAAGGGTGAACGTTAGGGTTAGCATTAGGTTAGGGTCAGGGTTAGGGTGAGGGTTAGGGTTAAGTTTAGTCATAGGGTGAGGGTAAGGGTGAGGATTCGGGTTAAGTTTACGGTGAATGTTAGGGTTAGGGTGAAGGTTAGGGTTAGGGTTAGGGTGAGAGTGAGGGTGAGGGTGAGCGTTAGGGTGAGGTTGACGTTGAGGGTGAGGTTTAGGGTTAGGGTAAGGAAGAGGGTGAAGATGAGGTTTATGGTTAGGATTAGGGTGTGGGTTAGGGTGTGGGTGAGGGTTAGGGCTAGGGTTAGGTTGAGTCTTATGGTTAGTGAGAGGGTTGGGTCAGCGTGAGGGTAAGGATTAGGGTGAGGGTTAGGGTGAGGGTTAGGGTTAGTGTGAGGGGTAGGGTGACCTTGAGTGTAAGGGTTAGAGTGAGGGTTAGGGTGAGGCTAAGGGTTAGGGTTTTTGTTAGTGTTAGGGTGGGGGTTAGGGTTAGGTTTAGTGTTATGGTGGGGGTTAGGGTGAAGATTGGGGTTATGGTTAGGCTTATGGTTAGGATGAGGGTTAGGGTTAGGGGGAGGATTAGGGTAAGGGTGAGGGTTAGGGTGAGGGTGATGGTCAGGGTTAGGATGAGGGTTAGTGTTAGGTTTAGGGTTAGTATGAATTCGAGTGTGAGGATGAGGGTTGGGGTTTGGGTTAGGTTAAGGGTGAGTGTGAGGTTCAGGTTTACGATTAGGGTTAGGGTTAGGGTTAGGCTGAGGGTAAGGGTGAGTGTGAGGGTTAGGGATAGAGTGAGTGTGAGGTTTAGGGTTAGGTTTAGGGTGAGGGTTAGAGTTAGGGTGAGGGTTAAGATTAGAGTTATTGTTAGGGTGAAGGTTAGGGTTACGGTCAGGGTGAGGGTTAAGTTTAGGGTTAGATTTAGGGTTAGGGAGAGGGTGAAGGATAGGTTTAGGTTCAGGATTAGGGTTAGCTTTAGGGTTAGGCTTAGGGTGAGGGTGATGGTGAGAGTGTGGCTTAGGGTGAGGGTAAGGGTTAGGTTGTGGTCTAGGGTGAGGGTTTGTGTTAGGTTGACGGTTAGGTTTAAGGTGAGGGTTAGGGTTAGGGTTAGGGATATGGTGAGGATGAGTGCTAGGTTTAGGGTGAGGTTAAGTGTTAGGGTGAGTTTCAGGGTGAGGGTTAAGGTTAGGTTGTTGGTTGGGGAAGGGTGAGGGTAAGGTTTAGGGAGAGGGTAATGGTTAGGGTGAGGGTTAGGGTGGGCGGGGAAGGTTAGAGTTAGCATTAGGGTTAGGGTGAGGGTGAAGGTTAGGGTTAGAATTAGGGTTAGGGTGAGGATGATCATTAGGTTTAGGGTTATTGTTAGGGTGAGGGCTAGGCTGAGGGTGAGGCTTAGGGTTAGGGTGAGGGTGAGGTTTAGTGGGAGTGTTAGGGTTAGGGTTAGGGTGAGGGTAAGTCTTAGGGAGAGATATAGGGTGAGGTTGAGTGTTAGGGTTAGCAATATGGTTAGGGTTAGGATTAGGGTGAGGGTTAGGGTTAGGTTTAGGGTTAGGGTGAGATTTAGGGTGAGGGTTATGTTTAGGGTTATGTTTAGGGTGAGGGTAAGTGTTAGGGTGAGGTTTAGGGTGAGGGTGAGGGTTAAGCTGACGTTTACGTTAGTGTGAGTGTTAGGGTTAAGGTGAGGGTGAGGGTTAGGTTTAGGGTGAGGTTCAGGGTTATGGTGAGGGTTAGGGTGAGGGTGAAGGTTAGGCTTAGCATTAGGTTTAGGGTGAGGTTGAGGGTTCGGCTTAGGGTTAGGGTTAGTGTGTGGGCTAGTCTGAGGGTGAGAGGGTTAGTATTAGGTTTAGGGTGAGGATTAGGGTTAGGGTGAGGGTCAGGTTTAGGGTTAAGGTTAGGGTTAGGCTTATTTTTCGGGTTAGGGTTAGGTTTAGGGTGAGGGTGCTGGTGAGGGTGAGGGTTAGGTTTAGGGTTAGGTATAGGGTTAGAGTGACGGTAAGGTTTAGGGTGAGGTTTAGGATGAGGGTGAGTTTTAAGGAGAGGGTTAGGGTTAGGGTTAGGGTTAGGGTTAGGGTTAGGGTAAGGGTGATGTTGAGGGTGAGATTTACGATGAGGGTTAGGGTTAGGATTATGGTGAGGGTTAGGGTGAGGCTGATGTTGAGGGTGATATTTAGGGTGAGGGTTAGGGTTAGGATTATGGTGAGGGTTAGGGTTAGGGTGATGTTTAGGGTGAGAGTGAGGGTTAGGGTGAGGGTGAAATTTAGGATTAGGGTTAGGGTAAGGGCTAGGGTAAGTGTGAGGGTTAGGTTGAGTGTGAGGGTTAGGGTTAGTGTTAGAGTTAGGGTAAGGTTAAGGGTTAGGGTGAGGGTTAGGGTGAGATTGAGGTTTAAGTGTAGCGTTAGGGTTAGTGTGAGGGGTAGGGTGAGGGTTAGGGTTAGGGTTACCTGAGAATTAGGGTTAGGGTTAGGTTGAGGTTGAGGGTGATGTTGAGGGTTAGGGTATGGGTGAGGCTTCGGGTGACGGTGAGGGTTAGGGTGATTTTTAGGTTTAGGGTTAGCATTAAGGTGAGGAATAGGATTAGGGTTAGGGTGAGGTTTAGGGTTAGGGTTAGGTTTAGGGCTAGTGTGAGGATTAGGGTTGGGTTTGGGTGAGGGTAAGGGTTATGGTGAGGATTAGGGTGAGTGTGTGTGTTAGGGAGAGGGTTAGGTTTAGGGTGAGGGAATGGCTGAGTGTTTGGATTAGGGTTAGGTTGAGGGTAAAGTTTCGGGGGAGGCTTAGGGTGAGGGTTAGAATTAGGGTGACGTTTAGGGTTAGCGATAGGGTGAGGGTGAGTGTTAGGATTAGGTTTAGGGTTAGGATGAGGGTTAGGCTGAGGTTCGGGTGAGGGTTAGGGTGTGGGTTAGAATTAGGGTGACGTTTAGGGTTAGGGCTAGGGTGAGGGTGAGTGTTAGCATTAGGTTTATGGTTAGGATGAGGGTCAGGCTGAGGGTTAGGGTTAGGGTTAGGGTGAGGGTTAGGGTTAGTGTGAGAGTTAGGATAAGGTTGAGGGTAAGTGTTAGGATGAGGTTAAGGGTGAGGGTGAGGGGTGGGTTTAGGGTCAGGATTAGCTTGAGGATTATCGTGAGTGTTAGGATTATGGTTAGTGTTAGTGTTAGGGTTAGGGTTCGGGTGAGGGTTAGGGTTAGGGTTAGGGTGAGTTTTAGGGTGAGGGTGAGGATTAGGTTTAGGGTGAGGGTAAGGGTTAGGGTGAGGGTGAAGTTTAGGTTTATCATTAGGTTTAGGGTGAGGGCGAGGCTTAGGGTTAAGGTTAGGGTTAGGGTGAAGGCTACTCTGAGTGTGAGGGTTAGGGTTAGGTTTAGGGATAGAGTGAGGATTAGGGTTGGGTTTAGGGTTAGGGTGAGTGTTAGGCTGAGGGGTATGGTTAGGGTTAGGGTCAGGGTTAAGTTTAGTGTGATTGTTAGAGTTAGGTTTAGGGTGAGGTCAAGAGTTAGGGTGAGGGACAGGGTGTCGGTGAGGGTTAGTGTTAACATTAGGGTTAGGGTTAGGGTGTGGTGAGGGTTAGGGCTAGGGTGAGGTTGAGGTTAGGGTTTCGGGTTAGGATTAGGGTGAGGGTTAGGATGATGGTTATGGTTAGGGTTAGGATTAGTGTCAGGATTAGGGTTAGGGTTTGGGTTAGGGTGAGGGTAAGTGTTAGGGTGAGGTTTAGGGTGAGGGTGAGTGTTAGGCTGATTGTTAGGTTTAAGGTGGGGTTTAGGGTTATGGTTAGGGATATGGTGAGGCTGAGGGTTAGGTTTAGTGTGAGGTAAAGTGTTAGGGTGAGGGTAAATGTTAGGGTTAGCATTAGAGTTAGGGTGAGGGTGAGGGTTAGACTTGGGGTTAGGGTTAGTGTTAGGGTTAGGGTTTGGGTGAGGGTTTGGATTAGGGTTAGGATTAGGGTGAGGGTGAGGGTTAGGGTTAGGGTTAAGGTGAGGGTTATTGTTAGGGTTAGGTTTAGGGTTAGGGGAAAGTTGAGGGTGAGGGTGAGGGTTTGGGTTATTGTTAGGGTTAAGATTAGGGTGAAGGTGAGGGTAAGGGTGAGGGTTAGGGTTAGGTTTAGGGTTAGGGTGATGGTGAGGTTTAGGGTGAGGGTTAGGGTTAGGGTTATTGTGAGGGTTAGGTTGAGTTGTAGAATTAGGGTTATGGTGAGGGTAATGTTTATTGTGAGGGTTATGCTTAGGTTTAGGGTGAGGGTCAGGGTTATGGTGAGGGTTTGGTTGAGATTGAGGTTTAGGGTTAGCGTTAGGGTTAGTGTGAGGGTTAGGGTGAGGGTTATTGTTAGGGTTAGGGTTAGGGTTAGTTTTACTGTGAGGTTGAGGATTAGATTTAGGGTTAGGGTGGGGGTTAAGATTAGGATGAGGGTTAGGGTTAGAATTAGGGTGAGGTTGAGGGTGATGGTTAGGGCTAGAGTGAGGGTGAGGGGAGGGTTTGGGTTAGGATAAGGATTAGGTTTAAGCTGAGGGTAAGGGTGAGGGTGAGGGTTAGGGTTAGTGTTAGGGTGAGGGTCAGTGTGAGGGTTAGGTTAGTGTGAGAGTTAGAGTTAGGGTTAGGATAAGGGTAAGGGTTAGGGTCAGTGTTAGGTTGAGGATGAGTGTTAGGGTTAGGGTTAGGGTTATGGTGAGGGTTAGGATGAGTGTTAGGTTTAGTGTTAAGATGAGGGTTAGAGTGAGGTTTAGGCTTAGTGTTAGGGTTAGGGTTAGGGTGACTGATAGGGTAAGGTTGAGGATTACGGTTTGTGTGAGGGTTAGGTTTAGGGTGAAGGTGAGGGTTATGGTGAGATTTAGGGTTAGGATTAGGTGTAGTTATAGTGTTAGGCTGAGGGTGAGTGTGAGGGTGAGTTTGAGGGCTGGGTTAGGGTTACAGTTAGGATTAGGGTAAGGGCTAGACTGAGGGTGAGTTTTAAGGTGAGGGTGAGGGTGAAGGTGATGGTTAACTTAAGGGTTAGGGTTAGGGTGAGGGTTAGCGTTAGGGTTAGAGTGAGGGTTACTGTTAGGGTGATGTTTAGTGTGAGGGTGAAAGTTAGGTTGAGGGTGAGTGTTAGGATGTGGGTGAGGGTTAGGGTTAGGGTGAGGGATAGGGTTACAGTGAGGGTGAGGGTGAGGCGGAGGGTGAGGTTGAGGGTGAGGGTTAGGTTTAGGGTGAGGGTTAGGTTTAGGTTTGGGGTGAGGGTTAGAGTGAGGTTTAGGGTTAGGGTGAGGGTGAGGGTTAGGGTTAGTGTTAGGGTTAGGGTTAGGTTTAGGTTTAGGGTGAGGTTAAAGTTTATGGTGGTGGTTAGTGTGAGGGTGAGGGTGAGGGTTAAGGTTAGAGTTTGGGTTAGGGTTAAGGTAAGAGTGAGCATGAGGGTTAGGGTTAGGATTAGGTTAGGTTTAGGTTTAGGCTGAGGGTGAGGGTGAGGGAGAGGGTGAGGGTTAGGGTTACTTTTAGGTGTAGGATGATCTATAGGGTTACCGGTAAGGTTAGGATTAGTGTGAGGGTTATTGATATTATGTGGGTTAGGTTTAGGCTTAGTGTTATGGTGAGGGTAAGCCTTAGGGTGAGGGTTAGGGTGAGGGTGAGGGTTAGGCTTAGAGTTAGGGTTAGGGTGAGTGTTAGGGTGAGAGTGAGGGTTAGGGTTAGCGTGAGTGTTAGGGTGAGAGTTAGCGTGAGGTTTAGAGTTAGGGTGAGGGTTAGTATGATGGTTAGGGTTAGGGTTAGGGTTAGGTTGAGGGTTAGGGTGAGGTGAGGGTTAGGTTAGGGTGAGGGTAAGGGTTAGGGTGAAGGAGAGGGTTATTCTGTGGGTTAGGGTTAGGGTGAGGCTTATGGTTAGGATAAGGGTGAAGGTGAGGGTGAGGGTTAGGGTTAGGATTAGGGTTAATATTAGGTTTAGGCTGAGGGTGAATGTGAGGGATGAGGTTGAGGGTTTGGATTAGTGTTAGGATGAGGGTGATGGTAAAGGTTAGGGTTAGTGTGAGGTTTATGGTTAGGGTTAGGGTGAGGTTAAGTGTTACTGTGAGGGTGAGGGTTAGGATTAGGGTGAAGGTGAGGGTGAGGTTGAGGGATAGGGTTAGGATTAGGTTTAGGGATAGGGTTAGGCTGAGGCTGAGGGTGAGGCTGAGGGTGAGAGTTTGGTTAGGGTTATCGTTAGGATTAGGGTGAATGCTAGGGTGAGAGTGAGGGTTAGGGTGAGGGTGAGGGTGTGGGTGAGGGTTATGTTTAGGGTGAGGGTTATGGTGACGGTGAGGGTGAGGGTTAGGGTTAGGTTTAGGGTTAGTGTGAGGATTAGGGTTATGGTTAGGGTGAGGATAAGGGTTATGGTGAGGTTTAGGGTGAGGATTAGGGTTAGGGTTAGCGTGAGGGTTAGGTTTAGTGTGATTGTTAGTGTTAGGGTTAGGTTGAGTTTTAGGGTGAGGGTGAGGATTAGGTTAAGGTGAGAGTAAGGGTTAGGGTGAGAGTTAGGGTGAGTGTGAAGTTCAGGGTTAGCATTAGGTTTAGGGTGAGGGTGAGGGTTAGGTTTAGGGTTAAGGTTAGGGTGAGGGCTTGGCTGAGGGTGAGGGTTAAGTTTAGGTTTAGGGATAGGGTGTGGATTAGGGTTAGGGTTAGGGTGAGTGTTAGGCTGTGGGGTAGGGTTAGGGGTCGGGTTAGGGTTCGGTTTAGTGTGATTGTTAGTGTTAGAGTTAGTGTGAGGGTAAGGGTGAGGGCGAGGATTAGGTTAAGGTGAGGGTTAGGGTTAGCATTAGGGTTAGGGTTAGGGAGAGGGTTAGGGTTAGGTTTAGGATTAGGGTGAGGTTGAGTGTTAGGGCTAGGGTGAGGTTGATGGTAGGGTTTAGGGTAAGGATTAGGGTGAGGGTTAGGATGAAGGTTTTGTTTACGGTTAGGGTTAGTGTGAGGATTAGGGTTAGGATTAGCATGAAGGTAAGGGTTAGGGTGAGTTTTCGGGTAAGGGTTAGTGTTAGGCTGACAGTTAGCGTTATGGTGTGGGTTAGGGTTAGGTTTAGGTATATGGTGAGGGTGAGGGTTAGGTTTAGGTTGCGGTAAAGGGTTAGAGTGAGGGTTCAGTTGATGGTGAAGGTTAGGGTTAGCCTTAGGGTTAGGATGAGGGTGAGGGTTAGCCTTAGGGTTAGCTTTAGGGTTAGGGTTAGGGTTTGGGTGAGGCTTAGGTTTAGGGTTAGGGTGAGAGTGAGAGTTAGGGTTAGGGTTAGGGTTAGGGTGAGGGTTATTGTTAGGGATAGGGTTACAGTTAGGGTGAGATTGAAGTTGAGGGTGAGGGGTAGGATTATTCTTAGGGTTAGGGTTAGGGTTAGGGTGAGGGTAAGGGTGAGGGTTAGGGTTAGGGTTATGTTGAGGGTGAGGGAGACGGTTAGGTTTAGGATTAGGTTTAGGGTTAGGGTTAGGCTTAGGGTGAGGTTTAGGGTGAGTGTTAGGATTAGGATTAGGTTGAGGCTTAGGGTTAGGGTGATATTTAGGTTGAGGGTGATGGTTAGGGTGAGGGTGGGGGTGAGGGTGAAGGTGGGGGTTAGGGTTAGAGTGTGGGTGAGTGTTAGTGTTAGGATTAGGGTTAGGTTTAGGTTTAGGCTGAGGGTAAGGGTGAGGGTCAGGGTTAGGGTTAGTGTTAGGGTGACGGTGACGGTGAGGGTTAAGGTTAGGTTTACGTTGAGGGTAAAGGAAAGGGTGAGGGTTAGATTGAGTTTCAGGGTTAGGGTTACGGTTAGGGATACTATGAGGGTTAGGGTTAGGGTTAGCATTAGGGGTCTGGTTAGTGTGAGGTTTAGGATGAGGATTAGGCTTAGGGTTAGTGTTAGGGTTAGGGTGATTGTTAGGGTGAGCATGAGGGTGAGGGTTAGGTTTAGGATTAGGGTTAGGGTTAGGGTTATTGTTAGGGTTAGGGTTAGGGTGAAGGTGAGAGTTAGGGTTAGGGTTAAAGTTAGGGTGAGGGTAAGGGTTAGGTTTATAGTTAAGTTAAGGTTTACAGTGAGGGTTAGAGTGAGAGTGAGGCCTAGTTTTAGGGTTAATATTATGGTGAGTATTAGTGTTAGTATTAGGTTACTATTTAGTGTTAGTATTTAGTGTATTAGTATTGAGTGATAGGGTTAGGGTGAGGGTCACCGTAACCTAAACCTAAACTTAAGCGTCACGCTTAGGTTTAGGGTGAGGGTGAGGGTTAGGGATAGGTTTAGGGTTAGGGTTATTGTTAGGGTTAGGGTTAAGGTGAGTGTGAGGGTGAGGGTTAGGGATAGCATTAGGTTTAGAGAGAGTGTGAGGGAGAAGATTAGGTTTAGGATTAAGGTTAGGTTTAGGGTTAGGCTTAGGGTGAGGGTGATGGTGAGGGTGAGGCTTAGGGTCAGGGTTACGGTTAGGGTTAGGGTGAGGGTTAGTGTTAGGGTGATATTTAGGGAAAGGGTGAGGGTTAGGGTGAGGGTGAGGGTGAGGGTTAGGGTGAGTGTGAGGGTTAGGGTTTGGGTGAGGGTTAGGTTAACGTTGAGAGTTAGGGTGAGGGTGAGTGTAAGGTTTAGGGTTAGTGTGAGAATTAGGGTTAGTGTGGTTAGGGTTAGGTTTAGGGTTAGTGTGAGGATTAGGGTTAGGATTAGCGTTAGCATTAGTGTGAGGCTTAGGGTTACAGTTAGGGTGAGGGTTGTGGTTAGTGTTAGGGTTATGGTTAGGATGAGGGATAGGGTTGGGTGAGGGTAAAGGTGAGTGTGAGGGTTAGGGTGAGGGTGAGGGTTAGGATTAGGGTGAGGGTTAGGATTAGGGTTAGGATGAGGGCTAGGGTGAGGGTGAAGGTTAGGATTAGGGTTATGGTTAGGTTGAGGGTTAGGGTTAGGGTGAGGTTTCGGGTGAGTGGTAGGTTTAGGGTTAGAGTTAGGGTGAGGGTAAAGGTTAGGGTGAGGTTTAGGGTGAGGGAGAGATTTAGGGAGAGGGTTAGGGTGAAGGTTAGCGTTAGGATGAGGCTTAGGGATAGGGTTAGTGTTATGGTTTGGGTAACGATGAGGGTGAGGTTTAGTTTTAGGATTAGATTCAGGGTGAGGGTGAGGTAAAGGGTGAGGATTAGTGTTAGGGTGAGGGTGAGGGTTAGGTTTAGGTTTAGGGTGAGGATTAGGGTTAGGGTTATTGTGAGGATTAGTGTCAGGGGTAGGGTGAGGGTAAGGGTTATGGTGAGGTTTAGTGTTAGGGTTAGCATTAGGGTTAGCATGAGTGTGAGGGAGATGGTTAGGTTTAAGATTAGGGTTAGGTTTACGGTTAGGCTTAGTGTGAGGGTCATGGTGAGGGTGAGGCTTAGGGTGAGGTTTAGGATTAGGATTAGGGTGAGGGTTAGGGTTAGGGTGATATTTAGGGTGATGGTGAGGATTAGGGTGAGTGTGAGCTTTAGGGTGAGTGTGAGGGTTAGGGTGTGAGTGAGGGTTAGGTTGATGGTGAGCGTTAGGGTGAGGGTGAGTGTTAGGGTTAGGGTTAGCATTAGGGTGAGTGTTAGGGTTAGGCTTAGTGTGAAGGTGAGGGTTAGGTTGAGGGTTAGGGTTAGGGTTAAGGTTAGGGTGAGTGTGAGAATTAGGGTTAGGGTTAGGTTTAGTGTGAGTGTTAGGGTGAGAGTGAGCGTTAGGTTTAGTGTGAGTGTTATGGTGAGTGTTAGGGTGAGGGTTAGGTTTAGTGTTAGGGTTAGGGTGAGGGTGACGGTAAGGGTTAGGGTGAGGGTGAGGGTTAGGGATAGGGTTAGGGTTAGGGTTAGGGTTATTTTTAGGGTTAGGGTGAGGGTGACGGTAAGGGTTAGGGTGAGGGTGAGGGTTAGGGATAGGGTTAGGGTTAGGGTTAGGGTTATTTTTAGGCTTAGGGTTAGGGTTAGGGTTAGGGTTAGGGTGCAGGTGAGTGTTAGGGTTAGCGTGAGGGTAAGGGTTAGGGTTATAGTTAGGGTAAGGTTTAGGGTGAGGGTTAGGGTGAGAGTGAGGACTAGTTTTAGTGTGAGTATTAGGGTGAGGGTTATGTTGAGTGTTAGGGTTAGGGTGAGGGTGACAGTTAGTTTTAGGTTGAGGGTGAGGGTTAGTGATAGGGTTAGGGTTAGGGTTATTGTTAGGGTTAAGGTTAGGGTTAGGGTGAGGGTGAGGGTGAGGGTTAGGGATTGCATTAGGTTTAGATTGAGGGTGAGGGAGAGGGTTAAATTTAGGATTAGAGTTAGGTTTAGGGTTAGGCATTGGGTGAGGGTGTTGGTGAGGGTGAGGCTTAGGGTCAGGGTTAGGATTAGGGTTAGGGTGAGGATTAGTGTTAGGGTGATATTTAGGGAAAAGGTGAGGTTTAGGGTGAGAGTGAGGGTTCGGTTTAGTGTGAGTGTTAGGGTGAGTGTTAGGGTGAGATTTAGGTTTAGTGTCAGGGTTAGGGTGAGGGTGATGTTAAGGGTTATGGTGAGGTTTAGTGTTAGGGTTAGCATTAGGGTTAGCATGAGTGTGAGGGAGATGGTTAGGTTTAGGATTAGGGTTAGGTTTACGGTTAGGCTTAGTGTGAGGGTCATGGTGAGGGTGAGGCTTAGGGTGAGGGTTAGGATTAGGATTAGGGTGAGGGTTAGGGTTAGGGTGATATTTAGGGTGATGGTGAGGATTAGGGTGAGTGTGAGCTTTAGGGTGAGTGTGAGGGTTAGGGTGTGGGTGAGGGTTAGGTTGATGGTGAGCGTTAGGGTGAGGGTGAGTGTTAGGGTTAGGGTTAGCATTAGGGTGAGTGTTAGGGTTAGGCTTAGTGTGAAGGTGAGGGTTAGGTTGAGGGTTAGGCTTAGGATTAGTTTGAGGATTAGGGTTAGATTTAGGGTTAGGATGAGGGTAAGGTTTAGGGTTATAGTTAGGGTAAGGTTTAGGGTGAGGGTTAGGTTTAGGATTAGGGTGAGGGTGAGGGTTAGGGTTAGGGTTAGCATTAGGGTGAGGGTTAGGGTTAGGGTTAAGGTGAAGGTGAGGGTGAGGGTTAGCGTGAGGTTAGGGTTAGGGTTAGGCTTAGGATTAGTTTGAGGATTAGGGTTAGATTTAGGGTTAGGATGAGGGTAAGGTTTAGGGTTATAGTTAGGGTAAGGTTTAGGGTGAGGGTTAGGTTGAAAGTGAGGGCTTGTTTTAGTGTGAGTGGTAGGGTGAGTGTTAGGGTGAGGGTTAGGTTTAATGTTAGGGTTAGAGTAAGGGTGAGGATTAGGTTTAGGGTGAGGGTGAGGGTTAGGGAAGGGTTAGGGTTAGGGTTATTGTTAGGGTTAGGGTTAGGGTTAGGGTGAGGTTCAGGGTTAGGCTTAGGGTGAGGGTGATGGTGAGGGTGAGGCTTATGGTAAGGGTTATGGTTATGGTTAGGGTGAGTGTTAGTGTTAGGGTGATATTTAGGGAAAGAGTGAGGGTTAGGGTGAGGGTTAGGGTGAGGGTTAGGGTTAGGGTAAGGTTTTGGGTGAGGGTTAGGGTTAGGGTTAGTTTGAGGATTAGGGTTAGGGTTAGGGTGAGGGTAAGGGTTATGGTGAGGTTTAGGGTTAGGGTTAGCATTAGGGTTAACATGAGGGTGAGTGAGAGGGTTAGGTTTAGGTTTAGGGTTAGGTTTACAGTTAGGCTTAGGGTGAAGGTCATGGTGAGGGTGAGCCTTAGGTTGCATGTTAGGGTTAGGTTTAGGGTGAGGGTTAGGGTTTGGGTGATATTTATGGTGAGATGTGGGTTAATGTGAGGGTGAGGGTTAGGCTGAGTGTGAGGAATAGGGTGTGCGTGAGGTTTAGGGTGACGTTGAGGGTTAGGGTGAGGGTGAGGTTTAGTGCTAGGGTGAGCATTAGGGTGAGGGTTAGGGTTAGGGTTAGGTTGTGGTGAGGGTTAGGGTGAGGCTTAGTGTTAGGGTTAGGGTTAGGGTTAGTGTGAGGATTAGGGTTAGGGTGAGGGTATGGGTTAGGTTTAGGTTTAGGGTAAGGGTGAGAGTGAGTGTTAAGTTTAGTGTGAGTTTTAGGGTGAGTGTTAGGGTGAGGGCTAGGTTTAGTGTTAGGGTTAGGATGAGGGTGAGTGTTAGCGTTAGGGTGAGGTTAGGGATAGGGTTAAGGTTAGGGTGAGTTTTAGGGATAGGGTTAGGGTTAGGGTTAGTGTTAGGGTGAGGGTTAGGGTTAGGGATAGCATTAGGGTTAGTGTGAGGGTGAGGGAGAGGGTTTGGTTTAGCATTAGGGTTAGGTTTAGGGTTAGGCTTAGGGTGAGGGTGCTGTTGAGGGTGAGGCTTAGGGTCAGGGTTAGGCTTAGGCTTAGGGTGAGGGTTAGTGTTAGGGTGATATTTAGGGAAAGGGTGAGGGTTAGGGTTAGGTTGAGGGTTAGGGTTAGTGTGAGGGTTAGGATTTGGGTGAGGGTTAGGCTGACGGTGATGGTTAGGGTGAGGGTGAGGTTTAGGGTTAGGGTTAGCATTAGGGTGAGGGTTAGGGTTAGGGTTATGTTGAGGGTGAGGGTTAGTGTGAGGGTTAGGTTTAGGTTTATGTTGAGGGTGAGGTTTAGGGTGAGGGTTAGGTTTAGGGTTAGCATTAGTGTTAACGTGAGAGTTAGGGAGAGGGTTAGGTTTAGGATTAGGGTTAGGTTTATGGTTAGGCTTAGGGTGAGGGTTATGGTGAGGGTGAGGCTTAGGGTCAGGGTTAAAGTTAGGGTTAGGGTGAGGGTTAGTGTTAGGTTGATATTTAGGGAAAGGGTGAAGTTTATGGTGAGGGTGAGGTTAAGGTGAGGGTGAGGGTTAGGGTTAGGTTTAACATAAGAGTGAGGGTTAGGGTGAGGGTTATGTTGGGGGTGAGGGTTAGGGTGAGGGTTAGGGTTAAGGTTAGTGTTAGGGTTAGTGTGAGGATAAGGATTAGGGTTAGGGTTAGGGTGAGGGTAAGGTTTAGGGTGAGGTTTAGTGTGAGGGTTAGTGTTATGGTTATTGTGAGGATTAGGGTTAGGGTTAGGTTGAGGGTGTGTGTTAGGGTGAGGGTTAGGGTGAGAGTTAAGGTGAGCGTGAGGGTTAGGGATAAGGTTAGGTTTAGGGTTAGGATGAGGATGAGGGTGAGGGTTAGTGTTATGGTTAGGTTTAGGGTGAGGATAAGGTTCAGGGTTAAGATTCGAGTTTAGATCAGGGTTAGACTGAGAGTGAGGGTTAGGCTTAGGTGATCTTTAGGGTTAGGATGAGGTTTAGGTTTAGGTTTAGGATTAGGATGAGGATTAGGCTGAGGGGTGGGGTTAGAATTAGGGTTAGGATTATGTTGAGGGTGAGGTTTAGAGTGAGGTTTATGGTGAGTGTTAGGGTTAGGGGCATTGTTAGGGTTCGGATTGGGGTTCGGGTTAGGGTGAGGGTGAAGGTTAGGTTTAGGGATAGAATTAGGATTAGCTTGAGGGTGAGGGAGAGGGTTAGGTTTAGGATTAGGGTTAGGTTTAGGGTTAGGCTTAGGGTGAGGGTGATGGTGAGGGTGAGGCTTAGTGTCAGGGTTAGGGTTAGGGTTAAGGTGAGGGTTAGTTTTAGGGTGATATTTAGGGAAAGGGTGAGGGTTAAGGTGAGGGTGATGTTTAGGATTAGGGTTAGGTTTAGGGTTATTCTTAGGGTTAGGGTGAGGTGAGGGTGAGGGTTAGGTTTAGTGTGATGGTTAGGTGTAGGGTTAGGTTTAGTGTGAGGGTAAGGTTTAAGGTGAGGGTTAGGGTAAGGTTGAGCTTTAGGGTTAGCATTAGGGTTAGGGTTAGGGTTAGGGTTAGGGTTAGGGTTAGCGTTAGGGTGAGGGTTAGGGTTAGGGTTAGGGTGAATGTGAGGGTTAGGTTGAGGGTTAGTGTTAGGGTTAGCATTAGGGTTAGTGTGAGGGTTAGGTTTTGGGTTAGATTTAGAGTGAGGGTAAGGGTTTGGGTTAGGGTTAGGGTAAGGTTTAGTGTGAGGGTTAGGGTGAGAGTGAGGGTTAGGTTTAGTGAAAGTGTCAGGGTGAGGGTTAGGTTTAGTGTTAGGGTTAGGGTGAGGTTGAGGGATAGGGTAAGGTGAGGGTGAGGGTAAGGGATAGGGTTAGGGTTAGGGTTAGGGTTATTGTTAGGGTTAGGGTTAGGGTTAGGGTTAGGGTGAGGGTGAGGGTTAGGGTTAGGGTTAGCATTAGGGTTAGCATGAGGGTGAGGGAGAGGGTTAGGTTTAGGATTAGGGTTAGGTTTAGGGCTAGACTTATGGTGAGGGTGATGGTAAGGGTGAGGCTAAAGGTCAGAGGTAGGGTTAGGGTGAGGGTTAATGTTTGGGTGATATTTAGGGAAAGGGTGAGTTTTAGGGTGAATGTGACGGTTAGGGAGAGTGTGAGGGCTAGGGTTTGTGTGAGGGTTAGGGTGACGGTGAGGGTTAGGTTTAGGGTGAGGGTTAGGGTTAGGGTTAGCGTTAGGGTGAGGGTTAGGGGTAGGGTTAACTTTAGGGTGAGGTTTAGGTTTAGGGTTAAGCATTAGGGTTAGCGTGAGGGTGAGGGAGAGGGTTAGGTTTAGCATTAGGTTTCAGTTTAGGGTTAGGTTTAGGGTGAGGGTCATGGTGAGGGTGAGGCAAAGGCTCAGGGTTAGGGTTAGGGTTAGGGTGAGTGTTTGTTAGTGTTTGGATGATATTTAGGGAAAGGTTGACAGTTAGAGTGAGGTTGAGGGTTAGGGTGAGGGTCAAGTTTAGGGTTAGGGTTAGCATTAGGTTGAGAGTTAGGGTTCGGGTTATGTTGAGGGTGAGGGTTAGGGTGAGGGTTAGGGTTAAGGATAGGGTTAGGGTGAGGGTAAGGGTTAGGTTGAGGTTTTGGGAGAGGGTTAGGTTTACGGTGAGGGTTAGAGTTAGGATTAGGGTGAGCGTATGTGTTAGGGTGAGGGTTAGGATGAGCTTTACGGTTAGGTTGAGGGTTAGGGATAGGTTTAGGGTTAGGGTTAGTGTGAGGATTCGGCTGAGGGTGAGGGTGAGGGTGAGGTTTAGGTTTTGGGTGATGTTTATGGTTAAGGTGAGTTTTAGGTTTAGGATGAGGATTAGCCTGAGGAGTGGGGTTAGTTTTAGGGTTAAGGTGATGGTTTGGGTTAGGGTTATTGTTAGGTTAGTGTTAGGGTTAGGATGAGGGTGAGGGTGATGATGAGGGTTAGGATTAGGGTAAGGGATAGGGTTATTGTAGGGTTAGGGTTAATGTTAGGGTGAGGGTGAGGGTTAGGTTTAGGGTTAGGGTTTGGGTTACAGTTAGTGTTATGGTTAAGGTTATGTTGAGGGTTTCGGTTTAGTGTAAGGGTTAGGTTTAGGGTTAGGATTAGGGTGAGGGTAAGGGTTAGGGTGAGGGTTAGGGTAAGGGTGAGCGTTAGGGTTAGAATTAGGGTTAGGGATAGGGTTAGGGTGAGTGTTATGGTTAGGGTTAGGGTGAGGGTGAGGGTTAGGGTTAGGTTTAGGGTTAGGGTGAGGGTGAGGGTGAGGGTTAGGGTGAGGGTGAGTTTGAGTTTGAGTTTGAGGGTTAGGGTTAGTTTAGGGTAGAGGGTGAAGATGAGGTTTAGGGTTAGGATTACGGTTAGGGTTAGGGTGAGGGTGAGGGTTAGGGTTAGGGTTAGGTTGAGGTTTAGGCTTAGTTTGAGGGTTGGGTGAGTGTGAGGGTAAGGTTTAGGGTTAGGGTTAGGGTTAAGTTGAGGGTTAGGGTGAGGATTAGGGTTTGGGTTAGGGTGAGAGTATGTGTTAAGGTGAGAGGTAGGGTGAGGGTTAAGGTTAGGGTGAGGGTTAGGGTTAGGTTTAGTGTTAGGCTGAGGGTGAGGTTGAGGGGAGGTTAGGGATAGGGTTATCTTTAGGGTTAGGGTGAGGTTTAAGTTTAGGTTTAGGTTTAGGATGAGGATTAGGCGGAGGGGTGGGGTTTGGATTACGGGTAAGGTGAGGGTGAGGGTTAAGGTTAGGGTTATTGTTAGGGTTAGGGTTAGTGTGAGGGGTAGCGTGACGGTGAGTGTAAGGGTTAGGGTTAGAGTTAGGGTGAGGCTGAGGGTTAGGGTTGTTGTTAGTGTTAGGGTGAGGGTTAGGGTTAGGTTTAGGGTTATGGTGGGGGTTAGGGTGAGGGTTGAGTTTAGGGTTAGTGTTTTGGTTAGGATGAGGGTTAGAGTGAGGGTTAAGGTGAGGGTGAGGATTAGGGTGAGAGTGAGGTTTAGGGTTAGGATTAGGGTTATGGTTAGGATTAGCGTTAGGATGAGGGCTAGGGTGAGGGTGAGGGTTAGGGTTAGGGTTAGGGTTAGGTTGAGGGTTAGTGTTCGGTTGAGGGTTCGGTGAGGTTAGGTTTAGGGTTAGGTTTAGGGTGACTGTAAAAGTTAGGGTGAGTTTTAGGTTGAGGGTGAGCTTTAGGGAGAGAGTTAGTGTTAGTGTGAGGGTTAGGGTGAGAGATAGGATTAGAATTAGGTTGAGGGTATCTGTTAGGGTGAGGGTTAGGGTGAGTGTTAGGGTTAGGATGAGGGTTAGGAATAGGGTTAGGGTTAGGGTTAGAGTGAAGATGAGGTTGAGGGTCATGGTTAAGGTTAGGATTATGATTAGCATTAGGGTGAGGGTAAGGATTAGGGTGAGGGTGAGGGTGAGTGTTAGGTGAGGGTTAGGGTTAGGGTTAGGTTTAGGCTTAGGATTAGTGTGAGGATTAGGGTTAGGGTTAGGGTTAGGGTTAGGGTGAGGGTAAGGTTTATGGTTATAGTTAGGGTAAGGTTTAGTGTGAGTGTTAGTGTGAGAGTGAGGGCTAGTTTTAGTGTGAGTGTTAGGTTGTGTGTTAGGGTGAGGGTTAGGTTTAGTATTAGGGTTAGGTTGAGGGTGAGGTTTAGGTTAATGGTGAGGGTGATGATTAGGGATAGGGTTAGGGTTAAGGTTTGCGTTAGGGTGAGTGTTTGGGTTAGGGATAAGTTGAGGGTGAGAGTTCAGTTGAGGGTTAGTGTGAGGGTAAGAGTTAGGTTGAGGGTTAGGTATAGGTTTAGAGTTAGGCTGAGGATGAGGATGAGGGTTAGGGTTAGGGTTAGGGTGAGGGTGACGGTGAGGTTTAGGATTAGGTTTAGGTTTAGGGTTAGGCTGAGGGTGAGGATGACTGTATGGCTGAGGGTGAGGGTGAGAATTAGGGTGACGTTGAGGGTTAGGGTTAGGTTGAGGGTGAGGGTTAGGGTTAGGTTTACCGTTAGGATGAGGGTTAGGCTGAGGGTTAGGTTTAGGGTTAGGGTGAGGGTGAGGGTTAGTGTGAGGGTTAGGGTTATCGTGAGGTTAAGAGTTAGGGTGAGGGTAAGGGTAAGGGTGAGGGGTAGGTTTAGGGTTGGGGTTAGCATGAGGATTCGGGTGAACATTAGGATTACGGTTAGTGTTAGTGTTAGGGTTAGGGTTAGGGTGAGGGATAGGGTGAGGGTTAAGATTAGGGTTAGGGTGAGGTTTAGGGTAAATGTTAGAGTTAGGGTGAGTTGTAGGGTGAGGGTGAGGGTTAGGTTTAGGGTGAGGGTAAGGGTTAGGGTGAGGGTTAGGGTGAGGGTGAAGTTTAGGGTTAGCATTATGTTTAGGGTGAGGTTGAGGGTTAGTGTTAGGGTTAGGGTTAGGGTGAGGGCTAGGCTGAGGGTGAAGTATAGGTTTAGGTTTAGGGATAGGGTGCGGATTAGGGTTAGGGTTAGGTTTAGGTTGAGGTTGAGCATTAGGCCCAGGGGTTGGGTTAGGGTTTTGGTGAGGGTTAGGTTTAGTGTGATTGTTAGGTTTAGGGTTAGGGTGAGGGTAAGAGTTAGGGTGAGGGATAGCGTGAGGGTGAGGGGTAGGGTTAGCATTAGGGTTAGGGTTAGGGTTAGGGTGAGGGTTAGGTTTAGGTTTAGGATTAGGGTGAGGGTGAGGGTTAGGTTTAGGGTGATGCTGAGGGTAAGGTTTAGGGTTAGGATTAGGGTGAGGGTTAGGATGAAGGCTATGGTTAGGGTTAGGGTTAGAGTGAGGATTAGGTTTAGGTTTAGGGTTAGGTTTAGGGTTAGGGTGAGGGTGATGGTTAGGATTATGGAGAGCGATAGGTTTAGGGTTAGCATTAGGGTGAGGGTTAGGGTTAGGTTTAGGGTGAGGGTTAGGGTAGGGTTGAGCGTTAGGTTTAACATTAGGTTTAGGTTTAGGGTTAGTGTGAGGTTTAGGTTTAGGTTTAGGGTTAGGGTTGAGGGTTAGGGTTAGGGTTAAGGTTAGGGTGAGGGTTAGGTTTAGTGTTAAGATTAGGTTTAGGAAAAGTGGAGTGTGAGGGTGAGGGTTAGAATTAGAGTGAGTGTACGGATGAAGTTTATTGTTTGGGTTAGGGTTTGGGTGAGGATTAGGGTTATGGTTAAAGTTAGGGTGAGGGTTATGTTGAGGGTGAAGGTTAGGGTTAGCATTAAGTTTAGGTTGAGTGTGAGGGTTAGGGTTATTGTTAGTGTTAGGGTTAGGGTTAGGTTTAGGGTTATGGTGGGGTTTAGGGTGAGGGTTGGGGTTAGGGTTAGGGATATGGTTAGGATGAGGGTTAGGGTTAGAGTGAGGGTTAAAGTGAGGGTCAGAGTTAGGGTGAGGGTGAGGGTTAGGTTTAGGGTGAGGGTTAGGTTTATAATTAGGGTTAGGATGAGGGCTAGGGTGAGGATGAGACTTAGGGTTAGGGTTAGGGTTAGAGTTAGGGTTGAGTTTTCAGGTGAGGGGTAGATTTAGGGTTAGGGTGAGGGTGAGGGTAAAGGTTCGGGTGAGGTTTGGGTGAGGTTGAGGTTCAGTGAGAGGGTTAGGTTTAGGGTGAAGTTTAGAATGAGGGTTAGGTTAGGATTAAGGTGAGGGTATGTGTTAGTGTGAGTGTTAGGGTGAGGGTTAGGGTTAGTATGAGGATTAGGGATAGGGTGGGAAGGTTAGGTTTAGGGTTAGGTTCAGGGTTAGGGTGAGGTTCATGTTAAGGATTAGGTTTAGGGTTAGGGTTAGGCTGTGGGTGAGGGTGAAGGTAAGGTTTAATGTTAGGGTGAGAGTGAGGGTTAGGGTTAGGTTTAAGGTGAGGGTTAGGTTAGGGTTAGTGTGAGGATTAGGGTTAGATTTAGGGTGAGGGTAAGGGTTATGGTGAGGTTTAGGGTGAGGGTGAGGGTTAGGGAGAGGTTTAGGGTTGGGGTGAGGTTTAGGTATTGGTTTAGAGTTAGACTGAGGGTGAGGATGAGGGTTAGGGTTAGGGTTCGTGTGCTGGTGTGGGTGAGGGTTAGGATTAGGTTTAGTGTTAGGCTGAGGGTGAGGATGACAGTAAGGCTGAGGGTGAGGGTGAGAATTAGGGTTACGTTTAGGGTTAGAGTTAGGGTGAGGGTGAGGGTGAGGTTTAGGTGTACCGTTAGGATGAGGGTTAGGGTTAGTGTTAGTGTGAGGGTTAGGGTTAGTGTGAGGGTTAAGGTTAGGGTGTGGGTAAGGGTTAGGGTGAGGGTAAGGGTGAGGGTGAGGGGTAGGGTTAGGGTTAGCGATAGCATGAGGATTCGGGTGAGCATTAGTATTACTGTTAGTGTTAGTGTTAGGGTTAGGTTTAGGGTTAGCCTTAGGATTAGGCTTAGGGTGAGGTTTAGGGTGAATGTTAGGGTTTGGGTGAGCTGTAGGATGAGGGTGAGGGTTAGGTTTAGGGTGAGGGTAAGGGTTAGGGTGAGGGTTAGTTTGAGGGAGAAAGGTTCAGCATTATGTTTAGTGTGAGGGTGAGGGTTAGTGTTAGGGTTAGGGTTAGGCTAGTGCTAGGCTGAGGGTGAGGGTTAGGGTTAGGTTTAGGGATAGGGTGAGGATTAGAGTTAGGGTTAGGGTTAAGGTGGGCATTAGGCAGAGGGGTAGGGTTAGGGTTAGGGTGAGGGTTAGGTTTAGTGTGATTGTTAGGTTTAGTGTTAGGTTGAGGGTAAGGGTTAGGGTGAGGGATAGGGTGAGGGTGAGGGTTAGGGTTAGCATTAGGGTTAGGGTTAGGGTTAGGGTGAGGGTTAGGTTTAGGTTTATCATTAGGGTGAGTGTTAGGGTTAGGGTGATGTTGAGGGGAGGGTTTAGGTTTAGGATTAGGGTGAGGGTTAGGATGAAGGTTATGGTTATGGTTAGGCTTATTGTGAGAATTAGGTTTAGGGTTAGGTTTAGGGTTAGGGTTAGGGTGAGGGTGAGTGTTAGGGTTAGGGTGAGCGTTAGGTTTAGGGTTAGCATTAGGGTGAGGGATAGAGTTAGGGTTAGGGTGAGGGTTAAGTAAGGTTGAGCATTTGGGTTATCATTACGGTTAGGGTTAGTGTGAGGCTTAGGTTTAGGGTTAGGGTTAGGGTGAGGTTTCGGGTTAGGATGAGGGCTAGGGTGAAAGTGAGGGTTAGGGTTAGGTTTATGGTTAGGTTAAGGGTTAGGGTTAGGGTGAGGTTTCAGTTGCGTGTGAGGTTTACAGAGAGTGTTTGGTTTAGGTTGAGAGTTAGAATGAGGGTTAGGGTTAGGATTAAGGTGAGGGTATGTGTTGGGGTAAGTGTTAGGGTGAGGGTTTAAGTTAGGATGAGGGTTAGCGATAGGGTGAGAAGGTGAGATTTAGGTTTAGGTTCAGGGTGAGCGTGAGGTTCATGTTTAGAATTAGGCTTAGGGTTAGGGTTAGGTTGTGGGTGAGGGTGAGGGTGAGGGATAGGGTTAGGGTGAGAGTGAACGTTAGGGTTAGGTTTAGGGTGAGGATTAGGGTTAGGGTAAGTGTGAGGATTAGGGTTAGAGTTAGGGTGAGGGTAAGGGTTATGGTGAGGTTTAGGGTAAGGGTTATGGTTAGGTTTAGGGTGAGGGTGAGGGTTAGGGAGAGGTTTGGCTTTAGGGTGAGTTATAGGTATTGGTTTAAAGTTAGACTGAGGGTGAGGGTGAGGGTTAGGGTTAGAGTTCATGTGCAGGTGAGGGTGAGGGTTAGGATTAGGTTTAGGGTTAGTTTTAGGCGAAGGGAGATGGTGATGTTTAGAATTAGGCTGATGTTTAGGGTTAGGATTAGGGTGAGGGTGAGTGTTAGGGTTAGGTTTACGGTTAGGATGAGGGTTAGGCTGAGGATTAGGTTTAGGGTTAGGGTTGTGTGAGGGTTAGTTTTAGGGTGAGGGTAAGGGTTAGGGTGAGTGTAAGGGTGAGGGTGAGGGTTAGGATTAGGTTTAGGGTTAGGGTTAGGCTAAGGGAGAAGATGACAGTGAGGTTGATGGTGAGGTTTAGAATTAGGGTGATGTTTAGGGTTAGGATTAGTGTGAGCGTGAGGGTTAGGGTTAGATTTATGGTTAGGATGAGGGTTAGGCTGAGGATTAGGTTTAGGGTTAGGGTGAGGGTTAGGGTTAGTGTGAGGGTTAGTGTTAGGGTGAGGGTTAGGGTTAGGGTGAGGGTAAGGGTGAGGTTGAGGTTTAGGGTTAGGGTTAAGGTTGACCTGAGGATTCGGTTGAGCATTAATATTACGGTTAGTGTTAGTGTTAGGATTAGGTTTACGGTGAGGTTTAGGATGAGGGATAGGATTAGTGTTAAGGTGAGGTTTAGGGTGAGGTTTAGGGTTAGGGTGAGTTGTAGGGTGGGGGTGAGGGTTAGGTTTAGGGTGAGTACAAGTGTTAGGGTGAGGGTTAGGGTGAGGGTGAAGATTATTGTTAGCATAAATTTTATGGTGAGGGTGAGGGTTAGTGTTAGGGTTAGTGTTAGGGTGAGGGCTAGGCTGACAGTGAGGGTTAGGGTTAGGTTTTGGGATAGGGTGAGGTATAGGGTTAGGGTTAGGGTTAGTGTGAGCATTAGCCAGAGGGTTAGGGTTAGGGTTAGGGTTTGGGTTAGGTTTAGTGTGATTGTTAGGTTTAGGGTTAGGGTGAGGGTAAGGTTTAGTTTGAAGGATATGGTGAGGTGAGGGTTAGGGTTAGCATTAGGGTTAGGGTTAGGTTTAGTGTGAGGGTTAGGGTTAGGTTTAGGATTAGGGTGAGGGTGAGAATTAGGATTAGGGTGAGGGTGAGGGTGAGGGTTAGGGTTAGGGTTAGCATTAAGTTGAGAATTAGGGTGAGGGTGAGGGGTAGGGTGAGGGTTAAGTTAATGGTTATCATTAGGGTTAGCGTGAGGTTGAGGGAGAGGGTTAGGTTTAGCATTAGGGTTAGGTTTAGAGTTAGGCTTAGGGTGAGGGTGATGGTAAGGGTGAGGCATACCGTCAGGGTTAGGGTTAGGGTTAGGGTGAGTGTTAGTTTTAGGGTGATATTTAGGGAAAGGGTGAGGGTTATGGTGAGATTGAGGGTTAGGGTGAAGGTGAGGTTTAAGGTTAGGGTTAACATTAGATTGAGGTTTAGGTTTTGGGTTATCCTGATTGTGAGGTTTAGGGTGAAGGTTCGGGTTAGGGTTCAGGTACGGGTTAGTGTGAGGATTAGGGTTAGGGTTTGAGTTAGTGTTAGGGTGAGGGTAAAGTTTAGGGTGAGGTTTAGGGTGAGGTTTAGGGTGAGAGTTAGTTTTAGGGAGAGGGTTAGAGTTAACGTGAGGGTAAGGATGAGGGGTAGAGTTAGGGTTAGGGTGAGGGTATGTGTTAGGGTGAGGGTTAAGGTTAAGGGGGAGGGTTAAGGTTAGGGTTAGGCTGAGCGTGAGGGTGAGTGTGAGGGTTAGGGTTAGGGTGATCTTTAGGGTTAGGGTGATTTTTGGGTTAGGGTTAGGATGAGGATTAAGCTGAGGGGTGGGATTAGGATAAGGGTTAGGGTGAGGGTTTGGGTTAGGGTTAGGGTTAGGGTGAGGGTAAGGATGAGGGATAGGATTAGGGTTAGGAATAGGGTTATTGTTAGCGTTAGGGTTAGGGTAAGAGAGAGGGTGAAGATGAGGTTTAGGTTTAGGATTAGGGTTAGGGTTAGGGTGAGGTTGAGTGTTAGTTTTAAGGTTAGATTGATGTTTAGGTTTAGTGTGAGGGTTGGGTGAGTGTGAGGGTAAGGGTTAGGTTGAGGGTTAGGGTGAGGTTGAGACTTAGGGTTTGGGTTAGTGTTAGGGTGAGGGTTAGTGTGAGGGTAAGGGCTACGGTTAGGTTTAGGGTTAATGTGAGGATTAGGGTTAGGGTTAGTGTTAGGGTGAGGGTTAGGTTTAGTGTGAGGGGTAGGGTGACGGTGAGGTTAAGGGCTAGGGTGAGGGTTAGGGTGAGGCTGAGGGACAGGGTTATGGTTAGAGTTAGGGTGAGGGTTAGGTTTAGGTTTAGGCTTATGGTGGGGGTTAGGGTGAGGGTTGGTCTTAGCGTTAGCATTAGGTTTAGCCTGAGGGTTAGGGAGAGGGTTAGGTTTAGCATTAGGGTTAGTTTTAGGGTTCGGCTTAAGGTGAGGGTGATGGTGAGGGTGAGGCATAGGGTCAGGGTTAGGGTTAGGGTTAAGTTTAGGGTGAGTGTTAGTGTTAGGGTGATATTTAGGGAAAGAGTGAAGGTTAGGGTGAGGTTGAGGGTTAGGGTGAGGGTGAGGTTTAGGGATAGGGTTAGCATTAAGGTGAGGGTTATGTTTCAGGTTATCATGAGGGTGAGGGTTAGGGTGAGGGTTAGAGTTAGGTTTCGGGTTAGGGTTAGTGTGAGGATTAGAGTTAGGGTTAGAGTGAGGGTAAGGTTTAGGGTGAGGTTTAGGATGAGAGTTAGGTTTAGGGAGAGGGTTAGGGTTAAGGTGAGGGTTAGGATGAGGTTTAGAGTTAGGGTTAGGTTGAGGGCATGTGTTAGGTTGAGGGTTAGTGTGAGGGTTAAGGTTAGGGTGAGGGTTAAGTTTAGGGTTAGCCTGAGGGTGATGGTGAGGGTGAGGATTAGGGTTAGGGTGATCTTTAGGGTTAGGGTGATGTTTAGGTTAAGGTTAGGATGAGGATTAGGCTAAGGAGTGGGATTAGGATTCGGGTTAGGGTGAGGGTTAGGGTTAGGGTTAGGGTGAAGGAGAGGGTGAGGATGAGGGATAGGATTAGGGTTAGGAATAGGGTTATTGTTAGGGTTATGTTAAGAGAGAGGTTGAAGATGAGGTTTAGGGTTAGTGTTAGGGTGCGGTTGAGGGTTAGGTTTAAGGTTAGCTTGAGGTTTAGGGTTAGTGGGAGGGTTGGGTGAGCTTGAGGGTAAGGGTTAGGTTGAAGGTTAGGGTGAGGGTGAGAGTTAACGTGAGGGTGAGGGTGAGGGTGAGGGTTAGGTTTAGGGTGAGGTTAGGGTTAGGATTAGGGTTAGGATGAGGGCTAGGGTGAGAGAGGTTTAGGGTTAGGGTTAGGTTGAGGGTTGGGGTTAGAGTGAGGGTTAGGGTGATGGTTAGGGTTAGGAAGAGGGTTAGGGCTAGGGTTAGGGTAAGGTTTAGGGTGAGGGTTAGGGTTAGGGTTAGTGTGAGGATTAGGGTTAGAGTTATGCTGAGGGTAAGGGTTATGGTGTGGTTTAGTGTGAAGGTGAGGGTTAGGGTTAGGTTTAGCATTAGTGTGAGGGTTAGGGTTAGGGTTCACGTTAGGGTGAAGGTTAGGTTTAGGGTTAGGGTTAGGCTGAGGTTGAGGGTGACGGTTAGGGTAGCGGTGATCATTAGGGTTAGGGTGAGGTTTAGGTTTAGGTTTAGGTTTAGGATGAGGATTAGTCTGAGGGGTGGGTTTAGGATTAGGGTTAGGGTTCGGGTTAGGTTTATGGTTAGGGTTCGGGTGAGGGTAAGGGTTAGGGAGAGGGTAAGGTTGAGGGTGAGGGTTAGGGTTAGGGTTAGGGTTGACCTGAGGATTCCGGTGAGCATTAGGATTATGGTTAGTGTTAGGATTTGGTTTAGGGTGAGGGTTAGGGTGAGGGTTAGGATTAGGGTAGGGTGAGGTTTAGGGTGAGCGTTAATTTTAGTGTGAGTTTTAGGGTGAGGGTGAGGGTTAGGTTTCGGGTGAGGGTAAAGGTTAGAGTGATGGTTAGAGTGAGGGTGAGGGTTAGGGTTAGCATTAGGTTTAGGGTGAGCGTGAGGTTTAGGATTTAGGATTAGGATTAATGTGAGTTTTAGGATGAAGATTATGGTTATGGTTAGGGTTAGTGTGAAGATTAGGTTTAGGGTTAGGGTTAGGATGAGTGTTAGGCTGAGCAGTAGGATTAGGGTTAGGGTGAGGTTTAGGTTTATTGTGATTGTTAGGGTTAGGGTTAGGGTGAGGGTAAGGGTTAGGGTGAGGGATAGGGTGAGGTTGTGTTTTAGGCTTAGGGTTAGGTTTAGGATCAGGGTGAGGGTGAGGGTGAGGGTTAAGGTTAGGGTGAGGGTGAGGGTAGGGTTTAGGGTTAGAATTAGGGTGAGGGTTAGGATGAAGGTTATGGTTAGGATTAGGGTTAGTGTGAGGTTTAGGTTTAGGGTTAGGTTTAGGGTGAGTGTTAAAATGAGCAGTAGGGTTAGGGTTAGGGTGAGGGGTAGGTTTAGTGTGATTGTTAGGGTTAGGGATAGGGTGAGGTTAAGGGTTAGGGTGAGGGATAGGGTGAGGTTGTGTTTTAGGCTTAGGGTTAGGTTTAGGATTAGGGTGAGTGTGAGGGTGTGGGTTAAGGTTAGGGTGAGGGTGAGGTTAGGGTTTAGCGTTAGAATTAAGGTGAGGGTTAGGATGAATGTTATTTTTAGGATTAGGGTTATGGTTAAATTTAGGGTTAGGTTTAAGGTGAGGATGAGGATTAGGCTTAGGGTTAGGGTTAGGGTTAGGGTTAGGGTTATTGTTAGGGTTAGGGTTAGGGTGATGGAGAGGTTTAGGTTTAGGGTTAGCATTAGGTTTAGTCTGAGAGTGAGGGAAAGGGTTAGGTTTAGGATTAACGTTAGGTTTAAGGTTAGCCTTAGGTTGAGGGTGATGGTGAGGGTGAGGCTAAGAGTGAAGTTAGGGTTAGGGTTAGGGTGAGAGTGAGGATTAGGGTGAGTGTGAGGGTTATGGTGTGGGTGAAGGTTAGGGTGACAGTGATGTTTAGGGTGAGGGTGAGGGTTAGGGTTAGGATTAGAATTAGGGTAAGGGTTAGGGTTAGGTTTAGGGTAAGGGTGATTGTTAGATTGAGAGTTAGGGTTAGGGTTAGGTTGAGGCTTAGGATTAGTGTGAAGATTAGGGTTAAGCTTAGGGTTAGGGTGAGGTTAAGGTTTATAGTTAGGGTAAGGTTTAGAGTGAGGGGGAGGGTGAGAATGAGGGCTAGTTTTAGTGTGAGTGTTAGGGTGAGGGTTAGGTTTATTGTTAGGGTTAGAATGAGGGTGAGGGTTAGGTTTATGGTGAGGGTGAGGGTTAGGGATAGGGTTAGGGTTAGGGTGAGGGTTAGGGTGAGGGTTTGCATTAGGGTTAATTTGAGGGTGAGGGTACTGTTGAGGGTTAGGGTGAGGGTTAGGGTAAGGGGGAGGGTTAGGTATTGGTTTAGAGTTAGGATGAGTGTGAGGGTGAGGGTTTGGGTTAGCGTTAGGGTGAGGGTGAGGGTGAGTGTTAGAATAAGGATGACTTTTAGGGTTAGGGTTAGGGTGAGTCTGAGGGTTAGGTTTTGGTTTACCGTTAGGATAAGGGTTAGGCTGTGGGTTAGGGTTAGGTTTAGGGTGAAGGTTAGGGTTAGTGTGAGGGTTAGAGTTAGGGTGAGGGTAAGGTTTAGGGTGAGGGTAAGGGTGAGGGTAAGGGGTAGGGTTAGGGTTAGGGTTAGCATGAAGATTCGGGTGAGCATTAGGGTGACTAACACTAACCGTAATGGTTAGTGTTAATGTTAGGTTTAGGCTTAGGGTGAGGGTTAGGATTAGGGTTAGGGTGAGGTTCAGGGTGAGGGTTAAGAATAGGGTGAGTTGTAGGGTGAGGGTGAGGGTTAGGTTGAGGGTGGGGGGTAAGGGTTAGGGTGAGGATTAGGGTGAGGGTGAAGTTTAGGGTTAGCATTAGGTTTAGGGTGAGGGTGAGGGTTAGGGTTAGGGTTAGAGTTAAGGTGAGGGCTAGGATGAGGCTGAGGGCTAGGGATAGGTTTAGGGATAGGGTGAGGATTAGGGTTAGGATTAGGGTTATGGTTAGGGTGAGTATTAGGCAGAGTGGTAGGTTTAGGGTTAGGGTGAGGGTTAGGGTTAGTGTGATTGTTAGGTTAATGGTTAGGGTGAGGGTAAGTGTTAGGGTGAGGGAAAGGGTGAGGGTAGGGTTTAGGGTTAGGATTAGTGTGAGTTTTATGATGAAGATATGGTTAGGGTTAGGGTTAGTGTGAGGATTAGGTTTACGTTTAGGGTTAGGATGAGGTTTAGCATGAGGATGAGGGTTAGGGTTAAGCTGAGAGTTAGGTTTAGTGTTAGCATTAGCGTGAGAGTTAGGGTTATGGTTAGGGTGAGTGTTAGGGAGAGTGTAAGGTTTAGGGTTTGGGTGAGGGTTAGAGTGAGGGTTAGGGTTACGGTTATTTTGAGGGTGAGGGTTAGGGTGAGGTTTAAGGTTAGGATTAGCATTAGGATTAGCGTGAGTGTGAGGGAAAGGGTTAGGTTTAGCATTAGGGTTAGGGGTGATATTTAGAGAAAGGGTTAGGGTTAGGGTGAGGTTGAGGGTTAGGGTGAGGGTGAGGTTTAGGGTTAGGGTTAGCATTAGGGTGAGGGTTAGGGTTAGGGTTAGGGTAAGGGTGAAGCTTAGTTTGAGAGTTAGGTTTAGGGTTAGGTTTAGGCTTAGGATTAGTGTTTGGATTAGGGTTAGGGTTAGGGTTAGGGTTAGGGTGCGGTAAGGTTGAGGGTTACAGTTAGGGTAAGGTTTAGGGTGAGGGTTAGGGTGAGATTGAGGGCTAGTTTCAGTGTGAGGGTTAGGGTGAGTGTTAGGGTGATGGTTTGGTTTAGTGTTAGGGTTAGGGTGAGTGTGAGGGTTAGGTTTATGGTGAGGGTGAGGGTTAGGGATAGGGTTAGGGTTAGGGTGAGGGTTTTGGTTAGGGTTAAGTTTTGGGTGAGGGTTCGGTTGAGGGTGAGGGTGAGGGTTATGGTTAGGTTGAGGGTTAGGTATAGCTTTAGAGTTAGGCTGATGGTGAGGGTGAGGGTTAGGGTTAGGGTTAGGGTGAGGGTGAGGTTTAGAATTAGGGTGACTTTTAGGGTTAGGTTTAGGGTGAGGGTGAGGGTTAGGTTTATGTTCACCGATAGGATGAGTGTTAGGCTGAGGGTTAGGGTTCGGGTTAGGGTGAGGTTTAGGGTTAGTGTGAGGGTTAAGGTTAGGGTGAGAGTAAGGGTTAGGGTGAAGTTAAGGGTGAGAGTAAGGGGTAGGGTTAGGGTTAGGTTTACCATGAGGATTTGGGTGAGCATTAGGATTACGATTAGTGTTAGTGTTAGTGTTAGGGTTAGGGTGAGGGTTAGGGTGAGGGTTAGAATTAGGGTTAGGGTGAGGTTTAGGGTGAGGGTTAGGGATAGGGTGAGTTGTAGGGTGAAGGTGAGGGTTAGGTTGAGGGTGAGGGTAAGGGTTAGGATGAGGTTTAGGGTGAGGGTGAAGGTTAGGGTTAGCATTAGTTTTAGGGTGAGGGTGAGGTTTAGGGTTAGGGTTAGGGTTAGGGTTAGGGTAAGCATCAGGCAAAGGGGTAGGGTTAGGGTTAGGGTGAGGGTTAGGTTTATTGTGTTTGTTAGGTTTAGGGTTAGGGTGAGGGATAGGGTGAGGGTGAGGGTTAGGGTTAGCATTAGGGTTAGGGTTAGGGTTAGGGTGAGGGTTAGGTTCAGGTTTAGGATTAGGTTGAGAGTGAAAGTTAGGATTAGGGTGATGGTGAGGGTAGGGTTTAGGGTTAGGATTAGTGTGAGTTTTAGGATGAAGGTTATGGTTAGTGTTAGGGTTAGTGTGAGGATTAGGTTTACGCTTAGGTTTAGGGTGAGGGTGAGGGTTAGGGTTAGGGTGAGCTTTAGGTTTAGGGTTAGCATTAGGATGAGGGTTGGGGTGAGGGTTAGGTTGAAGGTTAGAGTAAGGGTGAGGGTTAGGGTTAACATTAGGCTTAGGGTTAGGATTAGTTTGAGTTTTAGGATGAAGGTTAAGTTTAGAGTTAGGGTTAGTGTGAGCATTAGGTTTAGGGTTAGGGGTTAGGCTTAGTGTTAGGGTTGGAGTGAGGGTTAGGGGTAGGGTGAAGGTTAGTTTTAGGGTTAGCATTAGGATGACGGTTAGGGTTAGGGTTAGGGTTAGGGTTAGGGTGAGGTTTAGGTTCAGGTTTAGGATTAGTTTGAGGGTGAAATTTAGGGTTAGGGTGATGGTGAGGGTAGGGTTTAGGGTTAGGATTAGTGTGAGTTTTAGGATGAAGGTTATGGTTAGGGTTAGGGTTAGTGTGAGGATTAGGTTTACGGTTAGGGTTAGGGTTAGGGTTAGGGTGAGGGTGATGGTTAGGGTTAGGGTGAGCGTTAGGTTTAGGGTTAGCATTAGGATGAGGGTTAGGGTTAGAGTTAGGTTGAAGGTTAGAGTAAGGGTGAGGGTTAGGGTTAACATTAGGCTAAGGGTTAGGATTAGTTTGAGTTTTAGGATGTAGGTAAGTTTAGGGTTAGGATTAGTGTGAGCATTAGGTTTAGGGTTAGGGGTTAGGGTTAGTGTTAGGTTTGGAGTGAGGGTTAGGATTAGGGTGAAGGTTAGGTTTAGGGTTAGCATTAGGATGAGGGTTAGGGTTAGGGTTAGGGTGAGTGTGAGGGTTAGGGTTTGGCTGAGGGTTAGGGTGACAGTGAGTGTTAGGGTCAGGGTGAGGGTTAGGGTTAGGGTTAGCATTAGGGTGAGGGTTAGGGTTAGGGTTATTTTGAGGGTGAGGTTTAGGGTGAGGGTTAAGGTTAGGGTTACCATTAGGGTTAGCATTAGGGTGAGGGAGAGGGTTAGGTTTAGCATTAGGTTTAGGTTTAGTGTTAGGCTTATGGTGAGGGTGATGGTGAGGGTGAGCCATAGGTTCAGGGATAGAGTTAGGTTTAGGGTGAGTGTTAGTGTTAGGGTGATATTTAGGGAAAGGTTGAGGGTTAGGGTGAGGTTGAGGGTTAGGGTGAGGGTGAGGTTTAAGGTTAGGGTTAGCATTAGGGTGAGGTTTAGGGTGAGGGTTATGTTGAGGGTGAGTGTTCGGGTGAAGGGTAGGGTTAGGGTTAGTGTTAGGGTTCATGTGAGGATTAGGGTTAAATTGAGGGTTAGGGTTAGGTTGAGGGTAAGGTTTAGGGTGAGGTTTAGTGTGAGTGTTTGGTTTAGGTAGAGGGTTAGGGTCAAGGTGAGGGTTAGGATGAGGGTTAGGGTTCGGGTTAGGGTGAGGGTATGTGTTAGGGTGAGGGTTAGGGTGAGGGTAAGGGTTAGTTTTAGGGCTAGGTATAGGGTTACTGTGAGGGTTAGGGTTAGAGTTATTGTTAGGGTTAGGGTTAGGGTGAGGGTGAGGATGAGCATTAGGATTAGGGTTAGGAATAGGGTTATTGTTAGGGTTAGGGTTAACTTTATGGTGAGGGTGAGTGTTACGTTTATTGTGAGGGTTACGTTTAGGGTTAGGTTTCAGGTGAGGGTAAGGATTAGGGTGAGGGTTAGGGTAACTTTAAGCTTTAGGGTTAGCATTACGGTTAGGTTTAGTGTTAGGGTGAGGGTTAGGGTTAGTGTTAGGGTTAGGATGAGGGTGAGGGTTAGTGTGAAGTTTAGGGTGAGGGTTAGGGTTAGGGTCAGTGTTAGGGTTAGGCTTAGTGTTAGGGTGAGGGTGAAGATGAGGGTTAGGATTAGGGTTAGAATAGGGTTATTGTTAGGGTTAGGGTTAGAGTAAGAGAGAGAGTGAAGATGAGGTTTAGGGTTAGGATTAGCATTAGGGTAAGGGTGAGGTTGAGGGTTAGGTTTACGGTTAGGTTGAGGTTTAGGGTTAGTGTGAGGATTGGGTGAGCATGAGGGTAAGGGTTAGGGTGAGGGATAGGGTGAGGGTGAGACTTAGGGTTAGGGTCAGTGTTAGGGTGATGTTTAGTGTGAGGGAAAGGTTTAGGTTTAGGGTTAGGGTTAGTGTGAGGATTACGGTTAAGGTTAGGGTTAGGGTGATAGTTAGGGTTAGTGTGAGGGGTAGGGTGACAGTGAGGGTAAGGGTTTGGGTGAGGGTTAGGGTGAGGCTGAGGGTTAGGGTTATTGTTAGTTTTAGGGTGAGGTTTAGCGTTAAGTTTAGGGTTATGGTGGGGGTTAGGGTGAGGGTTGGGTTTAGGGTTAGGGTTAGGATGAGGGTTAGGGTTAGGGTGAGTGTTAAGGTGAGGGTGAGGGTTAGGGTGAGGGATAGGGTTAGGTTGAGGGTTAGGGTTAGGGTGAGGGTGAGGGTGAGGGATAGGTTTAGGGTTAGGGTTAGCATGAGGATTCGGTGAGCATTAGGATTATGGTTACTGTTAGTGTTAGGTTTAGGGTTAAGTTGAGGGTTAGGGTGAGGTTTAGCATTAGGGTTAGGGTGAGGTTTATTGTAAGGGTTAGGGTTAGGGTGAGTTGTAGGGTGACGGTGAGGGTTAGATTTAGGGTGAGGGTAAGGGTTAGGGTGAGGGTTAGGGTGAGGGTGAATGTTAGTGTTAGCTTTAGGTTTAGGGTGAGGGTTAGTGTTAGGGTTAGGGTGAGGGTGAGGGCTAGGCTGAGGGTGAGGGTTAGGGTTAGGTTTAGGGTAAGGGTGAGGATTAGGGTTAGGGTTAGGGTTAGGGTGAGCATTAGGCAGAAGGGTAAGGTTAGGGTTAGGGAGAGGGTTAGGTTTAGTGTGATTGTTAGGTTTAGGTTTAGGGTGACAGTAAGGGTTAGGGTGAGGGATAGGATGAGGGTGAGGGTTAGGGTTAGCATTAGGGTTAGGGTTAGGGTTAGGGTGAGGGTTAGGGTTAGGTTTAGGTTTAGGTTTAGGGTGAGGGTGAGGGTTAGGGTTAGGGTGATGGTGAAGGTAGGGTTTAGGGTTAGGATTAGGGTGAGGGTTAGGATGAAGGTTATGGTTAGGGTTAGGTTAGTGTGAACATTAGGGTTAGGGTTAGTGTTAGGGTGAGGGTGAGTGTTAGGGTTAGGGTGAGCGTTCGGTTTAGGGTTAGCATTAGGGTGAGTTTTAGGGTTAGGGTTAGGAAGAGGGTTATGGTAAGGGTGAGCGTTAGGGTTAGCATTAGGTTTAGGATTAGGTTTAGTGTGAGGCTTAGGTTTAGTGTTAGGGTTAGGGTGAGTGTTAGGATTAGGGTGAGGATGAGGGTGAGGTTAAGGGTTAGGGTTAGGTTTAGGATTAGAGTGAGTGTGAGGGTGAGGTTTAGGGTTAGGTTGAAGGTGAGGGTAGGGTTTAGGGTTAGAATTGTAGTGAGAATTAGGGTGAAGTTTATGGTTAGGGTTAGTGTGAGGATTAGGGTTATGTTTAAGTTTAGGGTTAGGTTTAGGGTGAGGGTGAGGGTTAGGTTTAGGTTGAGGTTAAGGGTTAGCGTGAGGGTTAGGGTGAGGGTGAAGGTTAGGTTTACCAATAGGTTTCGTGTGAGGATTAGGGTTATTGTTACTGTTAGGTTGAGGGTTACAGTTAGGTTTAGGGTTAAGATGAGGCTTAGGCTGAGGTTTAGGGTTAGGGTTAGGGTGAGGGTTAGGGTTAGTGTGAGGGTTAGGGTTAGTGTGAGGGTTAGGTATAGGTTTAGAGTTAGGCTGAGGTTGAGGGTGAGGGTTAGGTTTAAGGTTAGGGTGAGGGTTAGGGTTAGGGTGAGAGTTAGTGTTAGTGTTAGCGTTAGGGTGAGGATTAGGTTGAGGTTTAGGGTTAGGGTTAGTGTGACGTTTAGGGTGAGGGTTAGGGTTTGGTGAGTTTTACGGTGAGGATGAGGTTTAGGTTTATGGTGTGGGTAAGGTTTAAAGTGAGAGTCAGGGTGAGGGTGAAGGTTAGGATTAGCATTAGGTTTAGGGTGAGGGTGAGGGTTAGGTTTAAGGTTAGCGTTAGGGTTAGGGTTAGGCTGAGGATGAGGATTAGGGTTAGGTTTAGGGAAAGGGTGAGGATTTGGGTTAGGGTTAGGTTTAGGGGGATGGTTAGGATGAGGTGTAGTGTTAGGGTTAGGGTGAGGGTTAGCTTTAGTGTGATTGTTAGGGTTAGGGTTAAGGTGATGGTAAGGGTTAGGGTGAGAGATAGGTTGAGTGTGAGTTTTAGGGTTAGGGTTAGTGTTAGGATTAGGGTGAGTGTGTGTGTGAGGGTTTAGGGTTAGGGTGAGTGTGAGGGTAGGGTTTAGGGTTAGAATTAGGGTGAGGGTTAGGATGAAGGTTATGATTAGGGTTAGGGTTAATATGAGGTTTATGGTTATGGTTAAAGTTAGGGTTTGGGTTAGGGTGAAGGTGAGGGTTAGGTTTAGGGTGAGGGTAAGTGTTAGGTTGAGGGTTAGGGTGAGGGTGAAGTTTAGTGTTAGCATTAGGTTTAGGGTGAGGGTGAGGGTTAGTGTTAGGGTTAGGGTTAGTGTGAGGGCTTGGCTGAGGGTGAGGTTTAGGGTTAGGTGTAGGGATAGGGTGAGGATTAGGGTGAGGGTTAGGGTGAGGTTTAGGTTTAGTGTGATTGTTAAGTTTAGTGTTAGGGTTAGGGTAAGGGTTAGTGTGAGGGATAGGGTGACATTGAGGGTTAGGGTTAGCATTAGGTTTAGGGTTAGGTTTAGGGTGAGGGTTAGGTTTAGGTTTAGGATTATGGTGAGGGTGAGGTTTAGGGTTAGGGTGATGGTGAGGGTAGGGTTTAGGGTTAGGATTAGGGTGAGAGTTAGGATGAAAGTTATGGTTAGGGTTAGGGTTAGTGTGAGGATTAGGTTTGGGGTTAGTGTTAGGTTTAGGGTGCGGGTGAGTGTTAGGGTTAGGCTGAGCGTTTGGTTTAGGGTTAGCATTAGGGTGAGGGTTATGGTTAGGGTTAGGGTGAGGGGTAGGTAAGGGTGAGCATTAGGGATAGCATTAGGGTTAGGGTTAGGGTTAGTGTGAGGGTTAGGTTTAGGGTTAGGGTTAGGGTGAGGGTGAGGGTGAAAGTTAGGGTTAAGCTTACGGTGAGGGTTAGGTTTAGGGTGAGGGTTAGTGTTAGGGTTAGTGTTAGTGTGAGCATTAGCGTGAGGTTTAGAGTTAAGGTTAGGGTGACATTTAGGGTGAGGGTTAGGTTTAGGGTGAGGGTGAGGGTAGGGTTTAGAGTTAGAATTAGGGTGAGTGTTAGGATGAAATTTATGGTTATGGTTAGGGTTAGTGTGAGGATTAGGGTTATGGTTAAAGTTAGGGTTATTGTTAGGGTGAGGGTGAGGGCTACAGTGAGGGCAAGGGTTAGGGTGAGGCATAGGGTGAGGGTGAGGTTTAGGGTCAGCATTAGGGTTAGGGTTAGTGTTCGGGTGAGGGTTAGGGTTAGGTTTAGGATTAGGGTGAGCGTGAGAGTTAGGGTTAGGGTGATGGTGATGGTAGGGTTTAGGGTTGGATTAGTGTGAGTTTTAGGATGAATTTATCTTTAGGATTAAGTTTAGTGTGAGGATTAGGTTTAGGTTTAGGGTTAGGGTTAGGGTTAGGGTGAGGGTGAAGGTTAGGTTTAGGGTGAGGGTTAGGGTGAGGGATAGGATGAGGGTGAGGGTTAGGGTTAGCATTAGGGTTAGGGCTAGGGTTAGGGTTAGCTTTAGGGTTAGCCTGAGGGTGAGGGAGAGGGTTACATTTAAGGTTAGCGTTAGGTTTAGGGTTAGGCTTAGGGTGAGGGTGATTGTGATGGTGAGGCTTAGGTTTAGGATTAGCGTTAGGGTTAGGGTGAGGGTGAGGGTTAGGGTGCGGGTGAGGGTGAGGGTGAGGGCGAGGGTTAGGGTGAGGGTGAGGGTTTGGGTTTGGGTGAGGGTTAGGGTGACGGTCAGTTTTAGAGTGAGGGTAAGGGTTAGGATGAGCGTGAGGGTTAGGGTTAGGATTAGACTTAGGGTGAGGTTTAGGGTTAGGGTTAGGGAGAGGGTGAGGGTTAGGGTGAGGAATAGAGTTAGGGTTAGGTTTAGGCTGAGGATTAGTGTGAGGATTAGGGTTAGGGTTAGTTTTAGGGTGAGGGTAAGGTTTAGGGTTATAGTTAGGGTAAGGTTTAGGGTGAGGGTTAGTGTGAGAGTGAGGGCTAGTTTTAGTGTAAGTGTCTGGGTGATGGTCAGGTTTAGTGTTAGCGGTTGGGTGAGGATGAGGTTTAGGTTTAGGGTGAGGGTGAGGGGTAGGGATAGGGTTAGGGTTAGGGTTATTGTTACGGTTAGGGTTAAGGTTAGGGTGTGGGTGAGGGATAGGGTTAAGGTTAGCATTATGGTTAGCATGAGGGTGAGGGGGAGGGTTAGGTTTAGGATTCGGGTTAGCTTTAGGGTTAAGCTTAGGGTGAGTGTGATGGTGAGGGTGAGGCTTAGGGTGAGGGTTAGGTTTAGGGTTAGGGTGAGGGTTAGTGTTAGGGTGATATTTAGGGTAAGAGTGAGGGTTATGGTGAGGTTGAGGGTTAGGGTTAGTGTGAGGCTTAGGGTGTGGTGAGGGTTAGGGTGACAGTGAGGGTTAGGGTGAGGCTTAGGGTTAGGTTTAGGATTAGGGTGAGTGTGTGGGTAGGGTTTAGGGTTAGCATTAGGGTGAGGGTTAGGTTGAGGGTGACGGTTAGTTTTAAAGTGAGCATAAGTTTTAGCGTGAGGGTTAGGGTGAGGTTGAAGATTAGGGTTAGCATTAGTGTTAAGGTGAGGGTGAGGCTTAGGGTGAATGTTAGGTTTAGGGTTATTGTGAGGGTGAGGTTTAGGGTGAGGGGTATTGTTAGGGTTATGTTTAGCGTTAGTGTGAGGATTAGGGTTAGTGTTAGGGTGAGGGTAAGGTTTAGGGTGAGGTTTAGTAAGAGGTTTAGTGTTACTGTGAAGGTTAGAGTTGGGGTTAAGGTTTGTGTTAGGGTGAGGGTATGTGTTATGGTGAGGGTTAGGATGAATACTAAAGTTTGGGTGAGTTTTAGGGATAGGGTAGGGTTAGGGTTAGGGTGAGGGTGAGGGTTAGGGTTAGGGTTAGGGTGAGGGTGAGGATGATGGTCAGGGTTCGGATTAGGGTTAGGGTTACAGTTAGGCTGAGCGTGAGGGTGAGGGTGAGGGTTAGGGTTAGGGTTAGGTTGAGGGTGAGGATGATGGTCAGGGTTCGGATTAGGGTTAGGGTTACAGTTAGGCTGAGCGTGAGGGTGAGATTTAGGGTTAGGGTTAGGGTTAGGGTTAGTGTGAAGATTAGGGTTAGTGTTAGGGTAACGGTAAGGTTTAGGGTGAGGTTTAGGAAGAGGTTTAGTGTCACTGTGAAGGTTAGGGTGAGGGTTAGGGTTTGGGTTAGGGTGAGGGTATGTGTTATGGCGAGGGTTAGGATGAGGGTTAAGGTTAGGGTGAGTGTTAGGGATAGGGTGAGGGTTCGGGTTAGGGTTAGGGTGAGGGTGAGGGTTAGGGTTAGGGTCAGGGTGAGGGTGAGGATGATGTTCAGGGTTAGGATTAGGGTTAAGGTTATGGTTAGGCTGAGTGTGAGGGTGAGGGTGAGGGTTAGGTTTAGGGTGATGTTTAGGGTTAGGGTGAGGTTTAGGTTTAGGTTTAGGTTGAGGATTAGGCTGAAGGGTGGGTTTAGTTTTAGGGTTAAGGTGAGGGTTAGGTTTAGGGTTATTGTTAGGTTTAGGGTTAGGGTTAGGGTTAGGTTTAGGTTGAGGGTGAGGGTGAGGATGAGGGTTAGGATTAGGGTTATGGATAGGGTTATTGTTAGGGTTAGGTTTAGGGGTAAGGTGAGGGTGAGGGCTAGGGTTAGGGTTATTGTTAGCATTATGGTTAGGGTTATGGTGAGGTTTAGGTTTAGTGTGAGGGTTAGGTTTAGGTTTAGGTTTAGAGTGTGGGTTAGGGTTAGGGTGAGGGTTAGGGTAAGGGTGAGCGTTAGGGTTAGCATTAGGGTTAGGGTTACGGTTAGGGTGAGACTTAGGTTTGGGGTTAGTGTTAGGGTGGGGGTGAGGGTGAGGGTTAGGGTTAAGGTGGGGTGAGTGTTAGGGTTAGGTTGAGGGTCAGGGTTAGGTTTAGGGTTAGGGTGAGAGTGAGGGTGAGGGTTAGGGTGAGGGTGGGGTTTAGGGTGAGGATTAGGGTTAGGGTTAGGGAGAGAGTGAAGATGAGGTTTAGGGTTAGGGTTATGGTGAGGGTGAGGGTTAGGGATAGGGTTAGGTTGAGGTTTAGCGTTAGTGTGAGGGTTAGGTGAGCGTGAGGTAAGGGTTAGAGTGAGGGTTAAGGTGAGGGTGAGAGTTAGGTTTAGGGTTAGGGTTATGGTGAGGGTTAGTGTGAGTGTTAGGGTTAGGTTTAGGGTTAGTGTGAGTATTAGGGATAGGGATAGGGTTAGGGTGAGTGTTAGGGTTAATGTGAGGGGTATGGTGACGGTAAGGATAAGGTTTAGGATGAGGCTTAGGGTGAGGCTGAGGGTTGGGGTTATTGTGAGTGTGAGGATGAGGGTTAGGGTTAGGTTTAGGGTTATGATGGGGGTTAGGATGAGGGTTGGGTTAGGGTTAGGTTTATGGTTATGATGAGGTTGAGGGTTAGATTGAGGTTTAGGGTGAAGGTTAGTGTTAGTGTGAGGGTGCAGGTTAGGGTTAGGATTAGGTTTAGGATATGGGCAAGGGTGAGGTTGAGGGTTTGAGTTACGGTTAGGGTGAGATTTAGGGTGAGGATTCGGTGAGGAGTAGGTTTAGGGTTAGTGTTAGGGTGAGGTTTAGAGTGAGGTTTAGTTTTAGGGTGAGGTTTAGGATTAGGATGAGGGTATGTGTTAGATTGAGGGTTAGGGTGAGGTTTAGGGTGAGGGTTAGGGTTAGGGTTAGGGTTAGGGTTAGTGTGAGGATTAGGGTTAGTGTCAGGGTGAGGGTAAGGTTTAGTGTGAGGTTTAGGAAGAGGTTTAGGGTTACTGTGAAGGTTAGGGTGAGTGTTAGTGTTTGGGTTAGGGTGAGAGTATGTGTTATGGCGAGGGTTAGGATGAGGGTTAAGGTTAGGGTGAGTGTTAGGGATAGGGTGAGTGTTAGGGTTAGGGTGAGGGTGAGGGTGAGGGTTAGGTTTAGGGTGAGGGTGAGGATGATGTTCAGGGTTAGGAGGAGTGTTAGAGTTACGGTTAGGCTGAGCGTGAGTGTGAGGATGAGGGTTAGGATTAGGGTGATGTTTAGGGTTAGGGTGAGTTTTAGGTTTAGGTTTAGGTTGAGGATTAGGCTGAGGGGTGGGTTTATTTTTAGGGTTAAGCTGAGGGTTAGGTTATGGTTATTGTTTGGGTTAGGGTTAGGGGTAGGGTTAGGGTTAGGTTTAGGGTGAGGGTGAGGGTGAGGATGAGGGTTAGGATTAGTGTTAGGGATAGGATTATTGTTAGGGTTAGGGTTAAGGGTAAGGTTAGGGTGAGGGTTAGGTTTAGGTTTAGGGTTAGGGTTAGGGTTAGCGTTAGGTTTAGGTTTAGGCTGAGGGTGAGGGTGATAGTGCGTGTGAGGCTTAGGCTGAGGTTTTGTGTTAGGATGAGGGTGAGGGTTAGGGTTAGTGTGATATTTAGGGTGAGGGTGAGGGTTAGGTTGAGGGTGAGGGTTAGGGTTAAGGTGAGGGTTCGGGTTAGGATTAGGGTTAGGATGTGGCCTAGGGTGAGGATGAGGGTTAGGTTTAGGGTGATGGTGAGGGTTAGGTTAACGGTGAGTGTTAGGGTTACGTTTAGCTTTAGGGTGAGGGTTAGGGTTAGAGTGAGGGTAAGGGTTAGGGTGAAGGTTAGGTTTAGAGTTAGGTTTGGTGTGAGGATTAGGGTTAGGGTTAGGGTGAGGGTAAGTGTTAGTTAGGGTGAGGTTTAGGGTTAGGGTGACATATAGGGTTAATGTGGAGGGTTTTGTTTAGGTTTAGGGTTAGGATGAGGATTAGGCTGAGGGGTAGGTTTAGGGTAAGGGTGAGGATTAGGGTTAGGGTTAGCGTTAGGTTTAGGGTTAGGCTGAGGGTGAGGGTGATGGTGTGTGTGAGGCTTAGGCTGAGGTTTTGTGTTAGGGTGAAGGTGAGGGTTAGGGTTAGTGTGATATTTAGGGTGAGGTTGAGGGTGAGGTTTAGGGTGAGTGTGAGGGTTAGTGTGTGAGTGAGGGTTAGGGTGACGGGGAGGGTTAGGGTGAGGGTGAGAGTTAGCGTTTGGTTGAGGGTTAGGGAGACGGTAAGTGTTAGGTTTAGTGTTATGGTTAGGTTTAGGGTTAGGGTAAGGGTTAGGGTGAAGGGTAGGGTTAGGGTTAGGGTTATGGTGAGGTTTAAGGTGAGGGACAGGGTTAGGGTGAGGGTTAGGTTGAGGGTGAGGTTTAGGTTTAAAGTGAGCATAAGTTTTAGCGTGAGGGTTAGTGTGAGGTTGAAGATTAGGGTTAGCATTAGTGTTAAGGTGAGGGTGAGGCTTAGGGTGAGGGTTAGGGTTAGGGTTAGGTTGAGGGTGAGGTTTAGGGTTAGGGTTAGGTTTAGGGTTAGTGGGAGGATTAGGGTTAGTGTTAGGATGAGGGTAAGGTTTAGATTGAGGTTTAGGAAGAGGTTTAGGGTTACTGTGAAGGTTAGTGTGGGTTAGGGTTTGGGTTAGCGTGAGGGAATGTGTTATGGCGAGGGTTAGGATGAGGGTTAAGGTTAGGGTGAGTGTTAGGGATAGGGTGAGGGTTAGGGTTAGGGTGAGGGTGAGTGTTAGGGTTAGGGTTAGGGTGTGGGTGAGGATGATGTTCCGGGTTGGGATTAGGGTTAGGGTTATGGTTAGGCTGAGCGTGAGGGTGAGGATTAGGTTTAGTGTGATGTTTAGGGTTAGGGTGAGGTTTAGGTTTAGGTTTAGGTTGAGGATTAGGCTGAGGGGTTGGTTTAGGTTCAGGGTTAAGGTGAGGGTTAGGTTTAGGGTTATTGTTAGGGTGAGGGTTAGGTTTAGGTTTAGGGTGAGGGTGAGGGTGAGGATGAGGGTTAGGATTAGGGTTAAGGATAGGGTTATTTTTAGGGTTAGGGTTAGGGTTCAGGTAAGGGTGAGGGTAAGTTTAGGGGTATTGTTAGCATTATGGTTAGGGTTATGGTGAGGGTTAGTTTTAGTGTGAGAGTTAGGTTTAGGTTTAGGGTTAGGGTGCGGGTTGGGGTTAGGGTGAGGGTTAGGGTAAGGGTGAGCATTAGGGTTAGCATTAGGGTTAGGGTTACGGTTAGGCTGAGAGTTAGGTTTAGGGTTATGGTTAGGTTGAGGCTTAGGGTTCGGTTTAGGGTTAGGGTGAGAGTGAGGGTGAGGGTTATGGTGAGGGTGGGGTTGAGGGTGAGGCTTAGGTTTAGGGTAAGGGAGAGAGTGAAGATGAGGTTTAGGGTGAGGGTTATGGTGTGGGTGAGGGTTAGGTTTAGGGTTAGGTTGAGGTTTAGCGTTAGTGTGAGGGTTGGGTGAGCATGAGGTAAGGGTTAGAGTGAGGGTTAAGGTGAGGGTAAGGGTTAGGGTTAGGGTTATTGTGAGTGTTAGGGTGAGGGTTAGGGTTAGGTTTAGGGTTATGGTGGGGTTTAGGATGAGGGTTGGGGTTAGGGTGAGGTTTACTGTTAGGATGAGCTTTAGGGTTAGATTGACGTTTAGATTGAGGGTGAGGGTTAGTGTGAGGGTGAGGGTTAGGGTTAGGATTAGGTTTAGGATGAGGGCTAGGGAGAGGGTGAGGGTTAGGGTTATGGTTAGTGTTGGGGTTAGGTTGAGGTTTCGGGTGAGGGGTAGGTTTAGGGTGAAAGTTAGGGTGAGGGTAAGGGTTAGGGTGAGGTTTAGGGTGAGGGTGAGTTTTAGGGTGAGGTTTAGGAATAGGATGAGGGTATGTGTTAGATTGAGGGTTAGCTTTAGCGTTATGGTTAGGGTGAGGATTAGCGTTAGGGTTAGGTTTAGTTTTAGGGTGATGGTAAGGTTTAGCGTGAGGTTTAGGGTGAGAGTGAGATTTAGGGAGAGGTTGAGGGTTAAGGTTAGGGTTAGGGTGAGGCTTAGGGTTAGGGTTAGGGTGAGGGTATGTGTTAGGGTGAGGGTTAGGGTGAGGGTTAGGGTTAGGATGAATGTTAGGGATAGGGTTAGATTTAGGGTTAGGGTGACGTTGAGGGTGAGGGTTAGGTTTAGGGTTAGCTTCTGGTTGAGGGTGAGGTTCAGGTTTAGGATTAGGGTTAGGGTTTGTGTAAGGGTGAGGGTGAGGGTTAGGGTTAGGGTGAGAGTGAGGATGAGGGTTAGTTTTAGGGTGAGGTTTAAGGTTACGGTTAGTGTGAGGATTATGGTTAGAGTTCGGGTGAGGGTAAGGGTTATGTTGAGGTTTAGGGTGAGGCTGATGCTTAGGGAGAGGATTAGGTTTAGGGTGAGGGTTAGTTATAGGTTTAGAGTTAGGCTGAGGGTGAGGGTGAGGGTTAGGATTAGGGTTAGTTTGTGGGTGAGGGTGAGGGTTAGGATTAGGGTTAGGGTTAGGGTTAGTCTGAGGGTGAGGATGAAGGTGACTGTGAGGGTGAGGTTTAGAATTAGGGTGATGTTTAGGGTTAGGGTTAGGGTGAGGTTGAGGGTTAGGGTGAGGGTGAGGGTTAGGGTTACGTTTAGGGTTAGGATGAGGGTTAGGCAGAGGGTTAGGGTTAGGGTTAGGGTGAGGGGTAGGGTTTGTGTGAGGGGTAGGGCTAGGTTGAGGGTAAGGGTTAGGGGAGGGAAAGGGTGAGGGTGAGGGGTATCGTTAGGGTTAGGGTTGGCCTGAGGATTCGGGAGAGCATTTAGTGTTTGTGTTAGGATTAGGTTTAGGGTGAGGTTTAGGATTAGGGTTAGGGTGAGGCTTAGGATGAGGGTTAGGGTTAGGGTGAATTGTAGGGTGAGGGTGAGGGTTAGGTTTAGTTTGAGGGTAAGGGTTATGGTGAGGGTTAGGGTGAGGGTGAAGGTTAGGGTTATCACTAGTTTTAGGGTGAGGGTGAGGGTTAGTGTTAGGGTTAGTTTTAGGGTGAGCTCTAAGCTGCAGGTGAGGGTTAGGTTTAGGTTTTGGGATAGGGTGAGGATTAGGGTTAGGGTTAGGGTTAGGGGTAGGGTGAGCATTAGGCAGAGGGGTAGGATTAGGGTTAGGGTGAGTGTTAGGTTTAGTGTGATTGTTAGGTTTAGGGTTAGGGTGAGGGAAAGGGTTAGGTTGTGGGATAGGGTGAGGGTGAGGGTTAGGGTTAGCATTAGGGTTAGGGTTACGGTGAGGGTTAGGGTTAGGTTTGGGATTGGGGTGATGGTGAGATTTAGGTTTAGGGTGATGGTGAGGGTAGGGTTTAGGGTTTGGATTAGTGTGAGTTTCAGGATGCAGGTTATGGTTAGGGTTATGGTTATGGTAGGTTTTACTGTTTAGGTTTAGGTTTAGGGTTATGGTTAGGGTTAGCATTATGATGAGGGTTAGGGTTAGGGTTAGGGTGACTGCGAGGGTTAGGGTTTGGATGAGGGTTAGGGTGAGGGTGAGGGTTAGTGTGAGGGTGAGGGTTGGGGTTAGGGTTAGCATTAGGGTGAGGGTTAGGGTTAAGGTTATGTTGATTTTGAGGTTTAGGGTGAGGGTTAAGTTTAGGGTTTGCATTAGGGTTAGCATGAGGGTGAGGGAAAGTGTTATGTTTAGCATTAGTGTTAGGTTTAGGGTTAGGCTTAGGGTGAGGGTGATGGTGAGGGTGAGGCATAGGGTCAGGTTTAGGGTTAGGGTTAGGGTTAGGGTTAGGGTTAGTGTGAGGATTATTGATAGGGTTAGGGTTAGGCTAAGGGTGAGGTTGAGGTTTATGGTGAGTTTTAGGGTGAGAGTGAGGTTTAGGGAGATTTTTAGGGTCAAGTTGAGGGTTAAGGTGTGGGTTAGGGTTAGGATTAGCGTGAGGGTATGTGTTAGGGTGAGGGATAGGGTGAGGGTTAACGTTAGGGTGAGGGTTAGGGTTAGGGTTACAGTTAGGCTGAGGGTGAGGGTGAGGGTGAGGGTTAGGGTAAGGGTGATCTTTAGGGTTAGGGTGAGGTTTACGTTTAGGTTTGGGTTTAGGATGAGGATTAGGCTGAGGGGTGGTGTTAGGTTTAGGGTTAGGTTTAGGGTTAGGATAAGGGTTAGGTTGAGGTTTAGGGTGAGGTTTAGGTTTAGGGTGAGTTGTAGGATGTGGGTGAGGGTTAGGTTTAGGGTGAGCGTAAGGGTTAGAGTGAGGGTTAGTGTGAGGTTGAGGCTTAGGGTTAGCATTAGGTTTAGGGTAAGGGTGAGGGTTAGGGTTTAGGGTTAGGATTAGTGTGAGTTTATCATGAAGGTTATAGTTAGGGTTAGGGTTAGTGTGACGATTAGGTTTAGGGTTAGGGTGAGTGTGAGGGTTAGGGTTAGGGTGAGGGTTAGGGTTAGGGTTAGCATTAAGGTGAGGGTTAGGGTTAGGGTGAGGGTGAAATTTAGGGTTAGCATTAGGTTTAGGATGAGGGTGAGGATTAGGGGTAGTGTTAGGTTTAGGTCTAGGCTGAGGATGAGGGTTAGGGTTAGGTTTAGGGATAGGTTGACGATTAGGGTTAGGGTTATGGTTAGAGTGAGCGTTAGGCTGAGGGGTAGGGTTAGGGTTAGTGTGAGGGTTAGGTTTAGTGTGATTGTTAGGGTTATGGTTAGGTTGAGGGTCAGGGTTAGGGTGAGTGATAGGGTAAGTGTGAGTTTTAGGCTTTGCTTTAGGTTTATGATTAAGGTGAGGGTGAGGGTGTGGGTTAGGGTTAGAGTGAGGGTGAGGGTAGGGTTTAGGGTTAGGGTTAGGTTTAGGGTGAGGGTGAGGGTTAGGGTTAGGGTCAAGGTGATGTTGAGCTTTAGGGTTAGGGTTAGGTTTAGGGTGATGGTGAGGGTTAGGGTTAGGGTCAAAGTGATGTTGAGCTTTAGGGTTAGGGTTAGCGTTAAGGTTAGCCTGAGTTTGAGGGAGAGGGTTAGGTTTAAGATTAGCGTTAGGTTTAGGGTTAGGCTTAGGGTGAGGGTGATGGTGAGGGTGAGGCTTAGTGTGAGGTTAGGGTTAGGGTTAGAGTTAGGGTTAGGGTTAGGGTGATATTTAGGGTGAGGTTGAGGTTTAGGGTGAAGGTAAGGGTTAGGGTGAGTGTGAGGGTTAGGGTGTGGGTGTGGGTTAGGGTGATGGTAAGGTTTAGGGTGTGGTGTGAGGGTTAGGGTTAGGATTAGAATTAGGTTGAGGGTTAGGTTGAGGGTTAGGGTGAGGGTGAGGGTTAGGTTGAGGGTTAGGGATAGGGTTAGAGTGAGGGTTAGGGTGCGGGTGAGGTTTAGTGTTAGCATTAGGTTTAGGGTGAGGTTGAGGGTTAGGGTTTAGGGTTATGTTAAGTGTGAGTTTTAGGATGAAGGTTATGGTTAAGGTTAGGGTTATTGTGAGGATTAGGTTTAGGGTTAGTGTTAGCGTGAGGATGTGGGTTAGGGTTAGGGTGAGGGTTAGGTTTATGGTTAGGTTTAGTGTTAGGGTTAAGGTGAGAGTGAGGGTTAGGTTTTTGGTGAGGGTGAGGGTTAGGGTTAGGGGTAGGGGTAGGGGTAGGGTCAGGGTGAGGTATAGGTTTAGAGTTAGGCTGAGGGTGAGGGTGAGGATTAGGGTTAAGTTTAGGTTTAAGGTGAGGGAGATGGTTAGGATTATGTTTAGGTTTAGGGTTAGGCTGAGGGTGAGGATGATGTTGAGGGTGAGGGTGAGGGTTAGAATTAGGGTGAAGTTTAGTTTTTGGGTTAGGGTTAGGGTTAGGGTTAGGGTTAGGGTTAGTGTGAGCATTAGGCAGAGGCGTAGGGTTAGGTTTAGGGTGAGGGTTAGGTTTAGTGTGATTGTTAAGTTTAGGGTTAGGGTGAGGGTAAGGGTTAGGGTGAAAGATAGGGTGAGGGTGAGGGTTAGGGTTAGCATTAGTGTTAGGGTTATGGTTAGGGTGAGGGTTAGGTTTAGGTTTAGGTTTAGGGTGAGAGTGAGGGTTAGGGTTAGGGTGATGGTGAGGGTAGGGTTTAGGGTTAGGATTACGGTGAAGGTTAGCATGAAGGTTATTGTGAGTGTTAGAGTTAGTGTGAGGATTAGGTTTTGGGTTAGGTTTAGGTTAGGGTTAGGGTGAGGGTGAGTGTTAGGGTTAGGGTGAGTGTTATGTTTAGGGTTAGCATTAGGGTGATGGTTAGGGTTAGGCTTAGGATGAGGTTTAGGGTAAGGGTGAGAGTTAGCATTAGCATTAGGGTTAGGGTTAGGTTTAGTGTGAGGGTTAGGTTTAGGGTTAGGGTGAGGGTTAGGATTATGGTTAGGGTTAGGATCAGGGTTAGGTTTAGTGTTAGGGTTAGGTTTAGGATTAGGGTGAGTGTTAGGGTTAGGTTGATGGTGAGGGTAGGGTTTAGGGTTATAATTAGGGTGAGAGTTAGGATGAACGTTAGGGTTAGTGGAAGGATTAGGGTTATGGTTAAATTTAGGGTTAGGGTTGGGGTGAGGGTTAGGGTTAGTTTTAGGGTGAGGGTAAGGTTTAGTGTGAGGATTAGGGTGAGGGTGAAAGTTAGGGTTAGCATTAGGTTTAGGGTGAGGCTGAGCGTTAGGGTTATTGTTAGTGTTAGGGTGAGGGTTAGCGTTACGTTTAGAGTTAGGATGAGGGTTAGGGTTAATGTGAGAGTTAGGGTTGGTGTGAGGGTTAGGGTTTGGGTGATTGTAAGGGTTAGGGTGAGGGAAAGGGTTAGGGTGAGGGAAAGGGTGAGGGTTAGGGTTAGGTTTGGCCTGAGGATTCCAGTGAGCATTAGGATTATGGTTAGTGTTAGTGTTAGAATTAGGTTTAGGGTGAGGGTTAAGGTGAAGTTTAGGGTGAGGGTTAGGTTTAGGATGAGTTTAAGGGTGAGGGTGAGGGTTAGGCTTAGGATGAGCGTAAGGGTTAGTGTGAGGGTTAGGATGAGGGTGAAAGTTAGGGTTAGCACTAGGTTTAGGGTGAGGGTGAAGGTTAGTGTTACGGTTAGGGTTAGGGTGAGGGCTAGGATGAGGGTGAGGGTTAGGGTTAGGTTTTGGAATAGGGTGAGGTTTAGGGTTAGAGTTAGGGTTAGTGTGAGCATTAGGCAGAGGGTTAAGGTTAGGTTTAGGGTGAGGGTTAGGTTTAGTGTGATTGTTAGGTTTTGGGTTAGCGTCAGGGTAAGTGTTAGGGTGAGAGTTAGGGTTAGGGTGATAGTGTGGGTAGGGTTTACGGTTAGGTTTAGTGTGTGTTTTAGGCTGAAGGATATGTTTAGGTTTAGGGTTAGTGTGAGGATTAGGTTTAGGGTTATGGTTAGGGTTAGGGTTGGGGTGAAGGTTAGCATTAGGGTGAGGGTTAGGGTTAGGATTAGCATTAGGGTGAGGATTAGGGTTAGGTTTAGAGTGAGGGTTATGGTGAGTGTGAAGGTTAGGGTTTGGGTGAGGGTTAGGGTGAAGGTGAGGGTTAGGGTGAGGTTGAGGGTTAGGGTTAGGGTTAGCATTAGGGTGAGGGTTAGGGTTAGGGTAATGTTGAGGGTGAGGTTTAGGGTGAGGGTTAAGTTAAGGGTTAGGGTTAGGATGACTGTGAGGATTATTGTTAGGATTAGGGCATGTGTTAGGGTGAGGGTTAAGTTTAGGGTGAGGTTTAGGGTTAGGATTACGCTGAGGGTGAGGGTGAGTTTGAGGTTTAGGGTTAGGGTGATCTTGAGGTTTAGGGTGAGGTTTAGGTTTAGATTTAGGTTTAGGAGGAGGATTAGGCTGAAGGGTGGGTTAAGGATTAGGGTTAGGGTGAGGGTTAGGGTTAGGAGTAGGCTTTGGGTTAGGGTTAGGGTGAGGGTAAGGTTTAGGTTAGGGTTAGTGTGAGGGTTAGGGTTACGGTTAGGGTTAGGGTTAGGGTTAGGGTGAGGTGAGGGTGAGGGTTAGGATTAGGGTTAGGAATAGGGTTATTGTTAGGGTTAGGGCTAGTGTTAGGATGAGGGTGAGGTTTAGGTTTAGGGTTAGGTTCAGGGTTATTGTTAGGGTTAGTGTTATGGTGAGGGTGAGGATTAGGTTTAGTGTGAGGGTTAGGTTTAGTGTTGGGTTTCGGGTGAGGTTAAGGATTCGGGTGAGGGTTAGGGTAAGTTTGAGTTTTAGGGTTAGTGTTAGGTTAGGGTTAGGGTTAGGGTGAGGGTTTGTTTTAGGGTGAGGCTTAGGGTGAGGGTTAACGTTAGCGTGAGGGTTAGGGTTAGGATAAGGGTTAGGCTGAGGGGATGGGGGAGGGGGAGGGTTAGGTTTAGGGTGATCTTTAGGTTTAGGGTGAGGTTTGGTTTAGGTTTAGGTTTAGGATGAGGATTAGGCTGAGGGATGGGTTTAGGATTAGGGTTAGGGTGAGGGTTAGGGTTAGGGTTAGGTTTAGGGTTAGGGTTCAGGTGAGGGTAAGGGTTAGGGTGAGGGTAAGGGGGAGGGGGAGGGGTAAGTTAGGGTTAGGGTTGGCCTGAGGATTCTGTTGAGCTTTAGGATTACTGTTAGTGTTAGTGTTAGGATTAGGTTTAGGGTGACGGTTAGGGTCAGGGTTAGGATTAGGGTTAGGGTGAGGTTTAGGGATAGGGTGAGGATTAGGGTTATGGTTATGGTTAGAGTGCCCATTAGGCTGATGGTTAGCGTTAGGGTCAGGGTGAAGGTTAGGTTTAGTGTGATTATTAGGGTTAGGGTTAGGGTGAGGGTAAGGGTTAGAGTGGGGGATAGGGTGAGGGTGAGGGTTTGGCTTAGCATTAGGGTGAGGGTGAGGTTTAGGGTGAGGGTAAGGGTTAGGGTTAGGTTTAGGATTAGGGTGAGGGTGATAGTTAGGCTTTGGGTGATGTTGAGGGTAGGGTTTAGGGTTAGGATTAGTGTGAGTTGTAGGATGAAGGTTATGGTTAGGGTTAGGGTTAGTGTGAGGATTAGGTTTCGGGTTAGGGTGAGTGTGAGGGTTAGGGTTAGGGAGAGCGTTAGGGTTAGGGTTAGCATTAGGATCAGTGTTATGGTTAGGGTTAGGGTGACGGTTAGTGTGAGTGTGAAGGTTAGGGTTTGGGTGAGGGTTAGGGTGACAGTAAGGGTTAGGGTGAGGATGAGGGTTAGGGTTAGCATTAGGGTGAGTGTTTTGGTTAGGGTTATGTTGAGGGTGAGGTTTAGGGTGAGGGTTAATGTTAGGGTTAGCATTAGGGTTAGCGTGAGGGTGAGGGAGAGGGTTAGGTTTAGCATTAGTGTTCGGTTTAGTGTTAGGCTTAGAGTGAGGGTGATGGTGAGGGTGAGGCATAGGGTCAGGGTTAGGGTTAGGGTTAGATTTAGGGTAAGGGTGAGGGTATGTGTTAAGGTGAGGGTTAGGGTGAGGGTTAACGTTAGGCTGAGGGTTAGGGTTTGGGTTAGGCTGAGGGGGAGACAGAGGGTGAGTGTTAGGTTTATGGTGATCTTTAGGGTTAGGGTGAGGTTTGGTTTAGGTATAGTTTTAGGATGAGGTTTAGGCTGAGGGGTGGTGTTAGGATTAGTGTTAGGGTGAGGGTTCGGGTTAGGGTTAGGTTTAGGGTTCGGGTAAGGGTTAGTGTGAGGGTAAGGGGGCGGGTGAAGGGTAGGGATAGGGTTAGGTTTGGCCTGAGGTTTCAGGTGAGCATTAGGATTACTGTTAATGTTAGTGTTAGGATTAGGTTTAGAGTGAGGGTTAGGGTGAGGGTTAGGATTAGGGTTAGGGTGAAGTTTAGGCTTAGGGTTAGGATTAGGGTGAGGTGTATGGTGAGGGTGAGAGATAGGTTTCGGGTGAGGGGAAGGGTTAGGGTGAGGTTGAAGGTTAGTGTTTGCATTAGGTTTAGGTTGTGGGTGAGGGTTACGGTTGGGGTTAGGGTTAGGGTTAGGGCTAGGCTGAGGATGAGGGTTAGGGTTAGGTTTAGGGATAGGCTGAGGATTGGTTTAGGGTTATGGTTAGAGTGAGTGTTAGGCTGAGGGGTAGGGTTAGGTTTAGGTTGAGGATTAGGTTTAGTGTGATTGTTAAGGTTAGGGTTATTGGCAGGGTAAGTGTTACGGTGAGGGATAATGTAAGGGTGAGGTTTAGGGTTAGGGTTAGGTTTAGGATTAGGGTGAGGGTGAGGGTGAGAGTTAGGATTAGGATGATGGTGAGGGTAGGGTTTAGGATTAGGATTAGTATGAGGTTTAGGATGAAGGTTATGGTTAGGGTTAGTGTTAGTGTGAAGATTAGGTTTAGGGTTGGTTTAAGGTTAGGGTTAGGGTTAGGGTGAGGGTTAGGGTTAGGGTGAGCATTAGGGTGAGGGTTAGGGTAAGGGTGAGCATTAGGGTTAGCATTAAGGTTAGGGTTAGGGTTAGGGTGAGGTTATTGGTGAGGGTTAGGGTTAGGGTTAGGCTGACTTTTAGGGTGAGGATTAGGGTTAGGGTGAGTTGTAGGGTGAGGGTGAGGTTTAGGTTTATGGTGAGGGTAAGGGTTAGGGTGAGGTTTAGGGTGAGGGTGAAGGTTAGGTTTAGGTTTAGGGTTAGGGTTAGGGTTAGGGCTAGGCTGAGGATGATGGTAGGGTTAGGTTTACGGATAGGGTGAGGATTAGGGTTATGGTTATGGTTAGATTGTGCATTAGGCTAATGGTTAGCTTTAGGGTTAGGGTGAGGTTTAGGTTTAGTGGGATTTTAGGGTTAGGTTTACGGTGAAGGTAAGTGTTAGGGTGAGGAATAGGGTGAGGGTGAGTTTTAGGTTTAGGGTTAGGTTTAGAATGAGGGTGAGCGTGAGGTTTTGGGTTAGGGTTAGGGTGAGGGTGAGGGTAGGGTTTAGGGTTAGAATTAGGGTGAGGGTTAGGATGAAGATTATTGTTAGGATTAGGTTTACTGTGAGGATTAGTGTTATGGTTAAGGTTAGGGTTAGGGTTAAGGTGAGGGTGAGGGTTATGGTTATGGTTATGGTTAGGGTTATTTTTAGGATTAGGGTTAGCATTAGGGTTAGCTTGAGGGTGAGGGAGTGGGTTAGGTTTAGGATTAGCATTAGGTTTAGGGTTAGGCTTATGGTGAGGGTGATAGTGAGGGTGAGGCTTAGTGTGAGGTTAGGGTTATGGTTAGGGTTATGGTTATGGTTAGGGTGATATTTAGGGTGAGCGTGAGTGTTAGGGGGAGGGGGAGGGTTAGGGTGAGTGTGAGGGTTAGGGTGAGGGTGAAGGTTAGGGTTAGCATCAGGTTTAGGGTGAGCGTGATGGTTAGTGTTAGGTTTAGGGTTAGGGTGAGGGCAATGCTGAGGGGGAGGGTTAGGGTTAGGTTTAGGGATAGGTTGAGGATCAGGGTTAGGGTTAGTGTTAGGCTGTGCATTAGGCTGAGGGTTAAGGTTAGGGTGAGGGTGAGGGTTAAGTTTAGTGTGATGATTAGGTTTAGGATTAGGGTGAGGGTAAGGGTTAGGGTGAGGGATAGGGTAAGGGTGAGGGTTAGGGTTAGCATTAGGGTTAGGGTTAGGGTTAGGGTGAGGGTTAGGTTTAGGTTTAGGATTAGGGTGTGGGTGATTGTTAGGGTTATCGTGGTGCTGAGGGTGAGGGTTAGTGTTAGGGTGAGAATTAAGTTTAGGGTTAGCATTAGGGTGAGGGTTAGGGTTAGGGTTAGGGTGAAGGTTAGGTTAAGGGTGAGGGTTAGGGTTAGCATTAGGGTTAAGGTTAGTGTGAGGGTTAGGTTTAGGCCTATGGTTAGGGTGAGTTTGAGGGTGAGGGTCAGGGTTAAGGTTAGGTTTAGTATTAGCATTAGGGTGAGGGTTAGAGTTAGGCTTAGGGTGAGGGTGAGGGTGAGGGTTTGGGTGAGGGTTAGGGTTAGGGTTAGGTTTAGGCTTAGGATTAGTGTGAGGATTAGGATTAGGATTAGGGTTAGGGTGAGGGTGAGGTTTAGAGTTATAATTAGGGTAAGGTTTAGGGTGTGGGTTTGGGTGAGAGTGAGGGATAGTTTGTGTGAGTGTTAGGTTGAGTGTTAGGGTGAGGGTTAGGTTTAGAGTTAGGGTTAGGGTGAGGGTTAGGTTTATGGTGAGGGTGAGGGTTAGGGATAGGGTTAGGGTTACGGTTAGGTTTTAGGGTGAGCGATTGGGTTAAGGTTAAGTTTAATGTGAGAGTTCGGTTGAGGTTTAGGGTGAGGGTTAGGGTTAGGGTGAGTGTTAGGTTTAGGTATACAGTTAGGCTGAATGTGAGGGTGAGAGTTAGGTTTAGGGTTAGGGTGAGGGTGAGGGTGAGGGTTAAGATTAGGTTTAGGATTAGGGTTAGGCTGAGGGTGAGGATGACAGTAAGGCTGAGGTTGAGGGTGAGAATTAGGGTGACGTTTAGGGTTAGGGTTAGGGTGAAGGTGAGGGTTAGGGTTAGGTTTACAGTTAGGATGAGGGTTAGGATGAGGATTAGGTTTAGGGTTAGGGTGAGGGTTAGGGTTAGTGTGAGGGTTAGGGTTAGCATGAGGTTAAGGGTTAGGGTGAGGGTAAGGGTGAGGGTGAGGGGTAGGCTTAGGGTTAGGGTTAGCATGAGGATTCGGGGGAGCATTCGGATTACGGTTATGTTAGTGTTAGTGTTAGGGCTAGGGTGAGGGTTAGGTTGAGGGTTAGGACTAGGGTTAGGGTGAGGTTTAGGGTTCGGTTAGGGTTAGGGTGAGTTGTAGGGTGAGGGTGAGAGTTAGGTTGAGGGTGAGGGTAAGCTTAGGGTGAGGATTATGGTCAGGGTGAAGTTTAGGGATAGGGTGCGGTCTAGGCTGAGGGTGAGAGCTAGGGTTAGGTTTAGGGATAGGGTGAGAATTAGGGTTAGGGTTAGGGTTAGGGTTAGGGTGAGCATTAGGCAGAGGGGTAGGTTTAGGGTTAGGGTGAGGGTTAGGGTTGGTGTGAAGTTTAGTGTTAGGGTGAGGGGAAGGGTTAGGGTGAGGGGAAGGGTATGGGTGAGGGGTAGGTTTAGGGTTAGGGTTAGCATGAGGATTCGGGTGAGCATTAGTATTACGGTTAGTGTTAGTGTTAGGGTTAGGTTTAAGTTTAGGGTTAGGTTAAGGGTTAGGATTAGGGTTAGGGTGAGGTTTAGGGTTCGGGTTAGGGTTAGGGTGAGTTGTAGGGTGAGGGTGAGGGTTAGGTTTAGGGTGAGAGTAAGGGTTAGTGTGAGGGTTAGGGTGAGGGTGGAGGTTAGGTTTAGCATTAGGTTTAGGGTGAGGGTGAGGGTTAGTGTTAGGGTAAGGGCTAGACTGAGGGTGAAGTTTATGGTTAGGTTTAGGGATAGGGTGAGGATTAGGGTTAGGATTAGGGTTAGGTTGAGCATTAGGCAGAGGTGTAGGGTTAGGGTTAGGGTGAGGGTTAAGTTTAGTGTCATTGTTAGGTTTAGGTTTAGGGTGAGGGTAAGGGTTAGTGTGAGGGATAGGGTGAGGGTGAGGGTTAGGGTTAGCATTAGGAGTAGGGTTAGGGTGAGGATTAGGTTTAGGTTTAGGATTAGGGTGAGGGTGAGGGTTAGGGTTAGGATGATGATGAGGGTAGGGTTTAGGGTTAGGTTTAGGGTGAGGGTTAGGATGAAGGTTATGGTTAGGGTTAGGGTTAGTGTGAGGATTAGGTTTAGGTTTAGGGTTAGTGTTAGGGTGAGGGTGAGGGTTAGAGTTAGGGTGAGCGTTAGGTTTAGGGTTAGCATTAGGGTGAGGGTTAGCGTTAGGTTTAGGGTCAGGGTTAGGGTAAGGTTGAGCGTTAGGGTTAACATTAGGTTGAGGGTTACGGTTAGTGTGAGGTTTAGGTTTAGGGTTAGGGTTAGGGTGAGGGTTAGGTTTAGGGTTAGGGTTAGGGTGAGGGTTAGGTTTAGTGTTAGGATTAGGTTTAGGGTGAGTGTGAGGGTGAGGGTTACGGTTAGGTTGAGGATGAGGTTAGGCTTTAGGGTTAGAATTAGGATGAGGGTTAGGATGAAGGTGATGGTTAGGATTAGGGTTAGTGTGAGCATTAGGGTTATGGTTAAGGTTATGTTTAAGGTTAAGGTGAGGGTGAGGGTTAGGGTTAGGTTTTAGGGTCATTTTTAGGGTTAGGGTTAGGGTAAGGTTTAGAGTGAGCCTGAGGTTTAAGGTTAGGGTTAGCGTTATGGTTAGCGTGAGGGTGAGGGAGAGGGTTAGGTTTAGGATTAGCATTAGGTTTAGGGTTAGGCTTAGGGTGAGAGTGATGGTTAGGGTGAGTCTTAGTGTGAGGTTAGTATGAGGGTTAGGGTGAGGGTTAAGGTTAGGGTGATATTTAGGGTGAGGGTGAGGGTTAGGGTGTGGGTGAGTGTTCGGGTTAGTGTTAGGGTTAGGGTGTGCGAGTTGGTTAGGGTTAGGATTAGAATTAGGGTGAGGGTTAAGGTTAGGATTAGGGTGAGGGTGAGGGTTAGGGTGAAGGTGAGGGTTAGGGTTAGGTTTAGGTTTAGACTTAAGATTAGTGTGAGGATTAGGATTAGGGTTAGGGTTAGGGTGAGGGTAGGGTTTAGGGTTATAGTTAAGGTAAGGTATAGGGTGAGGGTTAGGGTTAGAGTGAGGGCTAGTTTTAGTGTTAGTGTTATGGTGAGGGTTAGGTTTAGTGTTAGGGTTAGGTTGAGGGTGAGGGTTAGGTTTATGGTGAGTGTGAGGGTTAGGGATAGGGTTAGGTTTAGGGTGAGAGTTAGCGTGAGGGTTTGGGTTAGGGTTAAGTTGAGGGTGAGGGTTAGGTTGAGTTTTACTGTGAGGGTTAGGGTTAGGGTCAGGGTTAGGTATAGGTGTAGAGTAAGGCTGAGGTTGAGGGCGAGGGTTAGGTTTAGGTTTAAGCTTAGGCTGAGGGTGAGGATGACGGTAAGGCTGAGGGTGAGGGTTAGAATTAGGGTGACGTTTAGGTTTCGTGTTAGGGTGAGTGTGAGTGTGAGGGTTAGGGTTAGGTTTACCATTAAGTTGAGGGTTAGGCTGATGGTTAGGGTTAGGGTGAGGGTTAGGGTTATTGTGAGGGTTAGGGTTAGGGTGAGGGCTAGGGTTAGGGTGAGGGTGAGGGGTAGTATTAGGGTTAGGGTTAGCATGAGGATTCGGGTGAGCATTCGGATTACGGTTAGTGTTAGGGTTAGGTTTAGGGTAAGGGTTAGCATGAGGGTTAGGATTAGGGTTAGGGGGAGGTTTAGGGTGAGGGTTAGGATTAGGGAGAGCTGTAGGGTGAGGGTGAGGGTTAGGGTTAATGTGAGGGTAAGGGTTAGGGTGAGGGTTAGGGTGAGGTTGAAGGTTAGGGTTAGCATTAGGTTTAGGGTGAGGGTGAGAGTTAGTGTTAGGGTTCGTGTTAGGGGGAGGGCTTGGCTGAGGGTGAGGGTTAGGTTTAGGTTTAGGGATAGGGTGAGGATTAGGGTTAGGGTTAGGGTGAGCATTAGGCAGAGGCCTAGGCTTAGGGTTAGGTTGAGGTTTAGGTTTAGTGTGATTGTTATGTTTAGGTTTAGGGTGAGGTTAAGGGTTAGGTTGAGGGATAGGGTGAGGGTGAGGGTTAGGGTTAGCATTAGGGTTAGATTTAGGGTTAGGGTGAGAGTTAGGTTTAGGTTTATGATTAGGTTGAGTGTGAGGGTTAGGTTTAGGGTGATAGTGATCGTAGGGTTTAGGGTTAGGATTAGCGTGGGGGTTAGGATGAAGGTTATGGTTAGGGTTAGGATTAGTGTGAGGATTAGTTTTAGGGTTAGGGTTAGGGTTAGCCTGAGTGTGAGGGTTAGGGTTAGGGTGAGTGTTAGGGTTAAGTTTAGCATAGGGTGAGGCTTAGGTTTAGGTTAGGGTGAGGGTTAGGTTAAGGTGGAGCGTAAGGGTTAGCATCAGGGTTCGGGTTAGATTTAGAGTGAGGGTTAGGATTAGGGATAGAGTTTGGGTGAGGGTGAGGGTGAGGGTTAGGGTTAAGGTTTTGGTGAAGGTTATTGTTCGGTTGAGGGTCACTTTTGGGTTTAGGGTGAGGGTTAGGGTGAGGTTTAGGGTTAGGGTTAGGGTGACGTTTAGGGTTACGGTTAGGGTTATGGTGACTTGTATGGTGAGGGTGAGGGTTAGGTTTAGGGTGAGGGCAAGGGTTAAGGTGATGGTTGTGAGGGTGAAGGTTAGGGTTAGCATTAGGTTTAGGGTGAGCGTGAGGGTTACTGTTAGGGTTAGGGTTAGGGTGAGGGCTAGGCTGAGGTTGAGGGGTACAGTTAGCTTTAGGGCTAGGGTGAGGATTAGGGTTAGGTTTCGGGTTAGGTTTAGGGTGAGCATTAGGCAGAGGGGTAGGGTTAGGGTTAGGGTGAGGTTTAAGTTTAGTTTGATTGTTAGGTTTAGGGTTAGGGTGAAGATAAGGGTTAGGGTGTGGGATAGGTTGAGGTTGAGGGGTAGGTTTAGCATTAGGGTTGGGGTTAGGATTAGGGTGAGGGTTAGGTTTAGGTTTAGGATTAGGGTGAGGGTGAGGGTTAGGGGTAGGCTGATGGTATTGGTAGGGTTTAGGGTTAGGATTAGAGTGAGGGTTAGGTTGAAGTTTATGGTTAAGGTTAGGGTTAGGGTGAGGATTAGGTTTAGGGTTAGGGTTAGGTTTAGCGTGAGTGTCAGGGTTAGGGTTAGGGTGAGGTTTAAGGTTAGGGGTAGCATTATGGTGAGGCTTAGGGTTAGGTTGGGGTGAGGGTTAGGGTAAGGGTGGGCATAAGGGTTAGCATTAGGGTTAGGGTTTGGGTTAGTGTGAGGGTTTGGATTAGGGATAGGGTGAGGGTGAGGGTGAGGGTGAGGGTTAGGGTTAAGGTTAGGGTGAGGGTTAAGTTTAGGTTGAGGGTTAGTGTTAGGGTTAGGGTTAGGGTGAGAGTTAGGTGAAGTTTAGGGTTAGGGTTAGGGTGACTTTTAGGTCGAGAGTTAGGGTTAGGGTGAGTTTTAGGGTGAGGGTGAGTGTTAGGTTTATGTTTTGGGTAAGGGTTAGGGTGTGGGTTAGGGTGAGGGTGAAGTTTAGGGTTAGCATAAGGTTTAAGGTGAGGGTGAGTGTTAGGATAAGGGTTAAGTTTGGGGCTAGGCTAAGAATGAGGATTAGGGTTATGTTTAGGGATAAGGGGACGATTAGGATTAGGGTTAGGGTTAGGGTGATATTTAGGGTGAGGGTGAGGGTTAGGGTTAGCATTAGTGTTAAGGTGAGGGTGAGGCTTAGCGTGAGGTTTAGGGATAGGGTTAGGGTGAGGGTGAGGTTTAGGGTGATGGTTAGGGTTAGGGTTAGGTTTAGGGTTAGTGTGAGTATTAGGGTAAGTGTTAGGGTGAGTGTAAGGTTTATGGTGAGGTTTAGGAATAAGTTTAGGGTTACTGTGAAGGTTAGGGTGAGGGTTACGGTTTGGGTTTGGGTGAGGGTAAGGGTTTTGTTGAGGGTTAGGATGAGGGTTAAGGTTAGGGTGCGTGTTAGGGATAGGGCTAGGGTTAGGGTGAGGGTGAGGGTGAGGGTTAGGGTTAGGGATAGGGTGATGTTGAGGGTGAGGATGATGTTAAGGGTTAGGATTAGGGTTAGGGTTACAGTTAGGCTGAGGGTGAGGGTGAGGGTGAGGGTTAGGGTGATGTTTAGGCTTAGGGTGAGGTTTAAGGTTAGGTTTAGGTTGAGGATTAGGCTGAGGGGTGGGTTTAGTTTTAGGGTTAAGTGAGGGTTCGGTTTAGGGTTATTGTTAGGGTTAGGGTTAGGGTTAGGTTTAGGGTGAGGGTGAGGGTTAAGGTGAGGGTGAAGGTTAGGGTTAGTGTGAGGGTTAGGTTTAGGGTGAAGGCAAGGGTTAGGGTGAGGGTAAGGGTGAGGTTGAGGGGTAGGGTTAGAGTTAGGGTTAGCATGAGGATTCGGGTGACCATTAGGATTATGGTTAGTGTTAGTGTTACCGTTAGGGTTAGGGTGAGCGTTATGATTAGGGTTAGGATGAGGTTTAAGGTGAGGGTTAGGGTATGGGTGAGTTGTAGGGTGAGGGTGAGGGTTAGGTTTAGGGTGAGGGTAAGGGTTAGGGTGAGGGTGAAGGTTAGGGTTAGCATTATATTTAGGGTGAGGGTGAGGGTTAGTGTTAGGGTTAGGGTTAGGGTGACGGCTAGGCTGCCGTTTAAAGTTAGGGTTAGGTTTAGGGATAGGGTGAGGATTAGGGTTAGGGTTAGGGTTAAGGTTAGGTTGAGCATTAGGCAGAGGATTAGGGTTAAGGTTAGGGTGAGGGTTAGGTTTAGCGTGATTGTTAGGTTTAGGTTTAGGGTGAGGGTAAGGGCTAGGTGAGGGATAGGGTGAGGGTGAGGGTAAGGTTAGCATTAGGGTTAGGGTGAGGGTTATGTTTAGGTTTAGGATTGGGGTGAGAGTGAGCGTTAGCATTAGGGTGATGATGAGGTTAAGGTTTAGGGTCAGGATTAGGGTGAGGTTAGGATGAAATTTGTGGTTAGATTTAGGAGTAGAATGAGGATTAGGTTTAGGTTTAGGTTTAGGGTTAGGGTTAGGTTGAGGGTGAGGGTTAAGGTTAGGGTGAGCGTTAGGTTTAGGATTAGCATTAGGGTGAGGTTTAGGGTTAGGATTAGGGTGAGGGTTCGGGTAAGGGTGAGCATTAGGGTTAACATTAGGTTTAGGTTTAGGGGTAGTGTGAGATTTAGGTTTAGGGTTAGGGTTAGGGTGAGGGTTAGGTTTATGGTTAGGGTTAGGATGAGGGTGAGGTTTAGTGTTAGGATTAGGTTTAGGATTAGGGTGAGTGTGAGGGTGAGGGTTAGGTTTAGGGTGATCTTTATGGTTAGGGTGAGGTTTGGTTTAGGTTTAGGTTTAGGATGAGTATTAGACTGAGGGGTGGGGTTAGGATTAGAGTGAGGGTGAGGGTTAGGTTTAGGGTGAGGGCAACGTTTAGTGTGAGGGTTAGGGTGAGGGTGAAGTTTAGGATTAGCATTAAGTTTTGGGTGAGGGTGAGGGTTAAGTTTATTGTTACTGTTAGTGTCATTGTTAGGTTTAGGCTTATGGTGGGGTTTAGGGTGAAGGTTGGGGTTAGGGTTAGGGTTATGCTTAGGATGAGGGTTAGGGGTAGAGTGAGGGTTAAGGTGAGGGTGAGGGTTAGGATGAGGGTGAGGGTTAGGGTTAGGATGAGGGCTAGGGTGAGAGTGAGGGTTAGGGTTAGGGTTAGGGTTAGGTTGAGGGTTAGGGTTAGGGTGAGGTTTTGGTTGAGGGGTAGGTCTAGGGTTAGGGTTAGGGTGAGGGTAAAGTTTAGGGTGAGGTTTAGGGTGAGGGTGAGTTTTAGGGAGAGGGTTAGGTCTAGGGTGAGGGTTAGAATGAGGGTTGATGCTAGGATTAAGTTGAGGGTTTGTGTTAGGGTGAGTGTTAGGGTGAGGTTTAGGGTTAGGATGAGGGTTAGGGATAGGGTGGGAAGGTGAGGTTTATGGTTAGGTTCATGGTGAGGGTGAGGTTCATGTTTAGGATTAGGGTTAGGGTTAGGGTTAGGCTGTGGGTGAGGGAGAGGGTGAGGTTTAGGGTTAGGGTGAGAGTGAAGGTTAGGGTTAGGATTAGGGTGAGGGTTAGGGTTATGGTTAGTGTGAGGATTAGGGTTAGATTTAGGGTGAGGGTAAGGGTTATGGTGAGGTTTAGGTTGAGGGTGAGTGTTAGGGAGAGGGTTAAGGTTGGGGTGAGAGTTAGGTATTGGTTTAGAGTTAGACTGAGGGTGAGGGTGAGGGTTAGGATTAGGTTTAGGCTTAGGGTTAGGCTGAGGGTGAGGATGACAGTAAGGCTGAGGGTGAGAGTGAGAATTAGGGTGATGTATAGGGTTAGTGTTAGGGTGAGGGAGAGGGTGAGGTTTAGTTTTACCGTTAGGATGAGGGTTAGGCTGAGGGTTAGGGTTAGGGTTAGGGTGAGGGTTAGGGTTAGTCTGAGGGTTAGGGTTAGGGTGAGGGTAAGGGTTAGGGTGAGGGTAAGGGTGAGGGTGAGGGGTAGGGTTAGGTTTAGGGATAGCATGAGGATTCAGGTGAGCATTAGGATTACGGTTACTGTTAGTGTTAGGGTTAGGGTTAGGGTGAGCGTTAGGATCAGGGTTAGGGTGAGGTTTAAGGTGAGGGTTAGGGTTTGGGTGAGTTGCAGGTTGAGGGTGAGGGTTAGGTTTATGGTGAGGGTAAGGGTTAGGGTGAGGGTTAGAGTGAGGGTGAAGGTTAGGGTTAGCATTAGGTTTAGGGTGAGGGTGAGGGTTAGTGTTAAGGTTAGGTTTAGGGTAGAGCTAAGCTGAGGGTGAGGGTTAGGGTTAGGTTTAGGGATAAGATGAGGATTAGTTTGAGGGTTAGGGTTAGGGTTAGGGTTAGGGTGAACATTAGGCAGAGGGGTAGGGTAGGGTTAGGGTGATGGTTAGGTTAAGTGTGATTGTTAGGTTTAGGATTAGGGTGAGGGTAAGGGTTAGGGTGAGGGATAGTGTGAGGGTGAGGGTTAGGGTTAGTATTAGGGTTAGGGTTATGGTTAGGGTGAGGGTTAGGTTTAGGTTTAGGATTAGGTTGAGTGTTAGGGTTAGGGTGATGGTGAGGTTAGGGTTTAGATTTAGGATTAGGGTGAGGTTTAGGATGAAGGTTATGGTTATTGTTAGGATTACGATGAGGATTAGATTTAGGGTGAGGGTAAATTTTAGGGTGAGGGTTAGGGTAACGTTGAAGGTTAGGGTTAGCATTAAGTTTATGGTGAGGGTGAGGTTTAGCGTTATTGTTATTGTTAGGGTTAGGGTTAGGTTTAGGTTTATGGTGGAGTTTAGGGTGAGGGTTGGGTTTAGGATTAGGGTTATGGTTAGGATGAGGGTTAGGATTAGAGTGAGGGTTAAGGTGAGGGTGAGGGTTAGGGTGAGCGTGAGGGTAAGGTTTAGGTTGAGGGTTAGTGTTAGGATTAGGGTTAGGATGAGGGCTAAGGTGAGAGTGAGTGTTAGGGTTAGGGTTAGGGTTAGTTTGAGGGTTAGTGTTAGGTTGAGGTTTCCGGTGAGGGGTAGGGTTAGGGTTAGGGTTAGTGTGAGGGTAAAGGTTAGGGTTAGGTTTAGGGTGAGGGTGAGGTTTAGGGAGAGGGTTAAGTTTAGGGTGAGGGTTAGAATGAGTGTTAGGGTTAGGATTATGTTGAGGGTATGTGTTAGGGTGAGTGTTAGGGTCAGGGTTAAGGTTAGGATGAGGGTTAGGTATAGGGTGGGAAGGTGAGATTTAGGGTTAGTTTCAGGGTGAGGCTGAGGTTCATGTTTAGGATTAGGGTTAGGGTTAGGGTTAAGTTGTGAGTGAGGGTGAGGGTGAGGGTTAGCGTTAGGGTGAGGTTGAGGGTTACGTTTATGTTTAGGGTGAGGGTTAGGGTTAGGGTTAGTATGAGGATTAGGGTTAGAGTTAGGGTGAGAGTAAGGGTTATGGTGAGGTTTATGTTGAGGATGAGGGTTAGGGAGAGGTTTAGGGTTAGGGTGAGGGTTAGGTATTGGTTTAGAGTTAGACTGAGGGTGAGGGTGAGGGTTAGGGTTAGGGTTCGTGTGCGGGTGAGGGTGAGGGTTAGGATTAGGTATAGGTTTAGGGTTAGGCTAAGGGTGAGGATGACAGTGAGGGTGAGGGTGATGTTTAGAATTAGGGTGATGTTTAGGGATAGGATTAGGGTGAATGTGAGGGTTAGGGTTAGGTTTAGGGTTAGGATGAGGGTTAGGCTGAGGATTAAGGTTAGGGTTAGGGTTAGATTTAGGGTTAGTGTGAGGGTTAGTGTTAGGGTGAGGGTAAGGGTTAGGGTGAGGGTAAGGGTGAGGGTGAGGGGTAGGGTTAGGGTTAGGGTTGGCCTGAGGATTTGGGTGAGCATTAGGATTACGGTTAATGTTAGTGTTAGGATTAGGTTTAGGGTGAGGATTAGGATTAGGGTTAGCGTGAGGCTTAGGGTGAGGGTGAGGGTTAGGGTGAATTGTAGGGTGAGGGTGAGGGTTAGGTTTAGGGTGAGGGTAAGTGTTAGGGTGAGGGTTAGGGTGAGGGTGAAGATTAGGTTTAGCATTAGGTTTAGGTTGAGGGTGAGGTTTAGAGTTAGGTTTAGGGTTAGGGTGAGGACTAGGCTGACAGTGAGGGTTAGGGTTAGGTTTTGGGATAGGGTAAGGATTAGAGTTAGGGTTAGGATTAGGGTAGGCATTAGGCAGAGGGGCAGGGTTAGGGTTAGGGTGAGGATAAGGTTTAGTGTGATTGTTAGGGTTAGGTTTAGGGTGAGGTTTAGGGTTAGGTTTAGGATTATGGTGAGGGTGAGAATTAGGATTAGGTTTAGGGTTAGAGTTATGGTTAAGGTTAGGGTGAGGGTGAGGGTTAGGGTTACGTTTAGCATTAGGGTGAGGGTTAGGGTAATGGTTAGTGTGAGGGTTAGGGTCAGTGTGAGGGTTAGTGTTTGTGTGAGGGGTAGGGTGACGGTGAGGTTTAGTGTGAGGGTGAGGTTTACAGTTAGGGTTAGCTTTAGAGTGAGGGTTACAGTTAGTGTTAGGGTGATGGTTAGGTTTATTGTGAGGGGTAGGGTGATGTTGACGTTAAGGGTTAGGGTGAAGATTAGGGTGAGGCTGAGGGTTAGGGTTATTGTTACTGTTAGGGTGAGGGTTAGGGTTAGGTTTAGGGTTATGGTGGGGGTTAGGGTGAGGGTTGGGGTTAGGGTTAGCATTAGGGTTAGCCTGAGGGTGAGGGAGAGGGTTAGGTTTAGCATTAGGATTATGTTTAGGGATAGGCTTAGGGTGATGGTGATGGTGAGGGTGAGGCATAGGGTCAGGTTTAGTTTTAGGGTGAGGGTGAGTGTTAGTGTTAGGGTGATATGTAGGGAAAGGGTGAGGGTTAGGGTGAGGTTGAGGGTTAGGGTGAGGGTGAGGTTTAGGGTGATGTTGAGGGCTAGCGTGAGGGTGAGGTTTAAGGTGAGGCTTAGGTTATGGGTTATGTTGAGGGTGAGAGTTAGGGTGAGGGTTAGGGTTAGGTTTTAGGTTAGGTTTAGTGTGAGGATTAGGGTTAGGGTTAGGGTTAGGGTGAGGTTAACGTTCAGGGTGAGGTTTAGGGTGTGGTTTAGGGTGAGATTGAGGTTTAGGGAGAGAGTTAGGGTTAAAGTGAGGGTTAGGATGAGTGTTAGGTTTAGGGTTACGTTGAAGGTATGTGTTAGGGTGAAGGTTAGGGTGAGGGTTAAGGTTAAGGTGAGGGTGAAAGTTAGGATTATTCTGAGGGTGAGGGTGAGGGTGAGGGTTAGGGTTAGGGTGATCTTTAGGGTTAGGGTGAGGTTTAGGTTAAGGTTAGAATGAGGATTCGGCTGAGGGGTGGGATTAGAATTAGGGTTACTGTGAGGGTTAGAGTTAGGGTTAGGGTTAGGGTGAGGGTGAGGACGAGGGATAGGATTAGGGTTAGGAATAGGGTTATTGTTAGCGTTAGGGTTAGGGTAAGAGAGAGGGTGAAGACAAGGTTTAGGTTTAGGATTAGGGTTAGGGTTAGGGTGAGGTTGAGAGTTAGTTTTATGGTTAGGTTGAGGTTTAGGGTTAGTGTAAGTGTTGGGTGAGTGTGAGGGTAAGGGTTAGTTTGAGGGTTATGGTGAGGGTGAGACTTATGGTTAGGGTTAGGGTTAGGGTGAGGGTTAGTGTGAGGGTAAGGGTTAGGGTTAGGTTTAGGGTTAATGTGAGCATTAGGGTTAGGGTTAGTGTTAGTTTGAGGGTTAGGTTTAGTGTGAGGTGTAGGGTGATGGTGAGGTTAAAGGTTAGGGTGAGGATTAGGGTGATGCTGAGGGTTAGGATTATTGTTACTGTTAGGGTGAGGGGAAGGGTTATGTTTAGATTTATGGTGGTGGTTAGGGTGAGGGTTGTGGTTAGGGTTAGCATTATTGTTAGCCTGAGAGTGAGGGAGCGGGTAAAGTTTAGCAGTAGTGTTAGGTTTAGGTTTAGGCTTAGGGTGAGGGTGATGGTGAGGGTGAGGCATAGTGTCAGGCGTAAGGTTAGGGTGAGTGTTAGTGTTAGGGAGATATTTAGGAAAAGGTTGAGGGTTAGGGTGAGGTTGAGGGTTAGGGTGATGGTGAGGTTTAGTGTTAGGGTTAGCATTAGGGTGAGGGTTAGGGTGAGGGTTATGTTGAGGGTGAGGGTTAGGGTGAGGGTTAGGGTTAGTGTTAGGGTGAGTGTAAGGTTTAGCATGAGGTTTAGGGTGAGAATGAGTTTTAGGGAGAGCGTTAGGGTTAAGGTGAGGTTTAGGATGAGAGTTATGGTTAGCGTTAGGTTGAGGGTATGTGTTAGGGTGAGGGTTATGTTTAGGGTGAGGGTGTGGGATAGGGTTAGGGTTAGGCTGAGGGTGAGGGTGAGGGTAGGGTTAGGGTTAGGGTGATCTTTAGGGTTAGGGTGATGTTTAGGTTTAGGTTTAGAATGAGGATTAGGCTGAGGGGTGGGGTTAGGATTAGGGTTAGGGTGAGGGTTAGGGTTAGGGTTAGGGATATTGTTATGGTTAGGTTTAGAGTTAGGTTTAGAGTTAAGTTGTGTGTGAGGATGAGTGTTAGGATTAGGGTTAGGAATACGGTTATTGTTTGTGTAAGAGAGAGGGTGAAGATGAGTTTTAGGGTTAGGATTAGGGTTGGGGTTATGGTGGGGTTGAGGGTTAGGTTTAGGTTTAAGTTGAGGTTTAGGGTTAGTGTGAAGGTTGGGTGAGCGTGAGGGTAAGGGTTAGGGTGAGGGTGAGACTTAGGTTTAGGTTTAGGGTGAGGATTAGGGTTAGGGTTAGGGTTAGGGTGAGTGTTAGGGTTAGTGTGAGGGATAGGTTTAGGGTTAGCCTTAGGGTTAGGGTTAGGGTTCGGGTTACGTTGAGGCTGAGGGTTACGGTGAGGGTTAGGTTTAGGGTTAGGGTTAGTGTGAGGATTAGGTTTAGGGTTAGGGTTAGGGATAGGGTTAGGGTGAGGGTAAGGTTTAGGGTGAGGTTGAGGGTGAGAGTGAGGTTTAGGGAGAGGGTTAGGGTTAAGGTGAGGGTTAGGGTGTGGGTTAGGGTTAGGTTTAGGGTGAGGGTATGTGTTAGGGTGAGGTTAAGGGTGAGGGTTAATGTTAGGGTGAGGGTTAAGATTAGGTTTAGGGTTAGGCTGAGGGTGAGGGTGAGGGTGAGGGTTAGGGTTAGGATGATTTTTAGGGTTAGGGAGAGTTTTAGGTTTAGGTTTAGGTTTAGGATGAGGATTAGGCTGAGGGATGGGTTTAGCATTAGGGTTAGGGTTAGGGTTATGGTTATGGTTATGGTTCGGGTGACGTAAGGGTTAGGGAGAGGGTAAGGGTGAGGTTGAGCGGTAGGGTTAGGTTTAGGTTTGGCCTGAGGATTCTGGTGAGCTTTAGGATTATGTTTAGTGTTAGTGTTAGGATTAGGTTTACGGTGAGGGTTAGGACGAGGGTTAGGATTAGGGTTAGGTTGAAGTTTAGGGTGAGGGTTAGATTTAGGATGAGTTGTATGGTGAGGATGAGGGTTAGGTTTAGGGTGAGGGTAAAGGTTTGAAGGAGGGTTAGAGTGAGGGTCAGGGTTAGGGTTAGCATTAGGTTTAGGGTGAGGGTGAGGGTTAGGGATTAGGGTGAGGATTAATGTGAGTTTTAGGGTGAAGGTTATGATAACGGTTAGGTTTAGTGTGAGGATTAGGTTTAGGATTAGGGTTAGGGTGAGTGTTAGGCTGAGCAGTAGGGTTAGAGTTAGGGTGAGGGTTAGGTTTAGTGTGATTGTTAGGGTTAGGGTTAGGGTGAGGGTATGGGTTAGGGTGAGGGATAGGGTGAGGTTGAGTTTTAGGTTTAGGTTTAGGTTTAGGATTAGGGTGAGGGTGAGGGTGTGGGTTAAGGTTAGGTTGAGGGTGACGGTAGGGTTTAGGGTTAGAATTAGGGTGAGGGTTAGGATGAAGGATATGGTTAGGATTAGGTTTAGTGTGAGGATTAGGGTTATGGTTAAATTTAGGGTTAGGGTTAAGGTGCGTTTGACCATTAGGGTTTGGGTTAGGGTTAGGGTTATTGTTAGGGTTAGGGTTAGGTTTAGGGTTAGGGTGAGGGAGAGGTTTAGGGTTAGGGTTAGCATTAGGGTTAGCTTGAGGATGAGGGAGAGGGTTAGGTTTAGTATTAGCGTTAGGTTTAAGGTTAGGCTTAGGGTGAGTGTGATGGTTTGGGTGAGGCATACTGTGAAGTAAGGGTTACGGTTAGGGTGAGGGTGAGGATTGGGGTGAGGGTGAGGGTTATGGTGTGGGTGAGGGTTAGGGTGATGTTGAGGTTTAGTGTGAAGGTAAGGGTTAGGGTTAGGATTAGAATTAGGGTAAGGGTTAAGGTTAGGGTAAGGGTGAGTGGTAGTTTGAGAGTTAGGGTTAGGGTTAAGATTAGGTTTAGGATTAATGTGAGGATTAGGGTTAGGGTTAGGGTTAGGGTGAGGGTAAGGTTTAGGGTTATAGTTCAGATAAGTTTTAGGGTGAGGGTTAGGGTGAGAATGAGGGCTAGTTTTAGTAATACTGTTAAGGTGAGGGTTAGGTTTAGTGTTAGGCTTAGAGTGAGGTTGAGGGTTAAGTTTATGGTGAGGGTGAGGGTTTGGGATAGGGTTAGGGTTAGGGTGAGTGTTAGGGTGAGGGTTTGGGTTAGGGTTAAGTTGAGGGTGAGGGTTCTGTTGAGGGTTAGGGTGAGGGTTAGGGTTAGGGTGAGGGTTAGGTATTGGTTTAGAGTTATGCTGAGTGTGAGGGTGAGGGTTAGGGTTAGGGTTAGTGTGAGGGTGAGGGTGAGGGTTAGAATTAGGGTGGATTTTAGGGTTAGGGTTAGTGTGAGGGTGAGGGTTAGGTTTAGGTTTACAGTTAGGATAAGAGTTAGGGTTAGGGTGAGGGTAAGGGTTAGGGTGAGGGTAAGGGTTAGGGTGAGGGTAAGGGTGAGGGTGAGGAATAGGGTTAGGGTTAGGGTTAGCATGAGGATTCGGGTAAGCATTAGGATTACAGTTAGTGTTAGTGTTAGGATTAGAATTAGGGTGAGGGTTAAGGTGAGGGTTATGATTAGGGTTAGGGTGAGGGTTTGGGATAGGGTGAGTTGTAGGGTGAGGTCGAAGGTTAAATTGAGGATGAGGGTAAGCTTAGGTTGAGGATTAGGGTGAGGGTGAAAGTTAGGGATAGGGTGAGGCCTAGGCTGAGGGTGAGGGTTAGGGTTAGGTTTAGGGATCAGGTGTGGATTAGGGTTAGGGTTAGGGTTAGGGTTAGGGTGAGCATTAGGCAAAGGGGTAGGTTTAGGTTTAGGGTGAGGGTTAGGTTTAGTGTGATTGTTAGGTTTAGGGTTAGGGTGAGAATAAGGGTTAGGATGAGGGATAGGGTGAGGGTGAGGGTTAGGGTTGGTATTAGGGTTAGGGTTAGGGTTAGGGTGAGGGTTAGGTTTAGGTTTAGGATTAGGGTGAGGGTGAGAGTTAGGGTTAGGGTGATGGTGATGGTAGGGTTTAGGGTTAGGATTATGGTGAGGGTTAGGATGAAGGTTATGGTTAGGGTTAGGGGTAGTGTGAGGATTATGTTTACAGTTAGGGTTAGGGTTAGAGTTAGGGTGAGGGTGAGGGTTTGGGTTAGGGTGAGCGTTAGGTTTAGGGTTAGCATTAGGATGAGGGTTAGGGTTAGGGTTAGGGTGAAGGTTAGGGAAAGGATGACCATTTGGGTTAACATTAAGGTTAGGGTTAGGATTAGTTTCAGTTTTAGGATGAGGGATACTTTTAGGTTTAGGGTTAGTGTGAGGATTAGGTTTAGGGTTATGTGTTAGGATTAGGGTTAGTTTTGGAGCAAGGGTTAGGGTTAGGGTGAAGGTTAGGCTTAGGGTTAGCATTAGCGTGAGGGTTAGGGTTAGTGTTAGGTTGAGGGTTAGGATGAGTGTGAGGGTTCGGATTTGGGTTAGGGTTAGGGTGACGGTGAGGGTTAGGGTCAGGGTGAGGGTTAGGGTTAGGGGTAGCATTAGAGTGAGGGTTAGGGTTAGGGTTATTTTGAGGGCGAGGGTTATTGTGAGGGTTAAGGTTAGGGCTAGCATTAGGGTTAGCATGAAGGTGAGGGAGAGGGTTAGGTTTAGCATTAGGGTTAGGTTTAATGTTAGGCTTAGTGTGAGGGTGATTGTGAGGGTGATGGTGAGGGTGAGGCAAAGGTAAGGGATAGGGCTAGGGTTAGGGTGAGTGTTAGTGTTAGCGTGATATTTAGGGAAAGGGTGATGGTTAGGGTAAGGTTGAGGGTTAGGGTGAGGGTGAGGTTTAGGTAAGGGTTAGCATTAGGGTGAAGGTTAGGGTTAGAGTTAGAGTAAGGGTGTGGGTTAGTTTTAGAGTTAGGTTTATGGTTAGGTTTAGGCTTAGGATTAGTGTGAGGATTAGGTTTTGGTTTAGGGTTAAGGTGAGGATAAGGTTTAGGGTGAGGTTTAGGGTGAGAGTGACGTTAAGGGAGAGGGTTAGGGTTAAGGTCATGGTTAGGGTGAGGGTTAGGGTTAGTGTTAGGGTGAGGGTATGTGTTAGGGTGAGTGTTAGGGTGAGGGTTAAGGTTAGGGTGAGGGTGAGGGTTAGGGTTAGGCTGAGGGTGAGGGTGAGGGTGAGGGTAAGGTTTAGGTGATCTTTAGGGTTGGGGTGAGGTTTAGGTTTAGGTTTAGATGAGGGTTTAGGCTGAGGTGTGGGGTTAGGATTAGGGTTATGGTGAGGGTTAGGGTTAGGGTTAGGGTTAGGGTTAGTGTAAGGGTTAGGGTTAGGATGAGGTTAAGGATTAGGGTTAGGGTTAGGGTTAGGATTAGTGTGAGGGTTAGGGTTAGGGTTAGGGTTATTGTTAGGGTTAGGGTTAGGTTTACGGTTAGCTTGAAGTTGAGGATGAGGGTTAGGATTAGGGGTAGGAATAGGGTTATTGTTAGGGTTAGGCTTAGGCTAAGAGAGAGGGTGAAGATGAGGTTTATGGTTAGTTTGAGAGGTAGGGTGAAGGTGAGGGTGAGGGTTAGGTTGAGGCTGAGGCTTATGTTTATTGTTAGTGTTAGGGTGAGGGTTAGGGTTAGGTTTAGGGTTATGGTGGGGGTTAGGGTGAGGGTTGGGGTTAGGGTTTGGGTTATGGTTAGGATGAGGTTTAGGGTTAGGGTGAGGGTTAAGGTGAGGGTGATGGTTAGGTTGAGGGTGAGGGTTAGGTTTAGGGTGAGGGTTAGGGTTAGGATTAGGGTTAGGATGAGGGCTAGGGTGAGAGTGAGTGTTACTGTTAGGTTTAGGGTTAAGTTGAGGGTTAGGATTAGGGTTAGGGTTAGGGTGACGGTGAGGGTGAGGGTGAGGTTTAGTGTAAGGTTGAGTGTGAGGGTGAGGTTCAGGGTTAGGATTAGGGTTAGGGTTAATGTTTTGCTGAGGGTGAGGGTCAGGTTGAGGGTTAGGGTTAGATTTAGAGTGAGGGTAAGGGTTATGGTGAGGTTTAGGGTGAGGGTGAGTGTTAGGGAGAGGGTCAGGGTTATGGTGAGTGTTAGGTATTGGTTTACAGTTAAGTTGAGGGTGAGGCTGAAGATTAATTTAGGTTTAGTGTGATGGTGAGGGTGAGGGTTAGGATTAGGTTTAGAGTTAGGGTTAGGCTGAGGGTGAGGATGACCCTGAGGGTGAGGTTTAGAATTAGGGTGATGTTTAGGGTGAGGGTTAGGGTGAGGGTGAGTGTTATGGTTAGGTTTATGTTTAGGCTGAGGGTTAGGGTTATGGTTAGGGTTAGTGTGAGGGTTAGAGTGAGGGTTAGAGTTAGGATTAGGGTGAGGGTATGTGTTAGGGTGAGGGTTGGGGTGAGTGTTAGTGTTAGCATGAGGGTCAGGGATAGGTTTAGGGTTAGGGTTTGGGTGACGGTGAGGTTGCGGGTGAGGTTTAGGTTTAGGTACAGGGTGAGGGTGAGGTTCAGGGTTAGGGTTAGTGTTAGACTGAGGGTGAGGGTGACTGTGAGGATTAAGGTTAGGGTGAGAGTGAGTGTTAGGTTTAGGTTTAGGATGAGGGTTAGGGTTAGGGTTAGGTTAAGGTAAGGTTTAGGGTGAGGTTTAGGGTGAGAGTGACGTTTAGGGAGAGGGTTAGGGTTAAGGTGATGGTTAAGATGATGGTTAGGGTTAGGTTTAGGGTGAGGGTATGTGTTAGGTTGAGGTTTACGGTGAGGGTTAAGGTTAGGGTGAGGGTTAGGTTTAGTTTTAGGCTGAGGGTGAGCGTGAGGGTGAGGTTTAGGGTTAGGGTGATCTTAAGGATTAGGGTGAGGTTTAGGTTTAGGTTTAAGATTAGGAATAGGCTGAGGGGTGGTGTTAGGAGTAGTGTTAGGGTGAGGGTTTGGGTTAGGGTTCGGGTTGGGTTTAGTGTGAGGGTTCGAGTGAGGGTTAGGGTTAGGTTTAGGGTTAGGTTGAGGGTGAGGATGAGGGTTAGGATTAGGGTTAGGAACAGCGTTATTTTTAAGTTGAGGGTTAGTGTTAGGGTGAGGGTGAGGTTTAGGTTTAGGGTTAGGGTTAGGGCTATTGTTACATTTAGGGTTAGGGTGAGGGTGAGGGTTAGGTTATGTGTGAGGGTTAGGTTTAGGTTTAGGATTCGTGAGAGTAAAGGATTAGGGTGAGGGTTAGGGTAAGTTTGAGCTTTAGGTTTAGCATTAGGTTAAGGGTTAGTGTTAGGGTTAGGGTTAGGGTGAGGGTGAGGTTGGGGGTTAGTTTTAAGTTTAGGTTGAGGGTTAGGGTTGGTGTGAGTGTCAGGGATAGGGTTAGGGTGAGGGTGAGGATGAGGTTTAGGATTAGGGTTAGGAATAGGGTTATTGTTAGGGTTAGGATTAGGGTAAGAGAGAGGGTGAAGATGAGTTTTAGGGTTAGTTTGAGAGGTAGGGTGAAGGTGAGGGTGAGGGTTAGGCTGAGGCTGAGGGTTATGTTTATTGTTAGTGTTAGGGTGAGGGTTAGGGTTAGGTTTAGGGTTATGGTGGGGGTTAGGGTGAGGGTTGGGGTTAGCGTTTGGGTTATGGTTAGGATGAGGTTTAGGGTTAGGGTGAGGGGTTAAGGTGAGGGTGAGGGTTAGGTTGAGGGTGAGGGTTAGGTTGAGGGTGAGGGTTAGGGTTAGGATTAGGGTTAGGATGAGGGCTAGGGTGAGAGTGAGTGTTAGTGTTAGGTTTAGGTTTAAGTTGAGGGTTAGGATTAGGGTTAGGGTTAGGGTGACGGTGAGGGTGAGGGTGAGGTTTAGTGTAAGGTTGAGTGTGAGGGTGAGGTTCAGGGTTAGGATTAGGGTTAGGGTTAATGTTTTGCTGAGGGTGAGGGTCAGGTTGAAGGTTAGGGTTAGATTTAGGGTGTGGGTAAGGGTTAAGGTGAGGGTTAGGGTGAGGATGAGTGTTAGGGAGAGGGTTAGGGTTAGGGTGAGGGTTAGGTATAGGTTTACAGTTAGGTTGAGGGTGAGGCTGAAGATTAGGTTAGGGTTAGTGTGATGGTGAGGGTGAGGGTTAGGATTAGGTTTAGAGTTAGGGTTAGGCTGAGGGTGAGGATGACCCTGAGGGTGAGGGTGAGGTTTAGAATTAGGGTGATGTTTAGGGTGAGGGTTAGGGTGAGGGTGAGTGTTATGGTTAGGTTTATGTTTAGGCTGTGGGTTAGGGTTATGGTTAGGGTGAGGGTTAGGGTTAGTGTGAGGGTTAGGGTTAGGGTGAGGGTCAGGGTTAAGGTGATGGTAAGGGTGAAGGTGAGGGTTAGTGTTAGTTTTAGGGTTGGCCTGAAGATTCGTGTGAGCATTATGATTAGGGTTAGTGTTAGTGTTAGGATTAGGATTAGGGTGAGCCTTAGGCTGACAGGTAGGATGAGGATTAGGGTGAGGGTTAGGTTTAGTGTGATTGTTAGGGTTAGGGATAGGGTGAGGGTACGGGTTAGGGTCAGGGATAGGGTGAGGGTTAGTTTTAGGGTTAGGATTAGGTTTAGGATTAGGGTTAGGTGAGGGTGTGGGTTAGGTTTAGGGTGAGGTTGTGGGTAGGGTTTAGGGTTACAATTAGGCTGATGGTTAGGATAAAGGTTATGGTTAGTATTAGGGTTAGTGTGAGGATTAGGGTTATGGTTAAGGTTAGGATTAGGGTGAAGGTGAGGGTGAGGTTTAGGGTTAGGTTGAGGGTGAGGTTTAGGGTTAGCATTAGGGTGAGGGTGAGGGTTAGGGTTAGGGTAATATTTAGGGTGAGGGTGAGCCTTAGGGTGTGGGTGAGGGTTAGGTTTAGTGTTTGAATTAGGGTGTGGGTTAGAGTTCGGGTTAGGGTGAGGGTGAGGGTAAGGGTGAGGGTTAGTGTTAGGGTTAGGTTTAGGCTTAGGATTAATGTGAGGATTAGGATTAGGGTTAGGGTTAGGGTGAGGGTAAGGTTTAGGGTTATAGTTAGGATAAGATTTAGGGTGAGGGTTAGGGTGAGAGTATGGGCTATTTTTAGTGTGAGTGTTAGGATGAGTGTTAGGGTGAGGGTTAGGTTTAGTGTTAGGGTTAGGGTGAGGGTGAGGGTTAGGTTTATAGTGAGGGTGAGGGTTAGGGATAGGATTAGGTTTAGGGTGAGGGTTTGGGTTAGGGTTAAGTTGAGGGTGACGTTTCGGTTGAGGGTTAGAGATAGGGTTAGGGTGAGGGTGAGGGTTAGGTATAGGTTTAGAGTTAGGATGAGGGGGAGGGGGAGGGTTAGGGTTAGGGTAAGGGTGAGGGTGAGGGTTAGGATTAGGTTTAGGTTTAGGGTTAGGCTTAGGGTTAGGGTTAGGGTAAGTGTTAGGGTGAGTGTGAGGGTTAGGGTTAGGGTGAGGGTAAGGGTTAGGGTCAGGGTTAAGGTGATGGTGAGAGTTAGGGTGAGGGTTAGGGTTAGGTTGACGGTTACGGTTAGGTTGAGGGTTCCGGTGAGGGGTAGGTTTATGGTTAGGGTTAGGGTAAGGGTAAAGGTTAGGGTGAGGTTTAGCGTGAGGGTGAGGTTTAGGGAGAGGTTTAGGGTTATGGTGAGGGTTAGATTGAGGGTTAGGTTTAGGATTAGGGTGAGGGTATGTGTTAGGGTGAGGGTTAGGGTGAGTGTTAGTGTTAGGATGATGGTTAGGGATAGGGTTAGGGTTAGGGTTTGGGTGACGGTGAGGTTGAGGGTGAGGTTTAGTGTTAGGTTCAGGGTAAGGGTGAGGTTCACGGTTAGGATTAGAGTTAGGGTTAGTGTTAGACTGAGGGTGAGGGTGAGGGTGAGGGTTAGGGTTAGGGTGAGAGTGAGTGTTACGGTTAGGTTTAGGAAGAGGGTTAGTGTTAGGGTTAGGGTAAGGTAAGGTTTAGGGTGAGGTTTAGGGTGAGAGTGAGGTTTAGGGAGAGGGTTAAGATTAAGGTGAGGGTTAGGGTGATGGTTAGGGTTAGGGTTAGGGTGAGGGTATGTGTTAGGTTGAGGTTTAAGGTGAGGGTTAAGGTTAGGTGAGGGTTAGGTTTAGTTTTAGGCTGAGGGTGAGGGTGAGGGTGAGGTTTAGTGTTAGGGTGATCTTTAGGGTTAGGGTGAGGTTTAGGTTTAGGTTTAGGATTAGGATTAGGCTGAGGGGTGGTGTTAGGATTAGTGTTAGGGTGAGGGTTTGGGTTAGGGTTAGTGTGGGGGTTAGTGTGAGGGTTAGGGTGAGGGTGAGGTTAAGAGTTACGGTTAGGGTTAGTGTGAGGGTTAGAGTGAGGGTTAGGGTTAGGTTTAGGTTTAGGTTGAGGGTGAGGATGAGGGTTAGGATTAGGGTTAGGAATAGGGTTATTTTTAAGTTTAGGGTTAGTGTTAGGGTGAGGGTGAGGTTTAGGTTTAGGTTTAGGGTTAAGGTTATTGTTACAGTTAGGGTTAGGGTGAGGGTGAGGGTTAGGTTATGTGTGAGGGTTAGGTTTAGGTTTAGGATTCGTGAGAGTAAAGGATTAGGGTAAATTTGAGCTTTAGGGTTAGCATTAGGGTAAGGGTTATTGTTAGGGTGAGGGTTAGGGTTAGGGTTAGGGTTAGGGTGAGGTTGAGGTTGGGGGTTAGTTTTAAGTTTAGGGTGAGGGTTAGGGTTGGTGTGAGGGTCAGGGATAGGTTTAGGGTGAGGGTGAGGAAGAGGTTTAGGATTAGGGCTAGGAATAGGGTTATTGTTAGTGTTAGGATTAGCATATGAGAGAGGGTGAAGATGAGGTTTGGGGTTAGTTTGAGAGGTAGGGTGAAGGTGAGTGTGAGGGTTAGGCTGAGGCTGAGGGTCATGGTTATTGTTAGTGTTAGGGTGAGGGTTAGGGTTAGGTTTAGGGTTATGGTGGGGGTTAGGGTGAGGGTTGGGGTTAGGGTTTGGGTTATGGTTAGGATGAGGTTTAGGGTTAGGGTGAGGGGTTAAGGTGAGGGTGAGGGTTAGGTTGAGGGTTAGGGTTAGGTTTAGGGTGAGGGTTATCGTTAGGATTAGGTTTAGGATGAGGGCTAGGGTGAGAGTGAATGTTAGTGTTAGGGTTAGGGTTAAGTTGAGGGTTAGGGTTAGGGTTAGGGTTAGGGTGACGGTGATGGTGCGGGTGAGGTTTAGTGTTAGGTTGAGTGTGAGGGTGAGGTTCAGGGTTAGGATTATTGTTACGGTTAATGTTTTGTTGAGGGTGAGGGTCAGTTTGATGGTTAGGGTTAGATTTAGGGTGAGGTTTAGAGTTAGGGTTAGTGTGAGGATTAGGTTTAGATTTAGGGTGAGGGTAAGGGTTATGGTGAGGTTTAGGGTGAGGATAAGTGTTAGGGAGAGGGTTAGGGTTAGGGTGAGGGTTAGGTATAGGTTTACAGTTAGGTTGAGGGTGAGGCTGAAGTTTAGGTTAGGGTTAGTGTGATGGTGAGGGTGAGGGTTAGGATTAGGTTTAGAGTTAGGGTTAGGCTGAGGTTGAGGATGACCCTGAGGGTGAGGGTGAGGTTTCGAATTAGGGTGATGTTTAGGGTGAGGGTTAGGGTGAGGGTGAGTGTTAGGGTTTGGTTTATGTTTAGGCTGAGGGTTAGGGTTATGGTTAGGGTGAGGGTTAGGTTTAATGAGAGGGTTAGGGTTAGGGTGAGTGTTAGGGTTAAGGTGATGGTAAGGGTGAAGGTGAGGGTTAGTGTTAGTTTTAGGGTTGGCCTGAAGATTCGTGTGAGCATTATGATTAGGGTTAGTGTTAGTGTTAGGATTAGGATTAGGGTGAGCCTTAGGCTGACAGGTAGGATGAGGGTTAGGGTGAGGGTTAGGTTTAGTGTGATTGTTAGGGTTAGGGATAGGGTGAGGGTACGGGTTAGGGTCAGGGATAGGGTGAGGGTTAGTTTTAGGGTTAGGGTTAGGTTTAGGATTAGGGTTAGGGTGAGGGTGTGGGTTAGGTTTAGGGTGAGGGTGTGGGTAGGTTTTAGGGTTCTAATTAGGCCGAGGGTTAGGATAAAGGTTATGGTTAGGATTAGGGTAAGTGTGAGGATTAGGGTTATGGTTAAGGTTAGGATTAGGGTGAAGGTGAGGGTGAGGGTTAGGGTTAGGTTGAGGGTGAGGGTTAGGGTTAGCATTAGGGTGAGGGTGAGGATTAGGGTTAGGGTTAGGGTGATATTTAGGGTGAGGGTGAGGGTGAGGCTTAGGGTGAGTGTGAGCGTTAGGGTGTGGGTGAGGTTTAGGTTTAGTATTTGAATTAGGGTGTGGGTTAGAGTTCGGGTTAGGGTGAGGGTGAGAGTTAGGGTGAGGGTTAGTGTTAAGGTTAGGTTTAGGCTTAGGATTTATATGAGGATTAGGGTTAGGGTTAGGGTTAGGGTGAGGGTAAGTTTTAGGGTTATAGTTAGGATAAGGTTTAGGGTGAGGGTTAGGGTGACAGTATGGGCTAGTTTTAGTGTGAGTATTAGGATGAGTGTTAGGGTGAGGGTTAGGTTTAGTGTTAGGGTTAGGGTGAGGGTGAGGTTTAGGGATAGGATGAGGGTTAGGGTGAGGCTTTGGGTTAGGGTTAAGTTGAGGTTGACGGTTCGGTTGAGAGTTAGGGTTAGGGTTAGAGTTAGGTATAGGTTTAGAGTTAGGCTGAGGGTGAGGTTGAGGGTTAGGGTAAGGGTTAGGGTGAGGGTGAGGGTGAGGGTTAGGATTAGGTTTAGGTTTAGGGTTAGGCTTAGGGTTAGGGTTAGGGTAAGCGTTAGGGTTAGTGTGAGGGTTAAGGTTAGGTTGAGGGTAAGGTTTAGGGTGAGGGTTAAGGTGATGGTGAGGGGTTAGGGTGAGGGTTAGGTTTAGGTTGAGAGTCAGGGTTAGGTTGATGGTTCCGGTGAGGGGTAGGTTTATGGTTAGGGTTAGGGTAAGGGTACAGGTTAGGGTGAGGTTTAGCTTGAGGATGAGGTTTAGGGAGAGGGTTAGGGTTAGGTTGAGGGTTAGAGTGAGGATTAGGGTTAGGATTAGGGAGAGGGTATGTGTTAGGGTGAGGGTTAGGGTGAGTGCTAGTGTTAGGATGATGGTTAGGGATAGGGATAGGGTTAGGTTTTGGGTGACGGTGAGGTTGAGGGTTAGTTTTAGGGTTAGGTTCAGAGTGAGGGTGAGGTTCAGGGTTAGGATTAGGATTAGAGTTAGTGTTAGACTGAGGGTGAGGGTGAGGGTGAGGGTTAGGGTTAGGGTGATAGTAAGTGTTAGGGTTAGGTTTAGGATGAGCGTTAGGGTTAGGGTTAGGGTAAGGTAAGGTTTAAGGTGAGGTTTAGGGTGAGAGTGAGGTTTAGGGAGAGGGTTAGGGTTAAAGTGAGGGTTAGGGTGATGGTTAGGTTTAGGATTAGTGTGAGGGTATGTGTTAGGTTGAGGTTTACGGTGAGGGTTAAGGTTAGGGTGAGGGTTAGGTTTAGTTTTAGGTTGAGGGTGAGGGTGAGGGTGAGGTTTAGGGTTAGGGTGATCTTTAGGGTTAGGGTGAGGTTTAGGTTTAGGTTTAGGATTAGGATTAGGCTGAGGGGTGGTGTTAGGATTAGTGTTAGGGTGAGGGTTTGGATTAGGGTTAGGGTTGGGGTTAGTGTGAGGGTTAGGGTTAGGGTGAGGGTAAGGGTTAGGTTTAGGTTTAGTGTGAGGGTTAGAGTGAGGGTTAGGGTTAGGTTTAGGCTTAGGGTGAGGGTGAGGATGAGGGTTAGGAACAGGGTTATTTTTAAATTTAGGGTTAGTGTTAGGGTGAGGGTGAGGTTTAGGTTTAGGTTTAGGGTTAGGGTTATTGTTACGGTTAGTGTGAGGGTGAGGGTGAGGCTTAGGTTATGTGTGAGGTTTAGGTTTAGGTTTAGGATTCGTGAGAATAAATGATTAGGGTGAGGGTTAGCGTAAGTTTGAGCTTTAGGGTTAGCATTAGGGTAACGGTTATTGTTAGGGTGAGGGTTAGTCTTAGGGTTAGGGTTAGCGTGAGGGTGAGGTTGGGGGTTAGTGTTAAGTTTAGGGTGATGGTTAGGGTTGGTGTGAGGGTCAGGGATAGGGATAGGGGGAGGGTGAGGATGAGGTTTAGGATTAGGGTTAGGGAAAGCGTTATTTTTAGGGTTAGGATTAGGGTAATAGAGAGGGTGAAGATGAGGTTTAGGGTTAGTTTGAGAGGTAGGGTGAAGGTGAGGGTAAGGGTTAGGGTGAGGGTTAGCCTGAGGCTTAGGTTTATGGTTATTGTTAGTGTTAGGGTGAGGGTTAGGGTTAGATTTAGGGTTATGGTTAGGGTGAGTGTGAGGGTTAGGGTTAGGGTGAGGGTTACGGTTAGTATTAGGGTTAGGATGAGGGCTAGGGTGAGAGTGAGTGTTAGTGTTAGGTTTAGGGTTAAGTTGAGGGTTAGGGCTATGGTTAGGGTGACGGTGAGGGTGAGGTTGAGGTTTAGTGTTAGGTTGAGTGTGAGGGTGAGGTTCAGGGTTAGGATTAGGGTTAGGGTTAATGTTTTGCTGAGGGTGAGGGTCAGGTTGAGGGTTAGGGTTAGATTTAGGGTGAGGTTTAGAGTTAGGGTTAGTGTGAGGATTAGGGTTAGATTTAGGGTAAGGGTAAGGGTTATGGTGAGGTTTAGGGTGAGGGTGAGTGTTAGGGAGAGGGTTAGGGTGAGGGTGAGGGTTAGGTATAGGTTTACAGTTAGGTTGAGGTTGAGGCTGAGGATTAGGTTAGGTTTATTGTGATGGTGAGGGTGAGGGTTAGGATTAGGTTTAGACTTAGGTTTAGGCTGAGGGTGAGGATGACCCTGAGGGTGAGGGTGAGGTTTAGAATTAGGGTGATGTTTAGGGTTAGGGTTAGGGTGAGGAGGAGTGTTAGGGTTAGGTTTATGTTTAGGCTGAGGGTTAGGGTTATGGTTTGGGTGAGGGTTAGTTTTAGTGTGAGGATTAGGGTTAGGGTGAGGGTTAGGATTAAGGTCATGGTAAGGGTGAGGGTGAGGGGTAGTGTTAGTTTTAGGTTTGGCCTGAAGATTCGTGTGAGTATTACCATTAGGTGTAGTGTTAGTGTTAGGATTAGGATTAGGGTGAGCCTTAGGCTGAGGGGTAGGGTGAGGGTTAGGGTGAGGGTTATATTTAGTGTGATTGTTAGGGTTATGGATAGGGTGAGGGTACGGGTTAGAGTGAGGGATAGGGTGAGGGTGAGTTTTAGGGTTAGAGTTAGGTTTAGGATTAGGGTTAGGGTGAGGGTGTGGGTTACGGTTAGGGTGAGGTTGTGTGTAGGGTTTAGGGTTACAATTAGGCTGAGGGTTAGGATAAAGGTTATGGTTAGGATTAGGGTTAGTGTGAGGATTAGTGTTATGGTTAAAGTTAGGGTTAGGGTGAAGTTGAGGGTGAGGGTTACGGTTAGGTTGAGGTTGAGGGTTAGGGTTAGCATTAGGGTGAGGGTGAGGGTTAGGGTTAGGGTTAGGGTGAGTGTTAGGGTTAGGGTGATACTTAGGGTGAGGGTGAGGGCTAGGGTGAATGTGAGGGTTTGGGTGAGTGTGAGCATTAGGGTGTGAGTGAGGGTTAGGTTTAGTATTTGAATTAGGGTGTGGGTTAGAGTTCGGGTTAGGGTGAGGGTGAGGTTTAGGTTGAGGGTTAGGGTTAGGATTAGGTTTAGGCTTAGGATTAGTGTGAGGATTAGGGTTAGGGTTAGGTTTAGGGTGAGGGTAAGGTTTAGGGTTATAGTTAGGATAAGTTTTAGGGTGAGGGTTAGGGTGATAGTGAGGGCTAGTTTTAGTGTGAGTGTTAGGATGAGTGTTAGGGTGAGGGTTAGGTTTAGTGTTAGGGTTAGGGTGAGGGTGAGGGTTAGGTTTATAGTGAGGGTGAGGATTAGCGATAGGATTAGGTTTAGGGTGAGGGTTTGGGTTGGGGTTAAGTTGAGGGTGACGGTTCGGTTGAGGGTTAGGGATAGGTTTAGTGTTAGGGTGAGCGTTAGGTATAGGTTTAGAGTTAGGCTGAGGGTGAGGGTGAGGGTTAGGGTTAGGGTTAGGGTGAGGGTGAGGGTTAGGATTAGGTTTAGCCTGAGGGTTAGGGTTAGGGTAAGGTTTAGGGTTAGTGTGGGGTTTAGGGTTAGGGTGAGGGGAAGGGTTAGGGTGAGGGTTAAGGTGACGTTGAGCTTGAGGGTGAGGTTTAGGGTTAGGTTCAGGGTGAGGGTGAGGTTCAGGGTTAGGATTAGGGTTAGGGTCAGTGTTAGACTGAGGGTGAGGGTGAGCGTTAGGGTTAGGGTGAGAGTGAGTGTTAGGGTTAGGTTTAGGATGAGGGTTAGTGTTAGGGTTAGGTAAGGTAAGGTTTAGGGTGAGGTTTAGGGTGAGAGTGAGGTTTAGGGAGATGGTTAGGGTTAAGGTGAGGGTTAGGGTGATGTTTAGGGTTAGGGTTAGGGTGAGGGTATATGTTAGGTTGAGGTTTACAGTGAGGGTTAAGGTTAGGGTGAGGGTTAGGTTTAGTTTTAGGCTGAGGGTGAGGGTGAGGTTTAGGGTTAGGGTGATCTTTAGGGTTAGGGTGAGGTTTAGGTTTAGGTTTAGGTTTAGGATTAGGATTAGGCTGAGAGGTGGTGCTAGGATTAGTGTTAGGGTGAGGGTTTGGGTTAGGGTTAGGTTTGGGTATAGTGTGAGGTTTAGGGTTAGGGTGACAGTAAGGGTTAGGGTTAGGGTTAGTGTGAAGTTTAGAGTGAGGTTTAGGGTTAGGTTTAGGGTTAGGGTTATTGTTACAGTTAGTGTTAGGGTGAGGGTGAGGGTTAGGTTATGTGTGAGGGTTAGGTTTAGGTTTAGGTTTCGTGAGAGTAAAGGATTAAGGTGAGGGTTAGGGTAAGTTTGAGCTTTAAGGTTAGCATTAGGGTAAGGGTTATTGTTAGGGTGTGGGTTAGGGTTAGGGTTAGGGTTAGGGTGAGGGAAAGGTTTTGGGGTTAGTGTTAAGTTTAGGGTGAGGGTTAGGGTTGGTGTGAGGGTCAGGGATAGGGTTAGGATGTGGGTGAGGGTTAGGTTTAGGATTAGGGTTATGAATAGGGTTATTGTTAGGGTTAGGGTTAGGGTAAGAGAGAGGGTGAAGATGAGGTTTAGGTTTAGTTTGAGAGGTAGGGTGAAGGTGAGAGTCATGGTTAGGGTGAGGGTTAGGCTGAGGCTGAGGGTAATGGTTATTGTTTGTGTTAGGGTTTGGGTTAGGGTTAAGTCAAGGTTGACGTTTCGGTTGAGGGTTAGCGTTAGGGTGAGGGTTAGGTATAGGTTTAGAGTTAGGCTGAGGCTGAGGCTGAGGCTGAGGGTTAGGGTTAGGGTGAGGGTTAGGGTTAGGTTAAGGGTTAAGGTTAGTGTGAGGGTTAGGGTTAGTTTGAGGGTAAGGGTTAGGGTGAGGGTGAGGGTTAGGGTTAGGTTTAGGGTTAGCATGAGGATTCGGTTGAGCATTAGGATTACTGTTAGTGTTAGTATTAGGGTTAGGGTTAAGGTGAGGGTTAGTGTGAGGGTTAGGATTAGGGGTACGGTGAGGTTTAGTGTGAGGGATAGGGTTAGGGTGAGTTGTATGGTGAGGGTGAGGGTTAGGATTAAGCTGAGGGTAAGGGTTAGGGTTAGGGTTAGGGTGAGGGTGAAGGTTAGTGTTAGCATTAGGTTTAGGGTGAGGGGGAGGGTTAGTGTTAGTGTTAGGTTTAGGGTGAGGTCTAGGCTGAGTGTGACTGTTAGTTTATTTTTAGGGATAGGGTGAGGGTTAGGGTAGGGTTAGAGTGAGCATTAGGCAGAGTGGTAGGGTTAGGTTTAGGGAGCGGGTTAGGTTTAGTGTGATTGTTAGGTTTAAGGTTAGGGTGAGGGTAAGGTTTAGGGTGAGGGATAGGATGAGGATGAGGGTTAGGGTTAGAATTAGGATTAGGGTTAGGGTTAGGGTGAGGGTTAGGTTTAGGTTTAGGTTTAAGGTGAGGTTGAGGGTTAGGGTTAGGGTGATGGTGAGGGTAAGGTATAGGGTTAGGATTAGGGTAAGGGTTAGGATGAAGGTTATGGTTAGGGAAAGGTTCGTGTGAGTATTAGGTTTAGGGTTAGTGTTTGGGTTAGTGTTCGGGTGAGGGTGTGTGTAAGGGATAGGGTGAGATTAAGGTTTTGGGTTAGCATTAGAGTGAGGGTTAGGGTTAGGGTTAGGGTGAGGGTTAGGGTAAGGTTGAGCGTTAGGGTTAGCATTAGGGTTAGGGTTAGAGTTAGTGTGAGGGTTAGGTTTAGTGTTAGGGTTAGCGTGAGGGTTAGGGTTAGGGTTAGGGTTAGGGTGAGGTTTAGGGTTAGGGATAGGTGTAGGATTAGAGTGAGGGTGAGGGTGAGGTTTAGGGTTAGGGTGAGGATTAGATTTATGTTTAAGTTTAGGGTTAGGGTTAGGGGGAGGGGGAGGGTTAGGTCTAGGCTGAGTGTAAGTTTTAGCGTGAGGTTTAGGATGAGGGTGAAGGTTAGGGTTAGCATTAGATTTAGGGTGAGTGTTAGGGTTATTGTTACTGTTAGGGTGAGGGTTAGGGTCAGGTTTAGGGTTAGGATGAGGGTTAGGGTTAGGGTGAGGGTTAGGTTAGGGTTAGGGTTAGGGCTAGGCTGAGGATGAGGATTAGGGTTAGGTTTAGGGATAGGGTGAGGATTAGGGTTAGGGTTAGGGTTAGGGTGAGTGTTAGTCTGAGGAGTAGGGTTAGGGTTACGGTGAGGGTTAGGTTTAGTGTGATTGTTAGGGTTTGGGTTAGCCTGAGTGTAAGGGTTAGGGTGAGAGATAGGGTGAGTGTGAGTTTAAGGTTAGGGTTAGGTTTAGGATTAGGGGGAGTGTGAGGGTGAGGGTTAGGTTTAGGGTAAGGGTGAGGGTAGGGTTTAGGGTTAGAATTAGGGTGAGGGTTAGAATGAAGGTTATGGTTATGATTAGGGTTAGTGTGAGGTTTATGGTTATGGTTAAGCTTAGGGTTAGGGTTAGGGTGAACGTGAGGGTAAGGTTTAGGGTGAGGGTAAGTGTTAGAGTGAGGGTTATGGTGAGGGTGAAGGTTAGGGTTAGCATTATGTTTAGGGTGAGGGTGAGGGTTAGTGTTAGGGTTAGGGTTAGGGTGAGGGCTAGGCTGAGGCTGAGGGTTAGGCTTAGGTTTAGGGATAGGGTGAGGATTAGGGTTACGGTTACAGTGAGGCTTAGTTTTAGTGTGATTGTTCGGTTTAGGGTTAGGGTGAGGGTAAGGGTTAGTGTGATGGATAGGGTGGGGTGAGGGTTAGTGTTAGCATTAGGGTTAGGGTTAGGGTTATGTTGAGGGTTAGGATTAGGTTTAAGATTAGGGTGAGGGTGAGATTTAGGGTTAGGGTGATGGTGAGGGTAAGGTTTAAGTTTAGGATTAGGATGAGAGTTAGGATAAAGGTTATGGTTCAGTTTAGGGTTAGTGTGTGGATTAGGTTTAGGGTTAGGGTTAGGGTTAGGGTTATGGTGAGGGTGAGTGTTAGGGTTAGGGTGAGCGTTATGTTTAGGTTTAGCATTAGGGTGAGGGATAGGGTTAGGGTTATGGTAAGGTTTAGGGTGAGGGATAGGTTGAGGGTGAGGGTTAAGGTCAGCATTAGCGTTAGGGTTAGGGTTAGGGTTAAGTTTAGGATAAGGGTGAGGGTGAGAGTTAGGGTTAGGGTTAAGGTGAGGGTTGGGGTGAGGGTTAGGGTTAGGGTTAGGGTGAGGGTATGTGTTAGGTTGAGGGTTAAGGTGAGGGTTAACGTTAGGTTGAGGGTTACGGTTATTGTTAGGGTTATTCCCAGGGTGTGGGTGAGGGTGAGGGTTAGGGTTAGGGTTATCTTTAGGGTTAGGGTGTGGTTTGGTTTAGGTTTAGGTTGGGGATGAGGATTAGGCTGAGTGGTGGGGTTTGGATTAGGGTTAGGGTGAGGGTTAGGGTTAAGGTCAGGGTGAGGGTGAGGGTCAGGGTTAAGGTGTGGGTAAGGGGGAGGGGAGGTGTAGGGTTAGGGTTAGGTTTGACCTGAGGATTCGGGTGAGCATTAGGATTACTGCTAGTGTTAGTGTTAGGAATAGGATTATAGTGAGGGTTAGGGGGAGGGTTAGGGTTAGCGTTAGGGTGACATTTAGGGTGAGGGTTAGGGTTAGGGTGAATTTTAGGGTGAGGGTGAGGGTTAGGTTTAGTGTGAGGGTAAGGGTTAGGGTGAGGGTTAGGGTGAGGATGAATGTTAGGGTTAGCATTAGGTTTAGGGTGAGGGTGAGGGTTAGGGTTAGGGTTAGGATGAGCGTTAGGCTGAGGGGAGGGGTAGGGTTAGGGTTAGGGTGAGGGTTAGGTTTAGTGTGATTGTTAGGGTTAGGGTTAGGGTGAGGGTAAGGGTTAGGGTTAGAGATAGGGTAAGTGAGAGTTTTAGGGTTAGGGTTATTTGTAGGATTAGGATGAGTGTGAGGGTGAGGGTTAGGGTTAGGGTGAGGGTGAGGGTAGGGTTTAGTTTTAGAATTAGGGTGAGGGTTAGTATGAAGGTTATGGTTAGCGTTAGGGTAAGTGTGAGGTTTATGGTTATGTTTAAGGTTAGGGTTAGGGTTAGGGTGAAGGTGAGGGTTAGGTTTAGGTTCAGGGTAAGTGTTAAGGTGAGGGTTAGGGTGAGGGTGAAGGTTAGGGATAGCATTAGGTTTAGGGTGAGGGTGAGGGTTACTGTTAGTATTAGGGTTAGGGTGAGGGCCAAGCTGAGGGTGAGGTTTAGGGTAAGTTTAAGGGATAGGGTGAGGATTAGGATTGGGGTTAGGGTGAGGTTTAGGTTTAGTGTGATTGTTAGGTTTAGGGTTAGGGTGAGGGTAAAGGTTAGTGTGAGGGATAGGGTGAGGGTGAGGGTTAGGGTTAGGGTGATGGTTAAGGTAGGGTTTAGGGTTAGGATTAGGGTGAGATTTAGGATGAAGGTGAAGGTTTGGGTTAGGGTTAGTGTGAGGATTAGGTTTAGGGTTAGGGTTAAGTTTAGGGTTAGGGTGATTGTGAGTGTTAGGGTTAGGGTGTGCGTAGGGTTTAGGTTTAGCATTAGGGTTAGGGTTAGGGTTAGGGTGAGGGTTAGGGTAAGGGTGAGCGTTAGGGTTAGCATTAGGTTTATGGTTAGGGTTAGTGTGAGGGTTAGGTTTAGGGTTAGGGTTAGGGTGAGGGTGAGGGTGAAGGTTAGGGTGAAGGTTAGGGTGAGTGTTAGGTTTAGGGTTGAGGGTTAGTGTTAGTGTTAGTGTTAGGGTGTATGTTAGGGTGAGGTTTAGGTTTAGGGTTAGGGTGAGGGTTTGTGTTAGGGTGAGTTTTAGGGTGAGGGTGAGGGTTAGGCTTATGGTGTGGGTAAGGGTTGGGTGAGGGTTAGGGTGAGGGTGAAGTTTAGGGTTAGCATTAGGTTTAAGGTGAGGGTGAGGGTTTGGGTTAGGTTTAGGGCTAGGCTGAGGATGGGGATTAGGGTTAGGTTTAGGGATAGGGTGAGGATTAGGATTAGGGTTAGGTTTAGGGTGAGCCTTAGGCTGAGGGGTAGGGTTAGTGTTAGTGTGAGGGTTAGGTTTTGTGTGATTGTTAGGGTGAGGGTGAGGGTGAGGGTAAGGGATAGGTGAGAGATAGGGTGAGGGTGTGGGTTAGGGTTAGGGTTAGGTTTAGGTTTACTGTGATTGTGAGGGTGAGGGTTAGGGTTAGGGTGAGTGTGAGGGTAGGGTTTAGGGTTAGAATTAGGGTGAGTGTTAGGATGAAATTTATGGTTATGGTTAGGGTTAGTGTGAGGATTATGGTTATGGTTAAAGTTAGGGTTAGTGTGAGGGTGAGGGTTACGTTGAGGGCAAGGGTTAGGGTGAGGCATAGGGTGAGGGTGAGGGTTAGGGTCAGCATTAGGGTTAGGGTTAGGGTTAGGGTTAGGGTGAGGGTTAGGGTTAGGTTTAGGTTTAGGATGAGGGTGAGAGTTAGGGTTATTGTGATGGTGAGTGTAGGGTTTAGGGTTAGGATTAGTGTGAGTTTTAGGATGAAGGTTATGGTTATGGTTAGGGTTAGGGTTAGAGTGAGGGTTAGGATTATTTTTAGCATTATGGTTAGGGTTATGGGGAGGGTTAGGTTTAGTGTGAGGGTTAGGTTTAGGATTAGGGTTAGTGTGAGGATTAGGGTTATGGTTAAGGTTAGGGTTAGGGTTAAGGTGAAGGTTAGGGTTAGGGTTTATTGTGAAGTTTAGCGTTAGGGTTATTGTTAGGGTTAGGGTCGGCTTAGGGTGAGGGTGAGATTTAGTATTTGGGTTAGCGTTAGGGTTAGCCTGAGGTTGAGGGAGAGGGTTAGGTTTAGGATTAGCGTTAGGTTTAGGGTTAGGCTTAGGGTGAGGGTGATGGAGAGGGGGAGGCTTAGGCTGAGTTTTGGGGTTAGGGTGAGGGTGAGAGTTAGGGTTACTGTGATATTTAGTGTGAGGTTGAGGGTGAGGGTTTGTTTGAGGTTTATTATTAGTGTGAGTGTGAGCATGAGGGTTAGGGTGAGGGTGAGGGTGAGGGTAGGATTTAGAGTTAGAATTAGGGTGAGGGTTAGGATGAAGTTTATGGTTATGGTTAGGGTTAGTTTGAGGATTAGGGTTATGGTTAAGGTTAGGGTTAGGGTTAGGGTGAGGTTGAGGGTTATGTTGAGGGCAAGGGTTAGGGTGAGGGATAGGGTGAGGGTGAGGGTTAGGGTTAGCATTAGGGTTAGGGTTAGGGTTAGGGTTAGCTTTAGGGTTAGCCTGAGGGTGAGGGAGAGGGTTACATTTAAGATTAGCGTTAGGTTTATGGTTAGGCTTATTGTGAGGGTGAGGCTTAGGGTGACGTTTAGGGATAGGTTTAGGGTAAGGGTTACGGTTAGGGTGATATTTAGGCTGAGGTTGAGGGTTAGGGTGAGGGCGAGGGTTAGGGTGAGGGTGAGGTTTAGGGTGTGGGTGAGGATTAGGGGGACTGTGAGGGTTAGGGTGAGGGTGAGTTTTAGGGTGAGGGTCAGGGTTAGGGTTAGGATTAGACTTAGGGTGAGGGTTAGGGTTAGGGTTAGGGAGAGGGTGAGGGTTAGGGTGAGGGTTAGAGTTAGGGCTATTTTTAGGCTTAGGATTAGTGTGAGGAATCGGGTTAGGGTTAGTGTTAGGGTGAGGGTAAGGGTTAGCGTTATAGTTAGGGTAAGGTTTAGGGTGAGGGTTAGTGTGAGAGTGAGGGCTAGTTTTAGTTTGAGTGTTAGGGTGAGGGTTAGGTTTAGTGTTAGGGGATGGGTGAGAGTGAGGTTTAGGTTTAGGGCGAGGGTGAGCTTTAGGAATAGGGTTAGTGTTAGGGTTATTGTTATGGTTAGGTTTAGGGTTAGGGTGTGGGTGAAGTTTAGGGTTAAGTTTAGCATTTGGCTTAGCATGAGGGTGAGGGAGAGGGTTAGGTTTAGGATTAGGGTTAGGTTTAGGGTTAAGCTTAGGGTGAGGATGATGGTGAGGGTGAGGCTTAGGGTGAGGGTTAGGTTTAGGGTTAGCGTGAGGTTTAGTGTTAGTGTGATATTTAGGGTAAGGGTGAGGGTTAGGGTGAGGTTGAAGGTTAGGGTTAGTGTGAGGGTTAGGGTGTGGGTGAGGGTTAGGGTAACAGTGAGGGTTAGGGTGAGGGTTAAGGTTAGGTTTAGGATGAGGGTGAGGGTTAGCATTAGCGTGATGCTGAGTGTAGGGTTTAGGGTTAGGATTAGGGTGAGGGTTAGGATGAAGGTTATTTTTAGGGTTAGGGTTAGTGTGAGGATTAGGTTTATGGTTAGGTTTAGAGTTAGGATTAGGGTGAGGGTGAGGTTTAGGGTTAGGTTGAGGGTGAGGGTTAGGGTTATCATTAGGGTGAGGGTGTGCGTAAGGGTTAGGGTTAGAGTGAGGTTTAATGTAAGGTTGAGCGTTAGGGTTAGCATTAGTTGTACGGTTAAGGTTTAGGGTGAGGGTTAGGTTTATGGTTAGTGTTGGGGTGAGGGTGAGGGTGAGGGTTAGTGTTAAGGTTAGGGTGAGGGTTAGGGTTAGGGTGAGAATGAGGGTAGGGATTAGGGTTAGAATTAGGGTGAGTGTTGGGATGAAGGTTATGATTAGGGTTAGGGTTAGTTTGAGGATTAGTTTTATGGTTAGGGTTAGGTTTAGGGTTAGGGTGAAGGTGAGGGTTACGGTTAGGGTTCAGGTTATGGTTAGGGTTATTTTTAGGGTTAGGTTTAGGCTTAGGGTATGGGTGAGGGTTAGGATTAGGGTTAGCATTAGGTTTAGGGTTAGGCTGACGGTTAGGGTGATGGTGAGGGTGAGGCTTAGGCTGAGGTTTTGGGTTAGGGTTAGGGTTAGGGTTAGGTTTAATGTGATATTTAGGGTGAGAGTGAGGGTTAGGATGAGGGTGAGGGTTAGGGTGAGTGTGAGGTTTAGGGTGTGAGTGAGGGTTAAGGTGACGCTGAGGGTTAGGGTGAGGGTGAGGGTTAGGATTTGTGTGAGGGTTAGGGTTAGGGTTAGGGTGAGGGTTGGGATTAGGGTTAGGGTTATTGTGAGGTTTAGGGTGAGGGTTAGGGTTAGGGTGAGTGTTAGGTTGAGGGTGAGGGTTAGGTTTAAAGTGAGCATAATTTTTAGTGTGAGGGTTAGGGTGAGTTTGAAGATTAGGCTTAGCATTAGTGTTAAGGTGAGGGTGAGGCTTAGGGTGAGGGTTAGGGTTAGGGTTAGGGTGAGGGTGAGGTTTAGGGTGAGGGTTATGGTTAGGGTTAGATTTACGGTTAGTGTGAAGATGAGGGTTAGTGTTAGCGTGAGGGTAAGGTTTAGGGTGAGGTTTAGGAAGAGGTTTAGGTTTACTGTGAAGGTTAGGGTGAGGGTTAGTGTTTGGGTTAGGGTGAGGTTATGTGTTATGCTGAGGGTTAGGATGAGGGTTAAATTTAGGGTGAGTGTTAGGGATAGGGTTAGGGTTAGAGTTAGGATGAGGTTGAGGGTGATGTTTAGGGTTAGGGTGAGTGTGAGGGTGAGGATGATGTTCACGGTTCGGATTAATGTTAGGGTTACAGTTAGGCTGAGTTTGAGGTTGAGGGTGAGGGTAAGTCTTAGGGTGATTTTTAGGGTTAGGGTGAGCTTTAGGTTTAGGTTTAGGTTGAGGATTACGCTGAGGGGTGTGTTTAGTTTTAGGGTTAAGGTGAGGGTTAGGGTTAGGGTCTTTGTTAGGGTTAGGGTTAGGGTTAGGTTTAGTGTGAGGGTGAGGGTGAGGATGAGGGTTAGGATTAGGGTTAGGGATAGCGTTATTATTAGGGTTAGGGTTAGGGTTAGGGTGAGGGTGAGGGTTAGGTTTAGGGTTAGGATTAGGATTATTTTTAGCATTATGGTTAAGGTTAGGTTTAGTGTGAGGGTTAGGTTTAGGCTTAGGGTTAGGGTGCAGGTAAGGGTTAGGGTGAGGGTTAGGGTAAGGGTGAGCATTAAGTTTAGCATTAGGGTTAGGGTTACGGTTAGGGTGAGAGTTAGGTTTAGATTTAGAGTTAGGGTGAGTGTGAGGGTGAGGGTTATGGTGAGGGTGGGATTGCGGGTTAGGATTAGGGTTAGGGTAAGGGAGAGAGTGATGATTAGGTTTAGGGTTAGGGTTACGGTGAGGGTGAAGTTTAGGGTTAGGGTTAGGTTGAGTTTTAGCCTTCGTGTGAGGGTTGGGTGAGCGTGACGTAAGGGTTAGAGTGAGGGTTAAGTTGAGGGTGAGAGTTAGGATTAGGGTTAGGGTTATGGTTAGGGTTATTGTGAGGGTTAGGGTTAGGTTTAGGGTTAGTGTGAGTATTAGGCATAGGCTTAGGGTTAGGGTGAGGGTTAGGTTTAGTTTGAGGGGTAGGGTGACGGTGAGGATAAGGGTTAGGGTGAGGCTGAGGGTTAGGGTTATTGTGAGTGATAGGGTGAGGATTATGGTTAGTTTAGGGTTATGTTGGGGTTTACAATGAGGGTTGGGGTTAGGGTTAGATTTATGGTTAGGATGAGGTTTAGGGTTAGATTGAGGTTTAGGGTGAGGCTGAGGGTTAGGGTGAGGGTGAGGGTTAGGATTAGGATTAGGTTTTGGATGAGGGCTAGGGTGAGTGTGAGGGTTAGGGTTATGGTTAGGGTTAGGATTAGGGAGAGCGTTCGGGTGATGGGTAGGTTTAGGGTTACGTTTAGGGTGAGGGTAAGGGTTAGGGTGAGGTTTAGGGTGAGGGTGAGTTTTAGGGTGAGGTTTAGGGTTAAGGTGAGGGTATGTGTTAGATTGAGGGTTAGGGTGAGGGTTAGGTTTAGGGTGAAGTTTAGGGATAGGTTTTTGGTTAGGGTTAGGGTGAGGGTGAGAGGAGGGTTAGGGTTAGGGTTAGGTTCAGGGTGAGGGTGAGGTTCAGGTTAGGATTAGGGTTAGGGTTAGGGTTGGGTTGAAGGTGAGGTTGAGGTTGAGGGTTAAGGTTAGGGTGAGGGTGAAGGTTAGGGTGAGGTTTAGGGTTGGGGTTAGGGTTAGGTTTAGTGTGAGGATTAGTGTTAGGTTTAGGGTGAGGGTAAGGGATATGGTGAGGTTTAGTGTGAGCGTGAGGGTTAGGGTTAGGTTTAGGATTAGGGTGAGGGTTAGGATGAGGGTTTGGGTTTATGTTAAGGTGAGGATGAGTGTTCGGGTGGGGGTTAGGGTTAGGGTTAGGGTTAGGGTGAGGCTTAAGTATAGGTTTAGGGTTAGGCTGAGGGTGAGAGTTAGGGTTAGGGTTAGTGTGAGGAGGGTGAGGGTAAGGATTAGGTTTAGGGTTAGGGTTAGACTGAGGGTGAGGATAAGGGTGAGGGTGAGGGTGAGGTTTAGAATTAGGGTGACGTTTAGGGTTAAAGTTAGGGTGAGGTTGAGGGTTAGGGTTAGGGTTAGGGTTAGGATGAGGGTTACGCTGAGGGTTAAGTTTAGGGTTAGGGTTGGGGTGAGGGTGAGTTTTAGGGTTAGGGTTACGGTGAGGGTTATTGTTAGGGTTAGGGGAAGTTTGAGGATGACGGTGAGGGTTAGGCGTATTGTTAGGTGTAGGGTTAGGATGAGGATTAGGGTGAGGGTGAGGGTGAGGGTTAGGGCTAGGGTGAGGGTTAGGGTTAGGATTAGGGTTAAGATGTGTGCTATGGTGAGGATGAGGTTTAGGGTTAGGGTGAGGGTGAGGTTTATGGTTAGGGTGAGGGTTCGAGTGATGGGTAGGTTTAGGGTTAGGGTTAGGGTGAGGGTAAGGGTTAGGGTGAGGTTTAGAGTGAGGGTGAGTTTTAGGGGGAGGTTTAGGTTTAGGGTGAGGGTTAGGGTGAGGGTTAGGGTTAGGGTTACGTTGAGGGTATGTGTTAGGGTGAGGGCTAGGGTGAGTGTCAAGGGTAGGGAGATTGTTAGGGATATGTTTAGGGTGAGGGTTAGGGTGAGTGTGAGGGTTAGCGTTTGGTTTAGGTTCAGTGTGAGGGTGAGGTTCAGGGTTAGGATTTTTGTTAAAGTTAGGGTTAGGCTGAGGGAAAGGTTGAGGGTGAGCATTAGGGTTAGGGTGAGGGTGAGGGTTAAGTTTAGTTTTAGGGTGAGGGCTAGGGTTAAGTTTTGGTTGAGGGTTAAGTTTAGGGTTATTGTTAGGGTTAGGGTTAGGTTTAGGGTCAGGGTGTGGGTTAACTTTAGGGTTAGAGTTATGTGTAGGGAGAGGGTGAGGGAGAGAGTTAGGTTTACGATTAGGGTTAGCTTTATGTTTAGGCTTAGAGTGAGGGTGATGGTGAGGTTGAGGATTAGGGTGAGGCTTAGGGTTAGCGTTACCTTGAGGGTTAGTGTTAGGGTGTTATTTAGGGTGAGGTTGAGGCTTATGGTGAGGGTGATTGTTCGGGTTAATGTGAGGGTTAGGGTGTGGTTGAGGTTTAGGGTGACGGTGAGGGTTAGGTTACCGGTGAGCGTTAGGGTTAGGTTTAGCCTTAGGGTTATGGTTAGGGTGAGGGTGAGGGAGGGTTAGGTTGAAGGTTAGGTTTAGAGTTAGGGTTGGTGTGAGGATCAGGGTTAGGGTTAGGGTGAGGGTAAGGGTTAGGGTGAGGGTGAGGTTTAGGGGTAGTGTGACATTTAGGGTTAATGGTGAGGGTTTCGTTTAGGTTTAGGGTTAAGATGAGGATTAGGCTGAGGGGTAGGTTTAGGGTTAGGGTGAGGGTTAGGGTTAGTGTGAGGGTTAGTGTTCGGGTTAGGGTGAGGGTAAGGTTTAGGTTGAGGGTTAGCGTGAGTATGAGTGATAGAGTTAGGATTAGGGTTAGCATGAGGTTTAGGATGAGGGTTAGGGTTAGGGTTAGTGTTAGGGATAGGGTTAGGGTGAGGGTTAGGGTGAGGGGTAGGTTTAGGTTTAGAATGAGTTTTAGGGTGAGAGTTATGGTTAGGGTTTTGGTTAGGGTGAGGGTGAGGGTTAGGTTTTGGGAGAGGGTAAGGGTTAGGGTGAGGGTTAGGGTGCGGGTGAAGGTTAGGGTTAGCATTAGGGTTAGCATGAGGGTGTGCATTAGGGTTAGGGTTAGTGTTAGGGTGAGGGCTAGGCTGAGGGTGAGGGTTAAGGTTAGGTTTAGGGATAGGGTAAGGATTAGGTTTATGGTTAGAGTTAGTTTGAGCATTAGGCTGAGGGGTAGGTTAAGGGTTAGGCTGAGATGTAGGTTTAGGGTTAGGGTGAGGGTTAGGCTGAGGGTGAAGTTTCGGCTTAGCATTAGGTTTAGGGTGAGGGTGAAGGTTCGGCTTAGGGTTAGGGTTAGGGTGTGGGCTAGTCTGTTGGTGAGGGTTAGTGTTAGGTTTAGGTTGAGGGTTAGCGTTAGGGTGAGGGTGAGTGATAGTGTTAGGCAGAGGGGTATGGTTAGGCTTAGGGTGAAGGTTATGTTTAGTGTGATTGTTAGGTTTAGGTATAGGGTGAGGTAAGGGTTAGGGTGAGGGTTAGGGTTAGCATTAGGGTTAGGGTTAGGGTTAGGGTGAGCGTTAGGATTAAGTTTGGTTTTAGGATTAGGGTGAGGTTGAGGGTTAGGCTTAGGGTGATGGTGAGAGTATGGTTTAGGGTTAGGATTAGGGTGAGGGTTAGGATGAAGGTTATGGTTAGGGTTAGGGTTAGTGTGAATATTAGGTTTAGATTTGGGTTTAGGGTTAGGGTTAGGGTGAGGGTGAGGGTTAGGTTTAGGGTGATCGTTAGGTTTAGGGTTAGCATTAGGGTGAGCGTTAGTGTTAGGGTTATGGTGAGGGTTAGGGTAAGGGTGAGAGTTAGGATTAGCATTAGGGTTAGCATTAGGGTTAGTGTGAGGGTTAGGTTTAGGGTTAGGGTTAGGGTGAGTTTGAGGGTGAGAGTTAGGGTTAAGGTTAGGGTTAGGATTAGAATTAGAGTGAGGGTTAGGGTTAGGTTTAGGGTGAGGGTGAGGGTTAGGGTGAGGGTTAGGGTTAGGGTTAGGTTTCTGCTTAGGATTTGTTTGAGGATTAGAGTAGTGTTAGGGTTAGGGTGAGGGTTAGGTTTAGGCCTATAGTTAGGGTAATGTTTAGGGTGAGGGCTAGGGTAAGAGTGAGGGCTAGTTTTATTGTGAGTGTTAAGGTGAGTGTTAGGGTGAGGGTTAGGTTTAGGGTGAAGTTAAGGGTTAGGGTGAGGGTGAAGGTTAGGGTTAGCATTAGGTTTAGGGTGAGGATGAGGGTTAATGATAGGGTTAGGGTTATGGTGAGTGCTTGGCTGAGGGTGAGGGTTAGGTTTAGGTTTAGGGATAGGGTGAGGGTTAGGGTTAGGGTGAGTGTTAGGGTGAGCATTAGGCAATGGTTAGGGTTAGAGTTAGGGTGAGAGTTAGGTTTACTGTGACTGTTAGGTTTAGGGTTAGGGTGAGGGTAAGGGTTAGGGTTAGGGTTATTGTGAGGGTGAGTTTTAGGGACAGTATTAGGGTTAGGGTTAGGGTTAGGATGAGTGTTAGGTTTAGGTTTAGGATTAGGGTTAGGGTGATGGTGAGGGTAGGGTTTAGGGTTAGGATTAGGGTGAGGGTTAGGATGAAGTTTATGGTTAGATTTAGGGTTATGGTGAGGATTAGGTTTAGGTTTAGGGTTAGTGTGAGGGTTAGGGTAAGGGTGAGGATTAGGGTTAGCATTAGGTTGAGGGATAGGATTAGGGTTAGGGTGAGGGTTAGGGTGAGGTTTAGGGTGACGTTTAGGGTGACGTTTAGGGTGAGGGTTAAGGTTAGGGTGAGTTTTAGGGTGAATGTGAGAGTTAGGTTTATGGTGTGGGTAAGGGTTAGCGTGAGGGTTAGGGTGAGGGTGAAGGTTAGGGTTAGCATTAAGTTTAAGGTGAGGGTGAGGGTTAGGGTTAGGGTTAGGGTTAGGGCTAGGCTGAGGATGAGGATTAGGTTTAGGTTTAGGGATAGGGTGAGTATTAGGTTTAGGGTTAGGGTGAGCATTAGGCTGAGTGGTAGGTTTAGGTTTACTGTGAGGGTTAGGTTTAATGTGATTGTTAGGGTTAGGTTTAGGGTGAGGATAAGGGTGAGGGTGAGAGATAGGGTGTGGGTGATGGTTAAGTTTTGAGTGAGGTTTAGGATTAAGTTGAGTGTGAGCGTGAGGGTTAGAGTTAGGGTGAGGGTGAGGGTAGGTTTTAGGGTTAATATTAGGGTTTGGTTTAGGATGAAGTTTATGGTTATGGTTAGTGTTAGTGTGAGGCTTAGGGTTATGGTTACGATTAGGGTTAGGGTTATTGTGAGGGTGAGGGTGAGGGTTAGGGTTAGCATTAGGGTTAGGTTTAGGGTTAGCGTTAGGGTTAGCTTTAGGGTTAGCCTAAGGGTGAGAGAGAGGGTTACATTTAGGATTAGCGTTAGGTTTAGGGTTAAGCTTAGGGTGAGGGTGATGGTGAAGGTGAGGCTTAGGGTGAGGGTTAGGGTTAGGGTGATATTTAGGGTGAGGGTGAGGGTTAGGGTGAGGGCGAGGGTTAGGGTAAGTCTGAGGGTTAGGGTGTGTGTGAGAGTTAGGGTGACGGTGAGGGTTAGGGTGAGGTTGAGGTTTAGGGTTAGGATTAGACTTAAGGTGAGGGTTAGGGTTAGGGTTAGGGTGAGGGTGAGGGTTAGGGTGAGGGTTAGAGTTAGGGTTAGGTTTAGGGTTAGGATTAGTGTGAGGATTAGTGTTAGGGTTAGTGTTAGGGTGAGGGTAAGGGTTATGGTTATAGTAGGGTAATGTTTAGGGTGAGGGTTAGTGTGAGAGTGAGGGCTAGTTTTAGTGTGAGTGTTAGGGTGAGGGTTAGGTTTAGTGTTAGGGGTTGGGTGAGGGTGAGGTTTAGGTTTAGGGTGAAGGTGAGGGTTAGGGATAGGGTTAGTGTTAGGGTTATTGTTACGGTTAGGGTTAGGGTTAGGATGTGGGTTAGGGTTAGGTTTAAGTTTAGCATTAGGGTTAGCATGATGTTGAGGGAGAGGGTTAGGTTTAGGATTAGGGTTAGGTTTAGGGTTAAGCTTAGTGTGAGGGTGATGGTGAGGTTGAGGCTTAGGGTCAGGGTTAGGTTTAGGGTTAGAGTGGGGTTAGTGTTAGTGTGATATTTAGGGTAAGGGTGAGGGTTAGATTGAGGTTGAGGGTTAGGTTTATTGTGAGGGTTAGGGTGTGGGTGAGGGTTAGGGTGACAATGAGTGTTAGGGTGACGGTTAGGTTTAGGTTTAGGATTAGGATGAGTGTGAGGGTTAGGATTAGGTTGATGCTGAGGGTGTTGTTATGGGTTAGGATTAGGGTGAGGGTTAGGATGAAGGTGAATATATGTGTTAGGATGTGGGTTAGGGTGAGGATTAAGGTTAGGGTGAGTGTTAGGGATAGGGTTAGGTTTAGGGTTAGTGTGAGGACTAGGTTATGGTTTAGGGTTAGGGTTAGGGTTAGGGTGAGGGTGAGGGTTAGGGTTAGGGTTGGGGTGAGGGTGAGGGTGAGGGTTAGTGTTAAGGTTGGGGTGATGGTTAGGGTTAGGGTGAGAATGAGGATAGGGTTTAGGTTTAGAATTAGGGTGAGTGTTAGGATGAAGGTTATGATTAGGGTTAGGGTTAGTGTGAGGATTATTTTTATGGTTAAGGTTAGGTTTAGGGTTAGGATTAGGGTGAGGGTTAGGTTTAGGGTTAGGGTTGGGGTGAGATTGAGGGTGAGGGTTAGTGTTAAGGTCAGGGTTCGGGTTAGGGTTAGGGGGAGAGTGAGGTTAGGGTTTAGGGTTAGAATTAGGGTGAGGGTTAGGATGAAGGTAATGGTTATGGTTAGGGTTAGTGTGAAGATTAGTTTTATGATTAAGGTTAGGTTTAGCGTTAGGGTGAGGGTTCGGTTTAGGGTTAAGGTTCGGGTTAGAGTTAGGGTTATTGTTATTGTTAGGGTTAGGGTTAGGGTGAGGGTGAGGGTTAGGGTTAGCGTTAGTTTTAGGGTTAGGGTGAGGGTGATCGTGATGGTGAGGGTGAGGCTTAGGCTGAGATTTTGGGTTAACGTTAGTGTGAAGGTTAGGGTTAGTGTGATATTTAGTCTGAGGGTGAGGTTTAGGATGAGCGTGAGTGTTAGGGTGTGTGTGAGGGTTAGGTTGTGAGTGAGGGGTAGGGTGACGGTGAGGGTTAGGGTGAGGGTGGGTGTTAGGGTTTGGGTCAGGGTTAGGGTGACGGTGAGGATTAGGGTTAGTGTTAGTGTTAGGGTTAGGGTTAGGGTAAGGGTTAGGGTGAGGGTTAGGGTTAGGGTTAGGGTTATGTAGAAGTTTAGGGTGAGGGTTAGGGGTAGGGTGAAGGTTAGGTTGAGGGTGAGGGTTAGGTTTAAAGTGAGCATAAGTTTTAGCATGAGGGTTAGGGTAAGGTTGAAGATTAGGGTTAGCATTAGTGTTAAGGTGAGGGGGAGGCTTAGGGTGAGTGTTAGGTTAGGGTTAGGGTGAGGGTGAGGGTTAGGGTGAGGGTTAATGTTAGGGTTAGTTTTAGGGTTAGTGTGAGGATTAGGGTTAGTGTTATTGTGAGGGTAAGTTTTAGGGTGAGGTTTAGGAAGAGGTTTAGGGTTATTGTGAAGGTTAGGTTGAAGGTTAGTGTTTAGGTTAGGGTGAGGGTATGTGTTATGGTGAGGGTTAGGATGAGGGTAAAGGTTAGGGTGAGTGTTAGGGATAGGGTTAGGGTGAGAGTGAGGGTGACGGTTAGGGTTAGGTTTAGGGTGAGGGTGAGGATGATGTTGAGGGTTAGGATTAGGGTTACGCATATGGTTAGGCTGAGCGTGAGGGTGAGGGTGAAGGTTAGGGTTAGGGTGATGTTTAGGGTTAGGGTGAGGTTTAGGTTTACGTTTCGGTTGAGGATTAGGCTGAGGGGTGGGTTTAGTTTTAGGGTTAAGGTGAGGGTTAGGGTTAGGGTTTTTGTTAGGGTTAGGGTTAGGGTTAGGTTTAGTGTGAGGGTGAGGGTGAGGATGAGGGCTAGGATTAGGGTTAGGGATAGGGTTATTGCTAGGGATAGGGTTAGGGGTAGGGTGAGGGTGAGGGTTAGGTTCAGGTTTAGTATTAGGATTATTGTTAGCATTATGGTTAGGGTTATGGTGAGGGTTAAGTTTAGTGTTAGGGTTAGGTTTAGGCTTAGGGTTAGGGTGTGGTTAAGGGTTAGGGTGAGGGTTAGGGTAAGGGTGAGCGTTAGGGTTAGCATTAGGGTTAGGGTTAAGGTTAGTGTGAGAGTTAGGTTCAGGGTTAGGGCTAGGGTGAGGGTGAGGGTGAGGGTTAGGGTTAAGGTTGGATGAGGTTAGGGTTAGGTTGAGGGTTAGGGTTAGGTTTAGGGTTAGGGTGAGAGTGAGGATGAGGGTTAGGGTGAGGGTGTTTTTGAGGGCGAGGATTAGGGTTAGGTTAAGGGAGAGAGTGAAGATGAGGTTTAGGTTTAGGGTTATGGTGAGGGTGAGGTTTAGGGTTAGGGTTAGGTTGAGGTTTAGCCTTAGTGTGAGGGTTGGGTGAGCGTGAGGTATGGGTTAGAGTGAGGGTTAAGGTAAAGGTTAGTGTGAGGGTTAGGGTTAGGTTTAGGGTTAGTGTGAGTATTAGGGATAGGGTTAGGGTTAGGATGAGGGTTACGGTTAGTGTGAGGGGTAGGGTGACGGTGAAGATAAGGGGTAAGGTGAGGGTTAGGGAGAGGGTGATGTTTAGGGTTATTGTGAGTGTTAGGGTGAGGGTTAGGGTTAGGTTTAGGGTTATGGTGGGGGTTAGAATGAGCTTTGGGGTTAGGGTTAGGTTTATGGTTACAATGAGGTTTTGGGTTAGATTGAAGTTTAGGGTGAGGATGAGGATTAGGATGAGGGTGAGGGTTAGGGTTAGGATTAGGTTTAGGATATGGGCTAGGATGAGGGTGAGGGATAGGGTTACGGTTAAGGTTAGGGTTAGAGTGAGGGTTCGGGTGAGGGGTAGGTTTAGGGTTAGGGTTAGGGTGAGGGTAGGTTTAGGGTGAGGTTTAGGGTGAGGGTGAGTTTTAGGGTGAGGTTTAGGGTTAGGGTGAGGGTATGTGTTAGATTGAGGGTTAGGGTGAGGGTTAGGGTTAGGGTGAGGGTTACGGATAGGTTTAGGGTGAGGGTTAGGGTTAGGGTTTGGGTGAGGGTTAAGGTTAGGCTTATTGTTAGGGTTAGGGTTAGGTTTAGGGTCAGGGTGAGGGTTAAGTTTAGGGTTAGAGTTAGGGATAGGGAGAGGTTAAGGGAGAGGGTTAGGTTTAGGATTAGGGTTAGCTTTAGGGTTAGGCTTAGGGTGAGGGTGATGGTGAGGGTGAGGCTTAGGGTGAGGGTTAGGGTTAGCGTTACATTGAGGGTTAGTTTTAGGGTGTTATGTAGTGTGAGGTTGAGGTTTAGGTTAAGGGTGATTGTTCAGTTTAGTGTGAGGGTTAGGATGTGGGTGAGGTTTAGGGTGACGGTGAAGGTTAGGTTAATGGTGCGCGTTAGGGTTAGGTTTAGTGTTAGGGTGAGGTTAGGGTTAGGGTTAGGGTTATGGTTAGGGTTCGGGTGAGTTTAAGGCTTAGGGGGAGGGTAAAGGGGAGGGGGAGGGGTACGGTTAGGGTTAGGGTTGGCCTCAGGATTCTGGAGAGAAATAGGATTACTGCTAGTGTTAATGTTAGGATTAGGTTTAGGGTGAGGGCTAGGGTGAGGGTTATGATTAGGGATAGGGTGAGGTTTAGGGTGATGGTTAGGGTTAGGGTGAGTTGTAGGGTGAGTGTGATCGTTAGGTTTAGGGTGAGGGTTAGGGTTAGGATGAGGGTTAGGGTGAGGGTGAAGGTTAATTTTAGCATTAGGTTTAGGGTGAGGGTGAGGGTTAGTGTTAGGGTTAGGTTTAGGGATAGGGTGAGGATTAGGGTTAGGTTTATGGTTAGAGTGCTCGTTAGGCAGAGGGGTAGAGTTAGGGTTAGGTTGAGGGTTAGGTTTAGTGTGATTGTTAGAGGTAGGGTTAGGGTGAGGGTAAGAGTTAGTGTGAGGGATACGGTGAGGGTGAGGGTTAGATTTAGGTTTAGGTTTAGGATTAGGGTGAGGGTGAGGGTGAGAGTTCGGGTTAGGGTGATGGTGAAGGTAGGGTTTAGGGTTAGGATTAGTGCGAGTTTTAGGATGAAGGTTATGGTTAAGGTTAGGGTTAGTGTGAGAATTAGGTTTAGGGTTAGGTTTAGGGTTAGGGTTAGGGTGAGGGTGAGGATTAGGATTAGGATTAGGGTTAGTTTTAGCATTAGGGTGAGGGTTAGGGTTAAGGTTAGGGTGAGGGTTAGGGTAAGGTTGAGCATTAGGTTTAGCATTAGGGTTAGGGTAAGTTTGAGGTCGAGGGTTAGGGTTAGGGTTAAGGTGAGTGTGAGGTTGAGGGTTAGGGTTAAGTTTAGGGTGTGGGTTAGGGTTAGGGTGAGGTTTCGGGTTAGTTTAAGGGTTAGGATGAGGGTTAGGGTTAGGGTGAGTTTTAGGGTGAGGGTAAGTGTTAGGTTTATGGTGAGGGTAAGGGTGAGGGTGAGTTTTAGGTTTCGGGTTAGGTTTAGGTTTAGGATGAGGGTGAGGGTTTGGGTTAGGGTTAGGGTGAGGAAGAGGGTAGGGTTTAGGGTTAGTATTAGGGTGAGGGTTAGGATGAAGGTTATGGTTAGGATTAGGGTTAGTGTGAAGATTAGGGTTATGGTTAAGTTTAGGGTTAGGGTTAAGGTGAGGGTGAGGGTTAGGGATAGGGTTAGGGTTAGGGTGAGGGTTAGGGTGAGGGTTTGTGTTAGGGTTAAGTTGAGGGTGAGGGTTCGTTTGAGGGCTAGGGTCTGGGTTAGTGTGAGGGTGAGGGTTAGGTATAGGTTCAGAATAAGGCTGAGGTTGAGGGTGAGGTTTAGAGTTCGTTTTAGGGTGAGCTTGAGGATGAGGGTTAGGTTTAGGTTTAGGTTTAGGGTTAGGCTGAGGGTGAGGATGACGGTAAAGCTGATGGTGAGGGTTAGAATTAGGGTGAGGTTTAGGGTTAGGGTTAGGGTGAGTGTGAGTGTGAGGGTTAGGGTTAGGTTAATCTTTAATATGAAGGTTAGGGTGAGATATAGGGTTAGGGTTAGGGTGAGGGTTACGGTTAGTGTGAGGGTTAGGGTTAGGGTGAGGGTAAGGGTTAGGGTGAGGGTAAGGTTGAGGGTGAGGGGTAGGGTTAGTGTTAGGGTTAGCATGAGGATTCGGGTGAGCATTAGGATTACGGTTAGTGTTAGTGTTAGGGTTAGGGTTAGGGTGAGGGTTAAGGTGAGGGTTAGGATTAGGGTAACGGTGAGGTTTAGGGTGAGGGTTAGGGTTAGGGTGAGTTGTAGGGTGAGGGTGAGAGTAAGGTTTAGGGTGAGGATAAGGGTTATGGTGAGGGTTAGGGTGAGGGTGAAGTTTATGGTTAGCATTAGTTTTAGGGTGAGGGTGAGAGTTAGTGTTAGGGTTAATGTTAGGTTGAGAGCTAGGCTGAGGGTGAGGGTTAGGGTTAGGTTTAGGGATAGGGTGAGGATTAGTTTTAGGGTTAGGTTTAGTGTTAGGGTGAGCATTAGGCAGAAGGGTACGGTTCGGGTTAGGGTGACGGTTAGGTTTAGTGCGATTGTTAGGTTTAGAGTTAGGGTGAGGGTAAGGGGTAGGCTGAGGGATAAGTTGAGGGTGAGGTTTAGGATTAGCATTAGCGTTAGGGTTAGGGTTAGGGTGAGTGTTAGGTTTAGGTTTAGGATTAGGGTGAGTGTGAGGGTTAGGGTTAGGGTGATGGTGATGTTAGGGTTTTGGGTTAGGATTTGGGTGAGGGTTAGGGTGAAGTTTATGGTTAGGTTTAGGGTTAGGGTGAGGTTTAGGTTTAGGGTTAGTGTTACGGTTAGGGTGAAGGTGAGGGTTAGCGTTAGGGTTTGGGTTAGGGTTAGCATTAGGGTGAGGGTTAGGGTTAGGGTTAGGTTGACTGTTAGGGTAAGACTGAGGTTTAGGGTTAGCATTAGAGTTAGGGTTAGGGTTAGTGTAATGGTTAGGATTAGGGTTAGGGTTATAGTGAGGGTGAGGTTGAGGGTTAGGGTTAAGGTTAGGGTGAGGTTTAGGGTTAGGTTGAGGGTTAGTGTTAGGGTTAGATTTATGGTGAGGGTTAGGGTGAGGTTTAGTGTTAGGGTTAGGGTGATGTTTAGGGTGAGGGTTAGGGTTAGGGTGAGTTTTATGGTGAGGGTGAGTGTTAAGTTTATGGTGTGGGTAAGAGTTAGGGTGTGGAAGAAGATTAGGGTTAGCATTAGGTTTAAGGTGAGGGTGAGCGTTAGGATTAGGGTTAGGGTTAGGTATAGGGTGAGGTTTTGGGTTAGTGTGAGGGGTAGGGTGAAGGTGAGGGTAAGGGTTAGCGTGAGGGTGAGGGAGAGGGTTAGGTTTAGCATTAGGGTTAGCTTTAGGGTTAGGCTTAGTGTGAGGGTGATGTTGAGGTGAGGAATAGGGTGAGGGGTAGGGTTAGGGTTAGGGTGAGTGTTAGTGTTAGGGTGATATTTAGGGTAAGGGTGAGGGTTATGGTGAGGGTGAGGGTTAGGGTGAGTGTGAGGGTTAGGGTGACAGTGAGGGTTAGGTTGAGGGTGAGTTTCAGGGTTAGGGTTAGCATTAGGGTGAGGGTTAGGGTGAGGGTTAGGGTTAGGTTTAGGTTTAGAGTTAGTATGGGGATTAGGGTTAGGGTTAGCTTGAGGGTAAGGGTTAGGTTGAGGTTTTGGGAGAGGGTTAGGGTTATGATGAGGGTTTGGGTTAGGGTTAGGGTGAGCGTATGTGTTAGGGGGTGGGTTAGGGTGAGGATTAAGTTTAGGGTGAGGGTTAGGTTTAGGGATAGGGTTAGGGTGAGAGTGAGGGTGAGGGTTAGGGTTAGGGTTAGGTTAAGGGTGAGGATGAGGTTCAAGATTAGGATAAGCTTTAGGGTTAGGTTTAGGGTGAGGGTTAGGGTTAGTGTGATGGGTAGGGTGACGGTGAGGGTAAGGGTTAAGGTGAAGGTTAGGATGAGGCTGAGGGTTAGGGTTATTTTTAGTGTTAAGATGTGTGTTAGGGTTAGGTTTAGGTGTATGGTTGGGGTTAGGATGAGGGTTGGATGAGGGTTAGGTTTATGGTTAGGATGAGGTTTAGGGTTAGGTTGAGGGTTTGGGTGAGAGTGAGGGTTAGGGTTAGGGTGAGAGTTAGGGTTAGGTTTAGGGTTAGGATGAGGGCAAGGGTGAGGGTGAGGGTTAGGGTTAGGTTAAGGCTTAGGGTGAGGGTTAGGGTGAGTGTTCGGGTTCAGGTGAGGGGTAGGTTTGGGTTTGGTTTAGGGTGAGGGTAAGTGTTAGGGTGAGGTTTAGGGTGAGGGTGAAATTTATGGTGAGGGTTAGGGTGAGGGTTAGGTTTAGGGTTAGGCTATGTGTTAGATTGAGGATTAAGGTGAGGGTTAGGGATAGGTTTATGGTTAGGGTTTGGTTAGGGTTAGTGTTAGGCTGAAGGTGAGGGTGACGGTGAGGTTTAGGGTTAGGGTGAGGGTGAATGTTAGGGTGAGGTATAGGGTGAGGGTTAGGGTTAGGGTTAGTGTGAGGATATCGGTTAGGGTTAGGGTGAGGGTAAGGGTTATGGTGATGTTTAGAGTGAGGGTGAGGGTTAGGGATAGGGTTAGGGTTAGGGTGAGGTTTATGGTGAGGGTTTGGGTTCAGTTAAGGTGAGGTTGAGGGTTCTGGTGGAGTTTAGGTTGAGGGTTAGGGTTAGGGTGAGGGTTAGGTATAGGTTTAGAGGTAGGCTGAGTGTGATCGTGAGGGTTAGGGTTAGGGTTAGGGTGAGGGTGACGGTGAGGGTTAGGATTAGGATTAGGGTTAGGGTTAGGCTGAGGGTGAGAATGAGGGTGAGGGTGACGGTGAGGGATAGAATTAGGTTGACGTTTAGAATTAAGGTTAGGGTGAGGTTGAGGTTTAGGGTTAAGTTTTGGGTTAGGATGAGGGTTAGGCTGAGGGTTAGGGTTAGGGTTAGCGTGAGGGTTAGGGTTAGTGTGAGGATTAGGGTTAGGTTGAGGGTAAGGGACAGGGTGAGGGTAAGGGTGAGGTTTAGGTGTAGGGTTAGGGTTGGGGTTTGCATAAGGATTAGGGTGAGGATTAGGATTAAGATTAGTGTTAGTGTTAGGGTTCGGGTTAGGGTTCGGGTTCGGGTGAGGGTTAGGTTTAGGGTTAGGGTTAGGGTGAGGGTTAGGGTTAGGGTTAGCATTAGGGTTAGCATGAGGGTGAAGTTTAGGATTAGGGTTAGGTTTACTGTTAGTCTTAGGGTTAGGGTTAGGGTTAGGGTTATGGTTAGGGTTAGTGTTAGGGTTAGGGTTAGGGTGAGTGTTAAGTTTAGGGTTATCGTTAGGGTTAGCATGAGGGGGAGGGGGAGGGTTAGGTTCAGGATTGGGGTTAGGTTTACTGTTAGGCTTAGGGTGAGGGTGATGGTGAGGGTGAGGCTCTGGGTGAGGGTTAGGGTTAGGGTTAGTGTTAGGGTTAAGGTGAGGGTTAGGGTTAGGTTTAGTATTAGGGTTATTGTTAGAGTTAGGGTTAGGTTTAGTATTTGGGTGAGCGGTAGGGTTAGGGTTATCATTAGGGTTAGCATAAGGGTGAGGGAGAGGGTTAGGTTTAGGATTAGGTTTAGGTTTACTGTAAGGCTAAGGTTGAGGGTGATGGTGAGGTTGAGGCTTAGGGTGAGTGTTCTGGTGAGGGTTAGGGTTAGGGTTAGGTTTAGGGTTAATGTGAGGATTAGGGTTAAGGTTAGGGTTAGTGTGAGGATAAGGGTTAGGGTTAGGGTTAGCGTAAGTTTTAGTGTGAGTGTTAGGGTGAGAGTGAGAGTTAGGTTTAGTGTGAGTGTTAGAGTGAGTGTTAGGTTGAGGGTTAGGTTTAATGTTAGGGTTAGCATGTGGGTGAGCATGAGGGTTAGGGTGAGGGTGAGGGTTAGGGATAGGGCTAGGGTTAGGGATAGGGTTATTGTTAGGGTTAGGTTTAGGGTTAGGGTTAGGATGAAGGTGAGGTTTAGGTTTAGGGTTTGGGTTAGTGTGAGGGTTAGTGTTAGGGTTATAGTTAGGGTAAGGTTTAGGGTGAGGGTTAGGGTGAGGGTGAGCACTAGTTTTAGTGTGAGTGTTAGGGTGAGGTTTAAGCTGACTGTTAGGGATAATGTGAGGGTTAGGGTAAGGTTTACGGTGAGGGTGAGGGTAAGGGTTAGGGATAGGGTTAGGGTTAGGGTTATTGTTAGGGTTAGCGTTAGGTTTAGGGTGGGTGTGAGGGTGAGGGTTAGGGTTAGCGTTAGCGTTAGGGTTAGCATGATGGTGAGGGAGAGGGTTAAGTTTAGGATTAGGGTTAGGTTTATGGTTAGGCTTAGGGTGAGGTTGACGGTGAGGATGAGGCAGAGGTTCAGGGTTAGGTTTAGAGTTAGGGTGAGGGTTAGTTTTAGGGTCATATTCAGGGTAAGAGTGATGGTTAGCGTGAGTGTGAGGGTTAGGGTGTGGGTGAGGGTTAGGGTGACAGTGAGGTTTAGGGTGAGGGTGAGTTTCAGGATTAGTGTTAGCATTAGGGGGAGGGTTGTGTTGAGGGTGAGGGTTAGGGTTAGGGTTAGGTTTAGGGTTAGTGTGAGGATTAGGGTTAGGGTTAGGGTGAGAGTAAGGGTTAGGGTGAGGTTTTGGGAGAGGTTTAGGGTTATGGTGAGGGTTAGGGTTAGGGTTAGGGTGAGCATATGTGTTAGGGTGAGGTTTAGGGTGATGGTTAAGGTTAGGGTTAGTGTTAGTGTTAGGGATCGGGATAGGGTTAGGTTTAGGGTGAGGGTGCGGGTGAGGGTTAGGGTTAGGTTTAGGTTGAGGGTGAGGGTGAGGTTCAGGGTTAGGATTACGGTTAGGGTTAGGGATAGGCTGAGGGTGAGAGTGAGGGTTAGGGTTAGGGTGAGGTTTAGGTTTAGGTTTAGATTTAAGTTTAGGATGAGGATTAGCCTGAGGAGTGGGGTTAGTTTTAGGGTTAAGGTGAGGGTTAGGGTTATGGTTAGGGTTATTGTTAGGGTTAGGGATTGGGTTAGGATTAGGATGAGGGTGAGGGTGAGGATGAGGGTTAGCATTAGGGTTAGGGATAGGGTTATTGTTAGGGTTAGGGTTAAGGTGAGGGTGAGGGTGAGGGTTAGGTTTAGGGTCAGGTTTAGGGTTACTGTTAGTGTTATGTTTAGGGTTATGGTGAGGGTTAGGTTTAGTATGAGGGTTAGGTTTAGGGTTAGGTTTAGGGTGAGGGTAAGGGTTAGGGTGAGGGTTAGGGTAAGGGTGAGCGTTAGCGATAACATTAGGGTTAGGGTTAGGGTTAGGGAGAGGGTTAGGGTTAGGGTTAGGGTTAGGGTGATGGTGAGGGTGAGGGTTAGGTTTAAGTTTGGGTGAGGGTTAGGGTTATGGTGAGGGTTAGGGTTAGGATGAGGGTAAGGGTTAGGGTGAGGGTAAGGGTGTGGGTGAGGTGTAGGGTTAGGGTTAGGGTTTGCATGAGGATTAGGGTGAGTATTAGGATTATGGTAAGTGTTAGTGTTAGTGTTAGTGTTAGGGTTAGTGTGAGGCTTAGGGTGAAGTTTAGGGTTAGGATTAGGGTTAGGGTGAGGGTTAGGGTTTGGGTTAGCATGAAGGTGAGGGAGAGGGTTAAGTTTAGGATTAGGGTTAGGTTTACTGTTAGTCTTAGTGTGAGGGTGATGGTGAGGATGAGGCTTAGGGTGAGGTTTAGGGTTAGGGTTAGGGTGCGGGTGAGGGTTAGGTTTAGGGTTAGCATTAGGGGTAGCATGCGATTGAGGGAGAGGGTTAAGTTTAGGATTAGGTTTAGGTTTAGTGTTAGGCTTAGGGTGAGGGTTAGGGTTAGGGTTAGGGTAAGGTTTAGGGTGAGGTTTTGGGAGAGGGTTAGGTTTATGTTGAGGGTTAGGGTTAGCGTTAGGGTGAGCATATGTGTTAGGGTGAGGGTTATTGTGAGTGTTAATATTAGGGTGAGTGTTAGGGATAGGGTTAGGTTTAGGGTTAGGGTGAGGGTGAGGGTGAGGGTGAGGGTTAGGGTTAGGGTTATGTTGAGGGTGAGGATGAGGTTCAGGGTTAAGTTTAGGGTTAGGGTTAGGGACAGCCTGAGGGTGAGGGTTAGGGTTAGGGTTAGGGTGAGGGTGAGGGTGAGGGTTAGGTTTAAGGTTGGGTGAGGGTTAGGATTATGGTGAGGGTTAGGGTTAGGTTTAGGGTTAGGGTGAGGGTGAGGTTGAGGGTTAGGTTGAGGGTGAGGTTGAGGGTGAGGTTTAGGGATAGTGTAGGGGAGAGGCTGAAGATGAGGTTTAGGGTTAGGCTTAGGGTTAGGGTTAGGGTGAGGGTGAGGATTAGGGTTAGGGTTAGGTTGAGGTTTAGGCTTAGTGTGAGGGTTTTGTGAGCGTGAGGGTCAGGGTTAGGGTGAGGGTTAAGGTGAGGGTGAAAGTTAGGGTTAGGTTTAGGGTTAGGGTGAGGGTTCCTGTGAGGGTTTCGGTTAGGGTTAGGTTTAGGGTTAGTGTGAGGATTAAGGTTAGGGTTCGGGTTAGGGTGAGTGTTAGGGTTAGTGTGAGGGGGTAGGGTGAGGCTGAGGGTTAGGGTTATTGTTAGTGTTAGGGTGAGTGTTAGTGTTAGGTTTAGGGTTATGGTGGGGGTTAGGATGAGGCTTGGATTTATTGTTTCGTTTATGGTTAGGATGAAGTTTAGGGTTATGGTGAGGGTTAGGGTTAGGGTGAGGGTATGTGTTAGATTGAGGATTCGTTTGAGGGTTAGGGTGAGAGGGAGGGTTAGGGTTAGCGTGAGTGTTAGGGTGAGGATTAGGGTGAGGGTTAGAGTTAGGGTGAGGGTTAGGATGAGAGTTAGGTTTATGGTTAGGGTTAGGGTGAAGGTTAGGGTTGGGTTTAGGGTGAGGGTTAGGATTAGGGTTAGGATGAGGGTTAGTCTTAGTGTGTGGGTTAGGGCTAGGTTTAGGTTTAGAGTGAGGTTAAGTGCTATGGTGGAGGTTAGTGTGAGGGTGAGGGTGAGGGTTAAGTTTAGGTTTAGGATTAGGGTGAGAGTGAGCATGAGGGTTAGGGTTAGGATTAGGCTAAGTTTAGGCTTAGGCTGAGGGTGAGGTTGAAGGTGAGGGTTAAGTTAGGCTTAGAGTTAGGGTTAGGATGAGGTTTAGGGTGAGGGGTAGGGTTGGGGTTAGGGTGAGGGTTAGGGTATGTTTTAGAGTGAGGGTTAGGCTGAGAGAGAGGGTTACGTTTAGCGTGAGTGTTAGGGTGAGTGTTAGGGTGAGGGTTACATTTAGGGTTAGGCTTAAGTTGAGGGTGAGCATTAGGGTTAGGGTTAGGGTGTGGGTTAGAGTTAGGGTGAGGGTGAGGGTGAGGCTTAGCGTGAGTGTTAGGGTTAGGGTTAAGTTGAGGTTTAGTGTTAGGGTGATATTTAGGTTGAGGTTGAGGTTTAGGGTGAGTGTGATTTTTCGGGTTAGGGTGAGGGTTAGGGTGTGGGTGAGGGTTAGACTGACGGTAAGGATTAGATTGACGGTGAGGGTTAGGGTTAGGGTGAGAGAAATGATTAGGGTGAGGTTTAGCGTGAGGGTGAGGATTAGGGAGAAGGTTAGGGTAAGGGTGAGGGTTAGGGTGAGGTTTAGTGTGAGGGTTAGGGTTAGGGTGAGAGTTAGGGATAGGATTAGGGTGAGAGTGAGGGTGAGGGTTAGGGTTAGTGTTATGGTTAGGGTGAGGGTAAGGGTGAGTGTGAGGTTTAGGATTAGGGTTAGGACTAGGGTTAGGGTGAGGGTTAGGGTTAGGGTGACGTTTAAGGTTAGTGTTAGGGTTAGTATTAGATATAGGTTTAATGTTAGGATGAGGGTTAGGCTGAGGGCTAGGGTTAGGAACAGGGTGATGATTAGGGTTAGTGTGAAATTTAGGGTTAGGGTTAGGTTTAGGGTTAGGTTGAGAGTTAGGGTGAGGGTATGGGTCAGGATAAAGTTTAGGGTGAGGTTTAGGGTTAGAGTTAGGGTTAGGGTGAGTCTTAGGTTTAGGGTGAGGTTAAGTGTTAGAGTGAGGATTAGGGTGAGGGTGAAGTTTAGGGTTAGCATAAGGGTTAGTGTGAGGGTGAGGGTTAGGCTTAGGGTTAGGGTTAGGGTGAGGGCTAGGCTGAGGGTGAGGGTTAGTTTTAGGGTTAGGCTGAGGGTTATGGTTAGGGTGCATGTGAAGTTTGGTCTGACGGTTAGGGTTAGAGTAGGTGTTAGGTTTAGGTTTAGGGTGAGGCTGAGGGTGAGGGTGAGGTTTAGGCTTAGGGCTAGGGTTAGGATTATTGTAAGGGTTAGGGTTAGGGTGAGGGTAAGGGTTAGGCTTAGGGTCAGGGTGAGGGTGAGGGTTAGGGTTAGGATTAGGGTGAGTTTGAAGGTGAGGGAGAGGGTCAGGTTTAGGATTAGGTTTAGGTTTAGTGTTAGGTTTGGCTTGAGGGTGATGGTGAGGGTGAGGTTTAGGGTGAGGGTTAGGGTTATTGTCAGTGTTAGGGTTAGGGTGAGGGTGAGGGTTATCGTGAGGGTTAGGGTTAGGGTTAGGGTGAGGGTTAGGGTTAGGTTTATGGTTAGGATGAGGGTTAGGCTGAGGGGTAGGGTTACGGTTAGGGTGAGGGTTAGATTTAGTGTGAAGGTTAGGGTTAAGCTTAGGGTTAGGGTGAGGGTTAGGGTGAGGGTAAGGATTAGGATGAGGGTTAGGGTGAGGGTTAGGGTTTGGGTTAGGGTTAGGTTGAGGATGAGGCTTAGGTTTAGGGTGAGGTTAAGGGTTAGAGGGAGGATTATTGTGTAGGCTAAGTTTAGGGTTATCATTAGGGTTAGGTTGAGGGTGAAGGTTAGGGTTAGGATTAGGGTTAGGGTGAGGTTAGGCTGAGGATGAGGGTTAGGGTTAGGGTTAGGGTGATGGTTAGTGTTAGGGTGAGGGTGAGGATGAGGGTTAGGTTTAGGGTTTGGGTGAGGGTTAGGGTTAGGGTAAGGGTTAGGGTGAGTGTGAGGCTTAGGCTGACAGTTAGGATTAGTGTGAGGGTTAGGAATAGGGTTAGGGTTATTGTTAGGGTTAGGGTTAGGTTGAAGGTGAGGGTTATTTTTAGGGTTAGGGTTAGGGTTAGGGTGAGGGTGAGGGAGAGGGTTAGGTTTAGTATTAGGTTTAGGGTTTGGGTTAGGTTTAGGCTGAGGGTGATTGTGAGGGTGAGGGTTAGGATGACGGTTACGGTTAAGATTGGGGTGAGGGTTAGGTTTAGGGTGATATTTAGGATGAGGGTGAGGGTTAGGTTTAGGTTTAGGTTTAGGGTGAGGGTAAGGGTTAGGGTGAGGGTTATTGTAGGGGTGAGGGTTAGGGTTAGCATTAGGGTTAGGGTTAGGGTTAGGGTGAGTGTTAGGGTTAGGGTTAGTGTGAGGGTTAGGGTTATGTTTAGGGTGAGTCTTAGGTTTAGGTTGAGGGTTAGTGTTAGGGTTAGGGTGAAGTTGAGGGTGAGGGTGAGGGTGAGGTTTAGGGTGAGGGTGAGGGTGAAGGTGACTGTTAGGGTTAGGGTTAGGGATAGGGAGAGGGTGAAGATGCGGTTTAGGGTTAGGATGAGGGTTAGGGTTATGGTTTGAGTGAGGGTTAGGGTTAGGGTGAGGGTGAGGGTTAAGGTTAGTTTTAGGTTGAGGTTTAGGTTTAGTGTGAGCATTGGGTGAGGATGTGGGTAAGGGTTAGCTTGAGGGTTCGGGTTAGAGTTCGTGTTATTTTTATGGTTAGTGTGAGGTTGAGGGTTATTGTTAGGGTTAGGTTTAGGGTTAGGGTGAGTGTGAGGGTTAGGGTTAGGTGTTGGGTTAGGATGAGGTTGAGGGTGATGGTTAGGGTGAGAATGAGGGTGATGTTGTGGTTTAGGATTAGGGATAGGATTAGTGTTAGGCTGAGGGTGAGGGAGAGGGTGAGGGTGAGGGATAGGCTTAGGGCTATGTTTAGGGTTAGCGTTAGGGTGGGGGTTAGGGTTAGAATTAGGGTTAGGATTAGGGTTAGGGTGAGGATTAGGGTGATGGTTAGGTATAGTCTGAGGCTTAGTGATAGGTTTAGGATTAGGGTGAGGGTAAGGGTGAGTGTTAGGTTTTGGGTGAGGTTATGTGTAAGGGTCATGGTAGGGTTAGGTTTAGGGTTAGGGATAGAGTTAGGGTTAGGTTGAGGGTGAGCATGAGGATTTGGGTTACGGTTAGGGTGAGGGTGAGGGTGAGGTTGAGATTTAGGATTAAGGTGAGAGTTAGGGTTAGGATGAGGGTGAGGGTTATGGTGAGACTGAAGGTTAGGGTTATTGTTAGGGTTAGGGTGAGGATTAGGGTGAGGGTTAGGGTTAGGTTTAGGATTATGGTGGGGGTTAGAGTGAAGTTTGGGGTTAGGGTTATGGTTAGGATGCGGCTTAGGGTTAGGGTGATGGTGAGGCCTGGGTGAGGTTTAGGGTTAAGTTTGGGGTGAGGGTGAGGGTTATGGTTAGGGTGAGCGTTAGGTATAGGGTTAGGGTTAGGGTGAGGGTGAGGATGAAGTTTATGTTTAGGGTTAGAGGGAGGGTGAGGGTGAGGTTAAGGGTTAGGATTAAGGTTAGGGTTAGGTTGAGGGTGAGCATGAGGATTTGGGTTAAGGTTAGGGTGAGGGTGAGGGTGAGGTTGAGATTTAGGATTAAGGTGAGGGTTAGGGTTAGGATGAGGGTGAGGGTTATGGTGAGACTGAAGGTTAGGGTTATTGTTAGGGTTAGGGTGAGGATTAGGGTGAGGGTTAGGGTTAGGTTTAGGATTATGGTGGGGGTTAGGGTGAAGTTTGGGGTTAGGGTTATGGTTAGGATGCAGCTTAGGGTTAGGATTAGACTGAGGGTGAGAGTGAGGGTTAGGGTGAGGTTTAGGTTTAGGTTTAGGTTTAGGATGAGGATTAGGCTAATGGGTGGGGTTAGGGTTAGTGTTAGGGTGAGAGTTAGGGTTAGGGTTCAGGTTATTGTTAGGGTTAGGATTAGGGTTAGGGTTAGAGTGAGGGTGAGGGTGAGGTTTAGATTTAGGTTTAGGGATAGGATAAATTTTAGGGATGAGTTTAGGGTTAGGGTGAGGGTGAGGGTAAGGTTTAGGGTTAGGGTTAGGGTTATTATTAAGGTTAGGGTTAGGGTTAGGTTGGGGGTTATGTTTAGTGTGAGGGTTAGGTTTAGGGTTAGGGTGAGGGTGATGGTAAGGGTCAGGGTGAGATTTAGAGTGAGGGTGAGTTTTAGGGAGAGGGTTAGAATTACGGTGAGTTTAGGGTTACGTTTATGGTTAAGGTGAGGGCTGGGGTGAGGGTGAGGGTTAGGGGTAGGGGTAGGATTAAGTTTAGGGGTAGGGTTAGGTTGATGGTTAGGGTTCAGGTGAGGGTTAGTGTTAGGGTTTGGGTGAGGGTTAGGGTTAGGGTTAGGGATAGGGTTAGGGAGAGACTTAGGGTTAGAGTTAGTGTTAGGGTTATTGTCAGGGTTAGGGTGAGGTTGAGGGTTAGGGTGAAGAAGAGTTTGAGTGTGAGGGTTACAGTTAGCATTAGGGTTAGGTTTAATATTAGCATTTGGGTTAGGGTGAGGGTGAGGGTTATTATTAGGATTAGGGTTAAGTTTAGGTTGTGAGGGTGAGGGTTAAGGTTAGGGATAGGGTTAGGGTGAGGGCTAGGGTTAGGGTGAGTGTTAGGGTTAGGGTGAGGGAGAGGGTTAGGTTTAGGATTAGGATTAGGGTTAGTGTTTGACTTAGGATGAGGATGATTTTGAGGGTGAGGGTTAGGGTGAGGGTTAGGGTCAGGATTAGGGTGATGGTTAGGGTTAGGGTGATGTTTATGGTGAGGGTGAGTGTTAGGGTTAGGGTGAGGGTTAGGGTTAGTGTTATTGTGAGGGTTAGGTTTAGTTTGAGTGCTAGTCTTAATGTTAGGATTAGGTTCAGTCTAAGTTTTAGGGTGAGGGTTAGGGTGAGAGTGAGGGTTAGTCTAAGCGTGAGTGTTAGGGTGAGTGTTAGGGTGAGGGTTAGGTTTAGGGTTAGGGTTAGGTTGAGGGTGAGGGTTAGGGTTATGGTTAGGGTGAGGCCAAGGTTTAGGGTTAGGTTTAGGCTGAGGGTGAGGGTGAGGGTTAGGATTAGGTTTATTGTTAGGATTAGAGTTTTGGTTAGAATTAGGGTTAACGTGAGGTTGATGGAGACGGTTAGTTTAGAATTAGGGTTAGGTTTAGTGTTAGGCATAGAGTGAGGGTGATGGTGAGGGTGAGGCTTAGGGTGAGGGTTTGGGTTAGGGTTAGGGTGATGGTTAGTGTTAGGGTGATGTTTATGTTGAGGGTTAGGGTTAGGGTGAGGTTAAGGGTGAGTGTGAGGGTTAGGGTGTGGGTGAGGGTTAGTGTGACGTTGAGGTTTAGGGTGACGTTGAGGTATAGGGTGAGGGTGAGGATTAGGGTTAGGGTTACAATTCGGGTGAGGGTTATTGTTAGGTTTAGGGTGAGAGTGAGGGTTAGGGTGAGGGTTAGGGTTAGGGTTAGGGTTAGTGTGAAGATTAGTGTTACGGTTAGGTTTAGGGTGAGGGTAAGAGTTAGGATGAGGTTTAGGGTGTGGATGAGGTTTAGGGAGAGGGTTATGGTTAGGTTGAGGGTTAGGGTGAGGGTTAGGGTTAGGGTGAGGTGAGGGTTATGGTGAGGTCTAGGGTGATGGTTAGGGTTAGGGTGAGGGTTAGGGATAGGTTTGGTGTTAGGTTGATGGTGAGGGTGAGGGTTCGGGTTAGGTTTGGATAAGGGTGTGGGTGAGGGTTATGATTAGGTTTGGGGTTATGTTTAGGCTGAGGGTGAGGGTGAGGGCGAGGGTGAAGGTGAGGGCTAGGTTGATGTTTAGGGTTAATGCTGAGGGTTAGGTTTAGTGTTAGGATTCGGATCAGGCTGGGGGGTAGCGTTAGGGTTAGGGTGAGTGTTTGGGTTAGTGTGAGGTTTAGGGTTAGGGTTAGGGTGAGGGTAAGGGTTAGGTTGAGGGTTAGTGTAAGATTGAGGTTTAAGTTTAGCATTTGGGTTAGTTTGAGGGTTAGGGTGTTGGTTAGGGTTAGGGTTAGGATTAGGGTGAGGGTTAGGGTTAGGTTTAGGGTGAGGATGAGCATGAGGATGAGGATTAGTGTGTGGGTGAGGTTTGGGGTGAAGTGAGAGTTAGGGTTAGTTTTAGGGTTAGGGTTAGGGTAAGGTTTAGGGTGAGGGTGAGGGTTAGGGTTAGGGTGAAGTTTAGGGTTAGGGTTAGGGTGAGGGTTAGGTTTAGGGTGAGGTTAAGGGTTAGCGTGAGGGTTATGGTGAGGGTGAAGGTTAGGGTTAGCATTAGGGTTAGAGTGAATGTGAGGGTTAGGTTTAGGGTTAGTGTTAGGGTTAGGGTGAGGGATAGGCTGAGGGTGAGGGTTCAGGTTAGGGTTAGGGTTAGGGTGAGGGTTAGGTTTCGGGTTCAGGTGAGAATTAGTGTTAGGGTTTGAGTGAGGGTTAGGGTTAGAGTTAGGGTGAGGGACAGAGTTAGTGTTAGAGTTAGGGTTAGGGTCATTGTTAGGGTTAGGGTGAGGTGGAGGGTTAGGGTGAAGATGAGTTTGAGTGTGAGGGTTTCGGTTAGGGTTAGGGTTAGGTTTATTTTTAAGGTTTGGGTTAGGGTGAGGGTGAGGGTTATTGTTAGGATTACGGTTAGGGTTAGGGTGAGGGTGAGGGTGAGGGTTAGGATTAGGATTAGGGTTATGTTTAGGGTGAGGGTGAGGGAGAGGGATAGGTTTAGGATTAGGTTTAGGGTTAGTGTTAGGCTTAGGGTGAGAATGATGGTGAGGGTTTGGCTTAGCGTGAGTGTTAGGGTGAGTGTTAGGGTGAGGGTTAGGTTTAGGGGTAGTGTTAGGGTGAGTGTGAGGGTTCGGCTTATTGTTAGGGTGAGGGTTAGGGTTCGAGTTAGGTTTAGGCTGAGGGTGAGGTTTAATGTTAGTGTAATGTGTATGGTGAGGGTTAGGGTGATGATGATAAGGGTGAGTATGAGGGTTAGGGGTGGGGTGACGGTGAGGTTTAAGGTGCCGGTGAGGTTTAGGGTGAGGGTGAGGCTTAGGGTTAGGGTTACCATTAGGGTGAGGGTTATTGTTAGGGTTAGTGTGAGGGTGAGGGTTAGGTTGAGGGTTTGGGTTAGGGTTAGGGTTAGTGTGAAGATTAGGGTTAGGGTTAGAGTTAGGATGAGGTTTAGGGTGTGGATGAGGTTTAGGGAGAGGGTTAGGGTTGGGTGGAGGGTTAGGGTGAGGGTTAGTGTTAGGGTGAGGTGAGGGTTATGGTGAGGATTTGGGTGATGGTTTGGGTTAGGGTGAGTGTTAGGGGTAGGGTTGGGGTTAGGGTGAGGGTGAGGGTGAGGGTAAGGGTTAGGGTGACTTTTAGGGTTAGGGCGATGGTTAGGTTTAGGGTTAGGGTTAGGATGTGGATTAGGCTGAGGCGTAGGGTTAGGGTTAGGGTGAGGGTTAAGGTTAGTGTGAGGATAAGGGTTAGGGTGAGGGTTAGCGTGAGGGTGAGGGGTAGGGTTAGGGTTAGGGGTAGTGTGATGATCAGGGTGAGGGTTAGGGTTAGGGTTAGTGTTAGGGATAGGGTTAGTGTGAGGGTTAGGGTGAGGGTTAGGTTTAGGTTTAAGGTGAGCTTTAGGGTGCGTGTGAGGGTTAGGTTTAGGGAGAGGGTAAGGGTTAGGGTGAGGGTTAGTGTTAGGGTAAGTTATAGGGTTAGGGTGAGGTTGAGGGTGAGGATTAGGGTGAGGGTGAGGGTGAGGGTGAGGGTGAGGGTGAGGGTGGGTTTTAGGGATAGGGATAGGATTAGGGATAGGCTGTGTGTGAGGGAGAGGGTGAGGGTGAGGGATACGGTTAGGGTCAGGTTTAGGGTTAGTGTTACGGTGAGGGTTAGGTTTAGATTTAGGGTTACAATGAGGGTTAGGCTGAGGGGTAGGGGTAGGTTTAGGGTGAGGGTTAGGTTTAGTGTGAGGGTTAGTGTTAGGTTTAGGATTAGGGTGAGGGTTAAGTTGAGGCTGAGGGTTAGGTTTTGGGTGAGGTTATGTGTAAGGGTGTTGGTTAGGGTTAGATTTAGAGTTGGGTATAGAGTTAGGGTTAGGTTGAGGTTGAGCTTGTGGGTTAGGGTTAGGGTTATGGTGAGGGTGAGGTTGAGGTTCAGGGGTAGGATTAGGGTTAGGGTTAGGGTTAGGCTGAGGGTGAGGGTTATGGTGAGGCTGAAAGTTAGGGTTATTTTTAGGGTTAGGGTGAGGGTTAGGGTTAGGTTTAGGGTTAGGTTAGTGTTAGGGTTAGGGTTAGGGTTATGGTGGGGTTTAGGGTGAAGGTTGGGGTTAGGATTATGGTTAGAATGCGGCTTACTGTTAGGGTGATGGTGAGGGCTGGGTGAGGTTTAGGGTTAGGTTTGGGGTAAGGGTGAGGTTGAGGGTTATGGTTAGGGTGAGGGTGAGGATTAGGTATAGGGTTAGGGTTAGGGTGAGGGTGAGGATGAAGGTTAGGTTTAGGGTTAGAGAGAGGGTGAGGGTGAGTTTAAGTGTTAGGATTAAGGTTAGGGTTAGGATTGGAGTGAGGGTGAGGGTGTGGGTTAGGGTTAAGGTGACATTTAGGGTTAGGGTGAGGTTTAGGATGATGATTAGGCTAATGGGTCGGGTTAGGGTTAGGGTTAGGGTGAGAGTTAGGGTTTGGGTTCAGGTGATTGTTAGGGTTAGGATTAGGGTTAGTGTTAGAGTGAGGATGAGGTTTAGATTTAGGGTTAGGGATAGGATTATTTTTAGGGTTAAGTTTAGGGTTAGGGTGAGGGTGAAGTAAAGGTTTAGTGTTAGAGTTAGGGTTATTATTAGGGTTAGGGATAGGTTTAGGGTGGGGGTTATGTTTAGTGTGAGGGTTAGGTTTAGGGTTAAGTTTAGGGTGATGTAAGGGTCAGGGTGAGATTTAGGGTGAGGGTGAGGTTTAGGGAGAGGTTTAGAGTTAGGGTGATGGTTGGGGTTAGGTTTATGGTTAAAGTGAGGACTGGGGTGAGGGTGAGAGTTAGGGTTAGGGGTAGGGTTAGGTTTAGGTTTAGGCGTAGGGTTAGGTTGAGGATTAGGGTGAGGGTGAGGGTTAGTGTTAGGGTTTGGGTGAGGGTTAGGGTTAGATTTAGGTTTAGGATGAGGTTTAGGCTGAGGGTTATGGTGAGGGTTAGGGTGATGATTATTTTTAGGGTGAGGGTTAGGGATAGGGTTGGGGTTAGGTTGATGGTGAGGGTGAAGGTGAGGGTTAGGATTAGAGTTAGGGTTAGGGTTATTCTGAGGGTTAGGTTGATGGTGAGGGTTATGGTGACGGTGGGGGTTAGGTTTAGGATTAGCTTTAGGGTGAGGGTTAGGGTTAGGTTAGAGTGAGGGTGAAGGTTAGGGTGAAGGTTAACGTTAGGGTTAGGGTTAGGGTTAGTGTGAGGATTAGGGTTAGGTTTAGGATTCGGGTTATGGTTAGGGTGAGGTTTAGTGTGAGGGTGAGTGTTAGGGAGAGGCTTAGGGTTAGGTTGAGTGTTAGGATGAGGGTGAGGGTTAGAGTTAGGTTGGGGGTGAGGGTTAGGGTGAGGGTTAGGGTGAGGCTTAGTGTTAGGGTGAGGGTTAGGGATAGGGTTGGTGTGAAGGTGAGGGTTACGGTGAGGGTTAGTGTGAGGGTGAGGTTGAGGATGAGGTTTAGGATTAGGGTTAGGCTGATGGTGAGGGTTAGGGTGAGGGTTAGGTTTAGGTTGATGTTTAGGGTTAGGTTTAGGGTTAGGGTGAGGGTTAGTGTTAGGTTTAGGGTAAGGATGAGTGTTAGGCTGAGGGGTAGGTTTAGGGTTAGAGGGAGGGTTAGGGTTAGTGTGAGTGTTAGGGTTAGGGTTAGGGTGAGGATGAGGGTTATGTTTAGCGTTAGTATTAGGGTGAGTATTAGGGTGATGGTTAGGTTTAGGCTTAGGGTTAGGATGAGGGTAAGGGTTAGTGTTAGGTTTAAGCTGAGTGTTACAGTTAGGGTTAGGGTTAGGGTGAGTATGAGGGTTAGGGTGTGGGTGAGTTTTAGGGTGACTGTGAGGGTTAGGGTGAGGGTGAGGTTTAGTGATAGGGTTAGAATTAGGGTGAGGGTTATGGTTAGGTTTATTGTGAGGGTCAGGTTAAGGGAGAGGGTTAGGTATAGGGTAAGGGTAAGGGTTAGGGTGAGGTTTATTGTGAGGGTGAGGTTTACGAAGAGGTTTAGGGTTAGGGTGAGGGTTAGGGTTAGGGTTAGGTTGAGGGTTACAGATAGGGTTAGGGTTAGGTTGACGGTGAGGGTGAAGTTTAGGGTTAAGGTGAGGGTGAGGGTAAGGTTGAGGGTTAGGATTAGGGTTTGGGTTAGGGTTAGTCTGAGGGTGAGGTTGAGGGTGAGGGGTATGTTTAGGTTTAGGGTTAGCATTATGGTAAGTGTGAGGGTTAGTGTTAGGGTTAGTGTTAGGGATAGGGTTAGTGTGAGGGTTAGAGTGAGGGTTAGGTTTAGGGTTAAGGTGAGGTTTCAGGTGATGTTGAGGGTTAGGTTTACGGAGAGCATAAGCGTTAGGGTGAGGGTTGGGGTGAGAGTGAAGCTTCGGTTTAGCATTAGGGTTAGGGGGAGGATGAGGGTTAGGGTTAGGGTGAGGTATAGGGTGAGGATGAGGGTTAGGTTTAGGGATAGGGTAAGGATTAGGGTTAGGTTTATGGTTAGGGTGAGAGTTAGGCTGAGGGGTAGGTATAGGGTTACGGTGAGGGTTAGGTTTACTGTGAGGGTTAGGGTTAGGGTTAGGGTGAGGGTAAGGTTTCGGGTGAGGTATAGGATGAGGGTGAGGGTTAGAGTTAGCATTAGGGTTAGGGATAGGGTTTGGTTTAGTGTTAGGGTTAGGTTTAGGGTTAGGCTGAGGTTTAAGGTTAGGGTTAGGTGTAGGGTTAGGGTTAGGGTTAGTGTGAGGTTTAGGGTTAGGGTTAGGGTGAGGTTGAGTGTTAGGTTGAGGTTTAGGCTGAGGGTGATGTTTAGGCTGACGGTAAGATTAGGGTGAGGGTTAGGGTTAGATTTAGGATGAGGGTGAGTTTTAGGTTTAGGGTTAGGTTGAGGGTTAGGGTGAAGGTTTGGGTGAGGGTGAAGGTTAGGGTTAGCATTAGGGTTAGGGTGAGTTTGAGTGTTAGGCTTAGCGTTAGGGTTAGGTTTAGGGTAAGGGCTAGGTTGAGGGTGAGGGTTAGGGTTAGGGGTAGGTTTTGTGTGAGGTTTAGGGTGAGGTTTAGAGTGAGTTTTAGGTTTAGGTTGAGGGTTAGGGTTAGGTTGAGTGTGAGGGTTAGGGTTAGCGTTAGGGTTAGGGTGAGGGAAAGGTTTAGGTTGAGGGTTAGTATGAGATTGAGGTTTAAGTTTAGCATTATGGTTACTTTGAGGGTTTGCGTGTGGGTTAGGGTTATGGTTAGGATTAGGGTGAGGGTTAGGGTTAGGGTTAGGGTGAGGGTGAGGGTGAGGATGAGGGTTAGGTTGTGGTTGAGGGTTAGGGTGAGGGTGAGGGTTAGTGATAGGGTTACGGTTAGGGTAAGGTTTAGGGTGAGGGTTAGGGTGAGGGTTTGGGTTAGGGTGAGGATTAGGGTGAGGGTGAGGGTTAGGTTTCTGGTGAGCGTAAGTTTTAGTGTGAGGGTTAGGGTGGGTGGGAAATTTAGGATTAGCATTAGTGTTAGGGTGAGGGTGAGGGTTAGGGAGAGTGTTAGGGTTAGAGTTAGGGTGAGGATTAGGGTTAGGGTTAGGGTTAGGGTGAGGTTTAAGGTAAGGGTTAGGGTTATTGTTAGGGTTAGGTTGAGGGTTAGGTTTAGGGTGAGTTTAAGGGTTAGAATGAGGGTTAAGGTGTGAGAGAGGGTTAGTTTAGAATTAGGGTTAGTTTTAGGGTTAGGCTTAGGATGAGGGTGATATTGAGGGTGAGGGTTAGGTTTAGGGTTAAGGTGAGGTTTAGGGTGATTGTGAGGGTTAGGTTTAGGGAGAGGGTAAGATTTAGGGTGAGGTTTGAGTTGAGGGTGAAGGTTAGGGTTAGCATTAGGGTTAGGGTGAGGGTGAGGGTTAGCATTAGGGTTAGGGTGAGCATGAGGGTTAGGGTTAGGGTGAGGTATCGGGTGAGGATGAGGGTTAGGTTTAGGGATAGGGTTAGGATTAGGGTTAGGGTTAGGGTTAGGGTGAGCGTCAGGCTGTGGGGTAGGTTTAGGGTTACAGTGAGTGTTAGGTTTAGAGTTTGCGTTAGGGTTAAATTTAGGGTGAGATTAAGGTTTAGGTATAGGGTTATGGTGAGGGTCAAGGTGAGGGTTAGGTGTAGGGTTAGGGTTAGGTTTAGTCTGAGGTTTAGGGTTAGGGTTAGGGTGAGGGTGAGTGTTAGGGTTAGGTTTAGGGTGAGGGTGAAGTTTAGGCTGACGGTAAGATTAGGGTGAGGGTTAGGGTTAGGGTTAGGTTGAGGGTGAGGGTGAGGGTTAGGTTTAGGGTGAGGTTGAGTGTTAGGGTGAGGGTTAAGGTGTCGGTTAGTGTTAGGGTTAGGACTAGGCTGAAGGTTAGGTTTAGGTTGAGGGTGAGGGTGAGGGTGAGGGTGAGCGTTAGGTTGTGGGTGAGGTTTTGGGTGAGGGTGAGGGTTAGGGTTAGGTAAGGGTTAGGGTGAGGCTTAGGTTTAGGGTTAGGGTTAGGGCTAGGGTGAGGTTTAGGGTGAGGGTTAGAGTTAGGGTTAGGGTCAGGGTGAGGGTTAGGGTGAAGGTTAAGTTTAGGGTTAGGGTTAGGTTTAGTTTGGGGATTAGGGTTAGGTTTAGGATTAAGTTTAGGGTGAGGGTAAGGGTTAGGGTGAGTTTAGTGTGAGGGTTAGTGTTAGGGAGAGGGTTAGGTTTAGGTTGAGGGTTAGGGTGAGGGTTAGGGTTAGGATTAGGGTGAAGGTGAAGGTTAGGTTGAGGGTTAGGGTGAGGCTTAATGTTAGGGTGAGGGTTAGGGATAGGGTTGGGGTGAGTTGAGGGTTAGGGTGGGGGTTAGTGTGAGTGTGAGCGTGAGGATGAGTGTTAGGATAAGGGTTTGGCTGATGGTGAGGGTGAGGGTGAAGGTTAGTGTTAGGTTGACGTTTAGGGTTAGGGTTAGGGTTAGGGTGAGGTTTAGGGTTACGTTTTGGGTAAGGATTAGGGTTAGGCTGAGGAGTAGGGTTAGGGTTAGGGTGATCGTTAGGGTTAGTGTGAGTGTTATTGTTAGGGTTAGGGTGAGAGTGAGGGTTAGGTTTAGGGTGAGTATTAGGGTGAGTATTAGGGTGAGGGATAGATAGGTTTAGGCTTAGGGTTAGGTTGAGGGTAAGGGTTAGGGTTAGGGTTAAGTTGAGGGTTCCAGTTAGGGTTAGGGTTAGGGTGAGGTTGAGGGTTAGGTTTAGGTTTAGTGTGAGGGTGAGGATTAGGGTGAGTGTGAGGGTTAGGGTGTGGGTGAGTTTTAGGGTGACTGTGAGGGTTAGGGTGATGGTGAGGGTTAGGGTGAGGGCGAAGGTTAGGTTAGGGTTAGAATTAGTGTGAGGGTTATGGTTAGGGTTAATGTGAGGATTAGGGTTAGGGTTAGGGTTAGGGATAGGGTGAGGGTAAGGGTTAGGGTGAGGTTTAGTGTGAGGGTGAGGTTTAGGGAGAGGGTTTGGTTTAGGGTGAACATTAGGATGAGGGTTAGGGTTAGGTTTAGGTTGAGGGTTAGGGATTGGGTTAGGGTTAGGGTTAGGGTTAGGGTGACAGTGAGGTTGAGGGTTAGGATTAGGGTTTGTGTTAGGGTTAGGCTGAGGGTTACATTGAGGGTGAGGGTGTGGGTTAATTTTAGGGTTTCATTTAGGGTTAATGGTTAGGGTTAGGTTTAGGGTTAGGGTTAGGATTAGGATCCGGCTGCGGGGTAGGGTTAGGTATAGGGTGAGGTTAGGGTTAGTGTGAGGTTTAGGGTTAGGTTTAGGATGAGGGTAAGGGTTTGGGGGAGGGTTAGCGTGAGGGTGAGGGGTCGGGTTAGGGTTAGGGTTAGCGTGATGGTCAGGGTGAGGGTGAGGGTTAGGGTTAGTGTTAGGGATAGGGTTAGTGTGAGGGTTAGGGTGAGGGTTAAGTTTAGGGTTAAGTTGAGGTTTAGGGTGAGTGTGAGGGTTAGGATTAGGGAGAGGGTAAGGTTTATGGTGAAGATTAGGTTTAGGGTGAAGTTGAGGGTTAGCATTAGGGTTAGGGTGAGGGTGAGCGTTAGCATTAGGGTTAGGGTGAGGGTGAGGATTAGGGTTAGGGTGAGGTATAGGGTGAGGTTGAGGGTTAGGTTTAAGGGTAGGGTAAGGATTAGGGTTAGGGTTAGGATTAGGGTAAGCATTAGGCTGAGGTGTAGGTTTAGGCTTATGGTTAGGGTTTGGTTTAGTGTGAGGGTCAGGGTTAGGGTAAGGTTGACGGTAAGGTTTAGGTTTAGGGATAGGGTGAGGTTTAAGGTGAGGGTTAGGTGTAGGGTTAGGGTTAGGGTTAGTTTGAGGTTTAGGTTTAGGGTTAGGGTGAGGATGAGTGTTAGGGTGGGGTTTAGGGTGAGGGTGAGGGTTAGGTTAGGGTTAGAGTGAGGGTGATGGTTAGGTTTAGGGTGAGGTTGAGTGTTAGGGTGAGGGTTAGGTTGAGGGTGAAGGTTAGGGTTAGCATTAGGTTTAGGGTGAGATTGAGTGTTAGAGTGAGTGTTAGGGTGAGGGTTAGGTTTAGGGTTAGGGTTAGGTTGAGGGTGAGGGTTACAGTTATGGTTAGGGTGAGGGTTAGAGTTAGGGTTAGGTTTAGGCTGAGGGTGAGGCTTATGGTTAGGGTTAGGGTTATTGATAGGATTAGGGTTTGGGTTAGCATTAGGTTTAGCGTGAGGGTGAGCAAGAGGGTTAGTTTAGAATTAGAGTTAGGTTTAGGGTTAGGCTTAGGGTGAGTTTGATGGTGAGTGTGAGGAATAGGGTGAGGGTTTGGGTTAGGGTTAAGGTAATGGTTAGTGTTAGGGTGATGTTTATGGTGAGGGTTAGGTTGAGGGTTAGGATTAGTGTTAGGGTTACCATTGGTGTGGGGGTTAATTTTAGGGTTAGGTTGAGGGTGAGGGTTAGGGTGAGGGTTAGGTTTAGGGTTAGGGTTAGTGTGAAGATTAGGGTTAGGGATAGGGTTAGGGTGAGGGTAAGAGTTAGGGTTAGGTTTAGGGTGTGGATTAGGTTTAGGGAAAGGGTTAGGGTTAAGTTCCTGGTTAGGGTGAGGGTTAGGCTTAGAGTGAAGTGAGTGTTATGGTGAGGGTTAGGGTGATGGTTAAGGTCAGGGTGAGGGTTAGGGATAGGGTTGGGGTTAGGTTGACGGTGAGGTTGAGGGTTAGGGTGAGGTTGGGATGAGGATGAGGGTGAGGGTGAGGGTTAGGATTAGGGTTAGGTTTAGGGTTAGGCTGAGGGTGAGGGTGAGGGTGTGGTTAGGGTTAGAGTGACCTTTAGGGTTAGGACGAGGGTTAGGTTTAGTTTTAGGGTTAGGATGTGGATTAGACTGAGGGTTAGGGTTAGGATTAGGGTGAGGTTAGGGTTTGTGTGAGCGTTAGGGTTATGTTTAGGGTATGGGTAAGGGTTAGGGTGAGGGTTAGTGTGAGGGTGAGGGGTAGGGTTAGGGTTAGGATTGGCGTGAGGTTTAGGGTGACGGTTAAGGTTAAGGTTATTGTTAGAGATAGTGTTAGGGTGAGGGTTAGGGTGAGGGGTGGGGTGAGGGGTAGGGTTAGGGTTACGGTGAGGTGTAGCATGAGGGTTAGCCTTAGGGTGAGGGTTAGGGTGAGGATTAGGTTTAGGGAGAGGGTAAGGGTTTGGAGGATGGTTAGGGTGAGGGTGAAGGTTAGGGTTAGCATTAGGGTTAGGGTTCAGTGAGGGTTAGGGTTAGGGTTAGTGTTAAGGTGAGGGCTTGGCTGAGGGTGAGGGTTAGGGTTAGGGTGATGGTGAGGGTGAGGGTGATGGTGAGGGTGAGGGTTAGGTTTAGGTTTAGGGTTAGGGTTATAGTTAGTGTTAGGGTTAGGGAGAGGTGAGGGTGAGGGTTGTTGTTAGGGTTAGGGTGAGGGTGAGGCTGAGGTTTAGGTTTAGGGTTAGGGTTAGGGTTAAGGTGAGGGTGAGGGAGAGTTTTAGGTTGATGTTTAGGTTGAGGGTGAATGTTACGGTGAGGGTGAGTGTTAGAATTTGGTTTAAGGTAAGGGCTAGTTTAAGGGTGAAGGTTAGGTTTAGGGTTAGGTTTAGGGTGAGGGTTAGGTTTAGGGTGAGGCTAAGGGTTAGAGTGAGGGTTACGGTGAGGGTGAAGGTTAGGTTTAGCATTAGGGTTAGGGTGAGGGTGAGGATTAGGCTTAGGGTTAGTGATAGGTTTAGGGTGAGGGCTAGGCTGAGGGTGAGGGTTAGGGTTAGGGTTAGGGTGACGCTTAGGTTTCGGGTTCGGGTTCGGGTTACTGTTAGGGTTTGGGTGATGGTTAGGGTTAGGTTTAGGGTTAGGGTTAGGGTGAGGGAGAGAGTTGGGGTTAGAGTTAGTTTTTGGGTTATTGTTAGGGTTAGGGTGAGGTTGAGGTTTAGGGTGAAGATGAGTTTGAGTGTGAGGGTTACGGTTAGAGTTAGGGTTAGGTTTATTGTTAGGGTTTGGGTTAGGTTGAGGGTGAGGGTTATTGTTAGCAAACAAAGGGACTGAGGTAGTTCAGTCAAAATGCTTTTTATGAATATTTTTCTTTGTTTATGCTAATTCCATAACCAGAAGATGGATATCTGGAGCTAAATCCTTCCCAAGGTCATTGGGATCATTTTAGTTCCTTAACATTTTTAACAAGAATTCTACTAATCGCTAGCCACAATTTGAAATAAGGGAGTAATCTTATCTGTAACTTATGTGTTTATTTCCCTATAATATTTTTTTAAAACTATCACTCCAGGTTGTTCACAGTAGAAAACTGAAAAACTACTAGAAAAGACTAGTGCTTTTCAAAATAGCAAACTGAGCTTTAATTTATATATTGTTACCAACTGTGTGAAAGAATGTGCAAAAGCAGGCTACTGGTGATATACAGAGATTGACAAGTAGACTTTGACACTCCATGGAAAAATGAAACAATCCTAATTGTAAGACATTTAATTATATTTTTGTTGGCCTATTTTACTGATTCGCTTACATCTGTGAAAATGTTTTCATTTATTTACCTCTACTTTGTCACTTGGGCTGTTGAAATCATACCCCAAATATCATTGTGAAAAAGAATGTCAAGAGGATTTCTCTGTTTAGTCTTATAGGACTTTTATAATTGTCATAACTTTCAGTTAATACATTAATTAATTTCAACTTAAATTTGCCTGTAGTCTATGGGAATATTTTATTTTCAATCTTTTTTGCATAGTGGACAATTATTTTCGCAATGGTTTTAATGAAGAGACTAGCATTTCTCATTTTGTAGACTATTAGTTACACAATGTTATTTGTGAAGAGGCCGTCTTTTTCCTATGTGTATAGATTTTGTTCTTGTCAACTAGAATATACACATGCATGACTCAATACTTACATCTCAGAAGTGTTTAAGCTGCCTTTAACAACTTTAGTATATTGTGTTTATGTATTTATATTTGTCAATATTTATTAGTGTTATTTCTTCTCTGATTCATTGTTTAAGATTGTACTGCTTAATTTATTAATATGAATGAATTCTTAAAATTCCCTATTATTAGTACAAAATTATGTAAAATTTATAATGATGATAATTATGGATACATATTATTTTAATCCACATTGTTCTTTGAAGATTGGTGTCATTAAATATTTTCTATTTTGAAGAATATCCTATATGTATAGACTCATATATACTTTTTGCTATTGGATGGGGTGTACATATATTCTTAAATTTTATGTAGTATGTAATGTTGCTAACTCATTTTGTTTCCTTCCTTCCTTCCTTCCTTCCTTCCTTCCTTCCTTCCTTCCTTCCTTTCTTCCTTCCTTTCTTCCTTCCTTCCTTCCTTTTTCCTTCCCTCCCTCCCTCCCTCCTCTCTCTCTCTCTTTCTTTTTTTCTTTCATTTTTTTCTTTCTGTCTGAATATCCATGTGTTGTAGATTGAGGCACTGAATTTTCCTACTATTGGTGTATTGCTATAAACTTTTTCCTGAAGATCAGTTCATGGTTGCTTAAATTTTTATTATTTGATATACATATATATGAATATATTGCTATAACTGTTATATCATCTTGTAAATAAACCACTTCATAATTATAAATTGACTTTTATTTTTCTCCTCAGATGATTTTGACTTAAAATATTTATTGAGTAACATAACTACAGCCAATCATGCTTTTTGCCATCTTTTGCTAATTAGAGTTAGCATGGTTTTCCCACTTCATTTTCATTCTGTTTTCAGTTCTTTTAATTAGTGGAGCACCGAACTCTTATATCTCCAGGCATGTTTACATGTTGGTAAGGGGGCTTTCTTGGTGTATGGAGATGAAGTGCAGTGGGATGTGTAGATGGGCCTGAATGTGAAAACCACATCAGTTGACTGGACATGGGACAGTACTAAAATCTGGGGCCACAAAGATGAGTATGTGACTGGGTAAGTAGACCAGTTGATACCAGCCTGTGCCACAGTTCGTTGGGATGGCTTACTTCATTCTTCTTTCTTCACCTAGAGCTTCATTCTGTCTATACTTTGTTGGACTGATGCAAAGAATGTGCAAGTCATCTTTCAATTCTCTTTTTCCTGTCTTTGTGCTCTATTAAGTTGTTATAATTTGTCATGGTAGTTGCTTAAGTCTTATGAACATATTTTTATAACTGATTAGTTGTTCAAACTGATGTTTTTTAAATAAAGAAATGGCTGATAAAATTGATTTTAAGATGTTGGTATTGAGCTCACTGCTCTAAGTTGAGTGATGTCTATATAAATCAAATTTTGGGGCCAACTTAATACTACCTGATAAGATTTAAAACATATAATAATAGATATCTTCTCTGAAAGGCAAGACTATATAAAACCTATAAGATCAATAAGTAACTAGGTCAAATTATAAAAAAAAAATAAGAATTAAAAAAAGACCTGAAGGCAGATGACAAAAGATTACGTTGCACAAGATTAAAGCCATGTAAGATATCCTTGCTTGCAACTCATTTGAAGAATCATGGACTTGAAAGTGCCTTGAAGGGTCTGATTTTTGTAGAGTTCAACAGTAATAGGGAGAAAAAGTGTGTGAGTGTGGAATACATCCCCTCAGAGTTGGTCACAACTGAATGAGTGAAAGTTTCAAACAGCTTCAGTCAGCATTCCACGGACATGCTTCCAGGAAAGGTAATGTTATGAAAAGAATCTGTCCCTGATGCTTACACCTGAAGTACCTAGTTTATGGTTTCCCTTAGTTAAGCCAACGACTCTATAATTAGAAAACATAGCTAGTCTCCAAATCAGAACTAAGTCTGTGCTCTAAAACGATAGCTAGAATCAGAGTAGAAATAAGCTTATGATATGAAAAAGTAGCTAGAATCAATCAGCATCAGTAAGAAAAGGCGAGAAAAGAGTAGAGATCAAGACATAGCAGAAGTAGGGAATAGGAAAGAAAGAAAGAAAGAATACCAGGTGGCAATTTCTGATCTCTCAGCTAAGTGCCAAGTGGAGTTCTTTATGTTTGAATAAACTACAATGAAAAATTTAAATTAGCTATGCAGACTTATTATCCACATTTCAAATGCTGCATTCTCAAGGGGCTAGTATTCACAACAGAAGAATATGACTATTATCACAAAAACATAATATCCAGCCTTTAACAAATGACCACACATTGGTTCAGGGACATTATGAGGTGAGTTATAAATTTTAATTTCTTCTAATTTTTCAAAGAAAATATTTGAAAATAATGAAATAAATGAAATATAAAATGAAATGAAAAATAAATGAAAAATATTATTTCATTCCTCATTTGTAGATGAACTATGACTTTATTAGGACAAAGAATAATGTGATTTGGAGAAAGATGGTAAAACTGATAAAAACAAAAGTTTTAAAATATGTACATTTTAGAATAACTTGAATTTCTAATACATTTCAATATTTTTGTGACAAGTAATGAGTAAATTTAACATGTGAAACAGGATTTATTTTTAATAGAGAACTCTTACCTGTTGAACTTATGGAATAGATGATTTTGATGAAGAAACTTGCAGAGAATTTCCTTCTAAGAGCTTCCCTTAAAGAAACAAATCAAGTCTGAGAACTCTGATTCTCCAACTTTATAAATTTTTTCAGAAAAAAATTCTAAATTATTGGATTTTTTCAATCTTCCTCAAGAATCCTTCATGTACTGTAATTATTAATAGTCCCCATTTTACCTTCATTTAGAGCTTTTCATTTTACTTTCTTTTCCTTCTCCCCTTGCAATTAATAGTTTGTATAAATTGTATTTCTAAGAACAAATTCTGGTTAGAACATTCCTCTAGATAACTGGTAGATATATAGATGATAGATAGACAGATATAGGTAGTTAGAGAGATCAAAAATAGATAACACATACACTTATAACTACATATACATCTAAGATAATTTCCAATATATAATATATTTCAATAAAATATGTTGTTCATCTATTATTATTGTTCAACATAGTTTAATGAATATTAATTATTTCTCAAGTATGTGTTAAAGCTAGAAATATAAATAAAGACCTGGATCTCAGAATGAAATACCTGAGTGAACACTCCATATAACACAGGTGGATGTAAGTTACAAAAACTGCTGAATTTGTGAAGTATAACCTAACCCTAGTCTAACCTGGCTGCAGTGCAAATGTAGAAGAATAAGATGAGGACTTTAGCAAGCAAATCATGCCAACTCTGGAGGTTAAAAGAAGAGCTAATTCAAGTTTTGACCCTTGTCTCACTCCAACAAATTATTAAATGCTGGCTCACTTTAATTATGCACTTTTAGAAGATAGATAGAAATTGTACATTTCTATTTTTAAGAAGATTTTTGAAAAGATAGAGAATTATTTTGTTGCATATTAAATACACAGTCATCATTGCGATGGTTGATTCTTGTCTATGATATGATCCTCAAAAGCACTGGCATGACCCAGTATAGTGGGTACGTGGATCCAATGAGATTGCTGTACTGAAAATCTGTGAATGTTCTGGGAACTTCTAGTTTAGCACTCTACTGAAGTTCTTGATTCAGTTTTCCCCCCATAATTCAGCACATAGTGCACAATATCTTTCAACCATTTTAAAATTTCAGTTCATCATGTTCTCAAACACATTATGGATGTATCCCTTTTTGCTTGGAGAAATTTGCATAAATTTTACCTTGCTTTTTTCATATTTTCCTTTGTGGGGGCAAATATTTACAGAATTAAAGACAATGAAATTCTCCAGTGTCACACAACGGTGTAAACACAGAGGATAAGAGTGCGGGGCTGGCTGAGAGCTGTGCAGGTCTGACAGAGCTTCTCTGTATCAACTGAGCTGCATTCTACATGGGCAATGTACAAAAATTTAACAAAAATTAAATTTTCGTTTTTGAAATCTCTTTTGGTTTATTCATTTATTTTTGGCTATCCTTCATGAAAATGTCATCCAATAATTCTTACAAATAAGGTAAGTTTATTGTAAAATACTTTGACAATGTGCTTTCTATTTTGTTTGTTAAAGATACACAGTCAAAGAACTAGGGTTTAGTGTTCAGATAATGGGCAATTTCTTTTTGATTGAATAAGATCATACTCTAGAAGAAAGTATTCTTGGGAGAAATCAGTAAAATATATGAATACATAGGACAATAACTGTATTTTCTATTGTAGCACAAAATAGGCAGCCTAAATCACTAAATCTATAGACACGATTAGTTGGGCAGATTTAGGAAGCTTTATATTTATTTTTGCCTGAATAATTCTCAAGGAAATTTATTATCATCTTTTTTCTAAGAGCATAGTAGTAAAAGTTTAACTATAGTTGGGTACATCTCATTGTATAAAATAGCCTTGGACTTGATGTGTGACTAAAACAGTATAGCATTTGCTTAGCAAGTAAGAGGCCCTGAGACCACTCCTTCCTGGGGAAAATACCTTAAGTGCATTTAAAACAATAAATCAATGTGCTCTGAGGCAAAGATTCAAGACAAATTGCTAACCATTATTTGACATTTGATGTACGCATTAAGTGCCAGGTTTTTTCTGTCTGGATTTACTGAATATTTTAATGTCACTGGTATATTCCAAGACTCATTCTCTGCAGGTACCTTATCATTCAATTTTTCTAGCAACATTTTATTTTCAATATAGTTTGTTTTTATATAGATATGGTGTTTTTACATCTGGAGCTGGGTATTTCCAGGTGTATAACTGCTCCATGGTACCAGAACATCACAAGACAATTGCAAGTTTTTTTGAAACACAATGTACTTTCTTGGCCTGGAAGTGTCCAAATGAGTCAGACTAGGAAATGTTGGTAAAGGAAAAAAAGAATCATATTCCTACTTCAGTTATATGCACACTGACAATTTGAGATCATCCCATAAGCTTTCTTTTTTATATTTTTATTGTGAAAATACTGTACAGAGGGATTACAGTTACATGAACAAGGTAATGAGTACATTTCTTATCAAGCATTGTTGCCTACTCCTTTGTTTTTCCCCCACCATCCCTTCCCTCCCACCTCCACAACTATACTCCCCCACCTACTTAAATTGTAAAGTTCATTTTTCACCATAATGTCTTGCACATCTCATTGTTGCAATATGTCAGCCTGTATCCCTATTTAAACACTTTGTTGTTTCCCTTCCCCTCCCCAAGTTAGCCCTACATCAAATACAGTAAAAACAGGGGGAGGGACATACAAAGCAACAAAACAATCATGTAGTACCTTATAAATACATTAAAACAATAGCAAGAAAGATGCAACCATTTGTGTCCCTATCTTAGGGTTCATTTTGCTCAACTTCATCTTATCTGGTCATATGTATATAGCTTTTGACATTTTCTACTTGTCCCAGATATATACTAGCTATTGCAAATAAGGGAAACCATGGGACCTATGTTTCCTTGGGCCTGGTTTATTCACTTAATATATTTATTCCAAGTCTTTTCACTTCCTAACAAATGGGGCAATGTCATTCTTTCTGATAATACACTGTTTGTTCTCCAAAGACAGGAAAGAAATTTGCCACCTAATATCTAATACTCTAATAGTTTGCACTGTTTCCAACTCTGCATTTTTTTCATTTATAAATTCAGACCTGAAGAATGGTAATGAAAACAAGTATCTTAAGGTTCTTTTTTAAAATTTACCTCTTTTTTGTATGTCCCCTCACATTTTTAAAATTTGGTTTTAATTATTTTCACAGATAATGCATCACATCTGATGAAAATTTTTCTATGGAATTTGAATTATTTCTGCAGCAAGCTTGGTAATTTCATATAGATCAAGGAAAATAAGTTACTAAGATATGTTTTGAAACTATTAATGCAATATTAAATTTAAGAAAAGTAATTGAATATGAAAATCAAAATTAAAGCTTTCATATGCACAAGTACATGTTAGTATAGCTTGTTACCAGAATTAGTATGTTCTGATAACCATTTTATATACTTTTATTAACTTCTGAATGAAAAAAATAAGTTACCTAAATATTTTATCTCAACTTTGAACAAAAAGTTTTCTTCTTTCATGTATTTTTGGAGAATATCTAGAATTAAAAATAATTCTTGTGTCATTAATTTACCCACTTTGTAAAATCACTGTGCAACTATTCTACTAAATATTTTCAAGAAACAGAAAATTAATCTTAACAGAGAAGGTATTGGAGTTGTACTACAATTGAGAAATTATATTTATGTATCTTTTAGTGTTTTGTTTTATTTTTCCTTCCTAGAAACCCTCATTTCCCATGTTACACTTGAAACACTCTTTTTATTTTCACTACAACTTTGTTTTACCATACAATGTTTATGAGATTAAAATATATATGATATGACATTAAGGTATATTACACTTGGTTTTATTATCAAATTATTAAGCCAAAAGTTAAAATTAGAACACTAAGCGTTTTTCACTACTGCATGACCAACTTGTGACCTACTCAATCCTACTTGTGACCTGGTTTCAAACAGTAGAAAGTTAAGCTTCAGAATGATGACACGGACTATTTTCTAACATGTGAACTTGCAAATGGAGAAAAATATGTGAAACAACAGAAGCATACAAGAGAAAAGGAAAGGATTCAACATTACAATTTTAATTTAGAAAATGGTTTCCTGAGTTTCTTCAGAAGATTATACCTTGTTCTTTTGCCATTTATTTGAATGTCAACATTTTTATTTTCAAAAACAAAAGTAAACTATTTTCAAAAGTTTAGAGTAAAACTTCATTGCATAATCAAGAAATGACAAAGGGATGGTATGGGAAAACAAAGGAGAAGGCAAAAATGCTTGATAAGAAATGTACTCATTACCTTGTTCATGTAGTTGTAACCTCTCTGTATGGTATTTTCACAATAAAAAATATATTGAAAAACAAAGAAATGACTAAGTTTTTCTTTAAGTACATTGAACAAATAATGCAATGAAGCATTAAAATGATAACATCTTCCATGTTGCCTGAAGTCTGATTAAACCTTCTCTTGTAACTAGCTTATCTAGTTTGCCTTGCTCAGAAACTGTGTTCTTAACTCATAGATCTTTTATTTAATGTCTTTGTATCATGGCGTGTATGAGATATAGAGGATGTTAATAAGATGCCATTGAGGGCTTGAGACCCCTCAAAAATGATGAGTACAAAAATAAATGCAATCAGTGCTCTATTACCACAAAGTCATGATGCAATAATCTATCAAGAAGTGGAAATTAAGAGTTAATTCTACTCATAAAATAGCTTAACAGAATTAAATAATTGTGTGTCAAATGGAAAAAAAATGTACTTGGAATATTATCTAAAATGCTGCCAAATAGGCATGTAAGAGAAGCTCCTGAATGAACCATTTTGGAGCATAATTTCAGTTGATCGGTGATAGTTTTACTTGCATTTTACTCCTCCATTTTCTCTTGCTTGTATATTGCCAGCTATTTAAAATACACTTTATTTTAATCTAACCCACCAAATAAGGTTGGTTTCAAACTCTTTCATGTTCACTTTCTTTAAGATGTTAGTCACCTGGGCATTGAATTTCTACCTTTCACAAACCAGAAAATGAATGGCCTTTTTCAAGTCAGACAACCTCATCCCTTTTAAACTAAGCTACTTTAAAACATAATGAAGGAGGTATTTTTTATTCCATTTATACTGCTCTGTTTCTCATATCTTTTAGTAGATATCTGTTAACTGATCAATGTCTAATTTAAATTCATTCTATCCATCCATTCATCTAATAGACCCATGGAGTTGAAATTACAAAATTTGTCTCCACTGATATTCCATTCCTTATCAAAGTACAGGTTTTTAATTTTCATATCTGGCTTGGATCATTTCTCTTCACTCTAAAAACTGTACTTTGTGTAGGCAAGATAATAAACAGTATCTCCAGTTTTAGTGTTTTCAAATATTGCTTTAATTTTGGAGAAATATTTCAATAATTATTGATTTAATCCATTAGAAATTACTTATTATTAGAGAGGTAATTCTATTATTCCCTTGAATTTGCTGATACAGTTGGCAGATATACTATTTAAGTAAAATAACTGAATTTTTTTTCAATTTTTAGTATACTTTTATTTGAAACTTATATTCATTTATTTGAAATTCACACTTATTTGGATGTGCTATTTTAAACATTCTGAAATAAATAAGTTGCCCAATTTATTTATTTGTTCTAATATTTTCTTTAACTGTAACTCAATATGTTTTACACATTTTTTATTTTTATTTATTTTATTTTATTTTATTTTATTTGAGAATATACTGTACAGGGGGGTTACAATTACATGGGCAGGATAATGCATACATTTCTTACCAAGCATTGCAACCTCCTCCTTTGTTTACCCTTCACCTCCCTTCCCAGCCTCCCCCCTCCCCCCCACCCAATCATACCCCCCTCCCCCACACACACCGACATTGTAAAGCTGGTTTTGTCATGACATTTTGTAATTCTCTTTGTTGCAACAGGTCCACCTGAATCCTTAAACGACTTGTTTGTCCCCATCTCCTCCACATGTTATACTGACATCAAATATAGTGAAAGCGGGGGTTACACTGTGGGGGAGGGACATACAAAGCAACAAAGAAATAATCTTATAAATGCGTTAGAAACACATGCATGAAAGAAAAGAAAACATTAAAATACATATTTAAGGGTTCGTTTTCCTAACATCACATTATCTGACCTTTTCAGCTTGACTCATAATTATACTAGATATTGCAAATAAGGGAAACCATGGGACCTATGCTTCTTTGGGCCTGGCTTACTTCACTTAATATAATTTTTTCCAAGCCTTTCCATTTCCTAACAAATGCGGAAATGTCATTCTTTCTGATGGAGGCATAGAATTCCATTGTGTATATATACCACATTTTCTTGATCCATTCATCTACTGAGGGGCATCTGGGTTGGTTCCATATCTTAGCTATGGTAAATAATGCTGCAATAAACATAGTTGTGCTGGTAGCTTTAGTGTGGTCTTTTTTGTAAACATTAGAGTAAATGCCCAAAAGTGGGATTGCTGGGTCATAGGGGTGTTCTATGTGAAGTCTTTTGAGGGACCTCCATACTGCTTTCCAAAGTGGTTGAACAAGTTTACATTCCCACCAACAATGAAGTAAGGTTCCTTTCTGTCCACATCCCCTCCAGCATCTGTTGTTGTTAGAGTTCTTGATTTTTGCTGTTCTAACTGGAGTGAGGTGATATCTCAATGTTGTTTTGATTTGCATTTCTTTGATGGCTAGGGATGTTGAACATTTCTTCATGTGTCTATTGGCCATCCTTCTTTCTTCTTCAGAGAAGCTTCTCTTTAAGTCTTTCGCTGTTGTTTCTTTGAGGATTTGTTGTTGGGTGGTTTAATTTTTTGAGTTCCAAGTATATTTTAGATATGAGACCCTTGTCCATTGTATGGCTAGTAAAGATCTTCTCCCAATCGGTGGGCTTTCTATTGCTCTTGCTAGCTATGTCATTTGCCCTGCAGAAGCTCTGCAACCTTATACAATCCCATTTGTCCAACCTTTCTTTGATTTGTTGTTTTTCTGGGTCTCTATTCAGAAAATTTCGGCCTGAGCCAAGGAGACCTAGGGTTTCTCCTATTCCATCCTGTAATGTTTTCAGAGTGTCTGCTTTGAGTTCAAGGTCTTTGATCCATTTGGAGTTGATTCTGGTGCAGGGTGATATATAAGGATCTAGGTTTATAATTGCATATTTAAAATTAGAAATTTTAGAATTTTTCTCTTTTTTCCCCCAAATATTTTACTGTTGTTTTGTATTCATTTATACTGCATGGATTTTAAAACATTTATAGACTTATCTTTTATATGACATTTTAGAAAATATATCTTCTGCTATTTCTTATACTTTAATTCTATTCTCTATTTTTAAAAGATAGACTAGAAGCAAATAAATAATTTCACGTACCTTTCACTTTTATATATTATTCGTGCTGAATTGAATACTTTTTTTAACTCTTTAAGCATGTTTTTTGTCATTTTTTTATTTCTGTAACTTTTGGCTTATATATAAGTTTGATTTCGAGAGGGGAATGGGACTACAGAAATGGTGTGACAAAGCATGATACAATTCAGCTGTGATGTTCACTAGACACTGTGTTGGGAATGAGCTGGGCACCTTGGGGTAGTGGGGAATCTGTGGGGAAAAACAGTGAGAGAATGAGGGAGAAGATGACAGTGTTCATAAGAAAATGTACTCATAACCTGACTTATGCAGACCCATGTACATCATTTTATAATATTTTAAGATAATTTTAAATGAATTATAATTATTTTAGTTATAATTTTGAAATTATAAACTTTTAGTCGGTTTATATTTTTCTTTCATTTTAGTTTGAAGACTTCCTGTGTGGACTGTATCAGAAGTGAAAGAGCCAATGAATTTTAGCATATATATATATATATATATATATATATATATATATATATATATATATATATATATATATATATATATATTTACACACAAAGAGCAACTACAATATCTATTGAAAAGAAATACAAAGGAAAATGACAAATGAAGCAGACTAGGGCATCTCTACAAATTCCAAATATTAATCTTCTATCCAAGATATTTAGCAGAAATTCAAAATATATATAAATAAAATTACATCTAAAATATCATCAATGAATTATTTCAAACAACAAATTTTAAATAGATAAAATATTAGTGTAGAAGTATTAACTATGTAGAGTAGAACAACATAAGTGACTAATAACTTATAAGAAGGAAAACAAAAATGAATATAAGATGAAAGCATTTTTCAAATTGCATACAATTCCTAAAATAATACATTTATTATGTACAGTAAAATATTGTTTCCAAATTTTTCAGACTTCAGAGAAAATTTACAGGTAACTCTTGAACAAATTTTATTCAAAAAGTCATCACAGGTGTTCTTTATGCAGAATTGAAATGCTAACTGATGAAGATATTTGCACTGTATAAAGAGAAGCATCGGGGATTACATATAAATGGATTTAAATAATATTTTTTACTTTCATTGTATTGTTTAAATTTTTAAAATTGTAATGAGTTCACATAAAATTATTTATATGGGAAAATAAAATATGACAAAAAGTGTCTATAAAATATCAGAATTGAGAAAAAATATTTAAATGATAAAACTTAGATTTATAAAACATTAGAATAGTATTTGTAAAATTTTAACACAAATCACATAATTTTGTCAGTAGGTGGCATATTAAATAAAGGTAAATGACAAAATAAATTTGAATGAGTTAAAAATGATGTAAATAAAACTCAAATGCTTTGCAGGGGACTGGGCCTCAATGTCTGTTATTCTAGCTACACAAGAGGCTATGATCACAGGATCATGGTTTAAAGTCTGCCTAATCTGAACAGCCTGTGAGGTTTTTGTTTTTAATTTAATTTTATTGTCAAGGTGAGGTACAGAATGCTTACAGTTTAAAATATAAAGTAATATTTGTTGTAGAACATTGTTATGCCCTCCTTTATTTCTCTCCTATTTTCTCTCCCCACATCCCTCTCTTCCCATGTGGTAAAGTTCATTTCTGCCATATTATTTCGTGAGTATTTGTTACATTGGGTTTCCCTCTGTCCTTTGTCTCACCATTTGTTATTATCTTCAATTAATCACCAAAATGCTGGAAGTAGTGCTGTGGCTCAAGTGGTAAAATACTAGCCTGGAGCAGAGAAGACCAGATAGTATCAAAGATAGGAGTTCAGGCCTGGAGAGTAGCACAGGGTAGTGCCCGTGCACACACACACACACACACACACACACACACACACACACACACACACACACAAATCCTTGACCACTAGAGACTTAAATACTACATGGCTATTAGTAATTTATCTTTGAATGAAGCTTTTCAAAAGTGTCTAGTTCAGTGAATAGTAAGACTTTTTTGCTTATATAAACTATCTCTAAATACAAACACATCTGTTCAAACAAAAATATTGGAAAAGACATGTTATTAAAAAGAATGATAAAATGCTTAGAGAACATATAGTCACAATTAATAAGGTAATTCAAATATATAACTAGGGAAACAGCCTTGAGACACTAGATATATTTTAGAGTAGCCAAAATCTCATAAGTAACAATGTGTTCTAGTAAGGATGAGCTGTAAAAACTGACTTTCATAGTTGGTGTTAAAGGAAATACACAACCAGTATGGTTTAGAGCACAGCACATGAAATTCACTAAACTTAAACACAGTCTTACATTACGATGTAGCAATCCCACTGCTCAGTATTTATTCAAAGTCACCAACTGCATATACGTGTGTGCTTGCTTTGTTCACACCAAACTTTAGAAACAAGTTCAATGTGTCAATAAACTATGATATATCTGTATGATGATATACTACTTAGAAATTTAACACTGAGTTCTCCAATCCTCAAAATAGTGTAGAAAATTCATATATGCACATCACCCTGTGATCTAAGCTAATCTCAAAATGACACATAACCTCTGATTGCAACCACATAAAATTATTCAAATTGTATAACTATGGAGAAAATTAAAAGCTCAGTGGAGGTAGGGAGACAGGGATGAAAAGATGCAACATCCAGGATTGTATGGCAGTTAAAATACCATGAATATCATTATAGTTGGTGATATGTGACATTATAAAATTATCTAAACTGATAGAATGCAAAACAGTTGTGAAATGCAATAAATAGACTATATGGAACAATGATCTGTCCAATCACTGAATTGGTTGTGATCAGTTTTAGTAGTCAATTGGATTAACAAACATGTAAGTGATTAATAAATTATACTTCTGACTCTGTGAAGGTGTTTCCACAGATAAGTAGATTTTATGTGATTTAATGCTTTGGTGGAATCATAATATGATAGTAGTATTAGAATGAAATCAAAAGTAAAGGTTGTGATGTAGCAGAAGAAAGAAGGCCCTCTTCTCTCCCTTTCCCTGCTTCCTGTCTGCTGCAGTGTAACTGTTTTCTTCTGGCTTGCCCTCCCCACCATAATTATTTTCACTATAGAAAGATACATCAAAATAAAACCCTGCTAGCTTTGATTGCTATTATCTGGAAATTTCTCCATATCTGTGAATAGACAAAATAACACACAGAATTAATATTTGTAGTTAGGTTGTTTCTGCGACAAACCTGACTGCAACTTTCTTAAGCCTTTGGACAGGGTTTGTGTGAGGAATTTGGAAGGGTTTGGAGAAAGCCTCAAATGTTGCAAGAAGAGCTTAAGGAAATATTTTGTTGAGTTCAAAAGACCAACAAGCTAATGAGAATGTGGACAATGCACATGAGATTTCAGATGGAAACAAGAACTCTACGGGGAATTTTATTAGAGATCATTTGTGTTAAAGTCTGGAATAGAATTTGTCTATATTTTGTCTGTGCCCTTAAACTTTGTTAGAAGATGTGTTGAAAGGCAACCCTAATTAATTTGCAGGAGGAAATTTCATGACCGCATTTAGGCCATGATGCTTTTATTCCTGATTAATTTGACAGTGAGAATCTAGAGGAAAAGCCAAGAGGAAAAATGGAAGAAAATAAATAAGTAAAAAATGCAGTTTGGCCAGAAAGGAGAAAGTTAAGATCATGGACAAAGAGCACATGGTTTTTAAAGAGAATCCAACATTAAACTGAAGTGAAGCACATTTCCTTGAAGCAATATGAAAAATGTCCTTAGAGAATCTCAGGTATTAAATAACGATTGCACTTTCCCTTGAGAAGAGAGAGTAACCATAGTGGCAGGCTTACGTACAGCCATCTACCAAAGCATTTTCCTGAGTTTACATACAGACGTTGAGAGGTACCTACAGACATGGCTCAGAGAACACTGTTAACTGCTCAAGACTGTGGCAAGACTTGTCCACATAGTTCTAGTTTTTCAGATACATAGTATGGGATATTTATGGGGTCAATTAATTTTCGACTGAGATTTCAAAAAAAAAGGTAATGTGTAGCCATGTTAGATTTCCTTCAAGGATCCTCTCAGAGGGTGATATATGAATCTCAGGGTGACTCTTAACCAGAAATTGATTTTTTTAGGGGGGTCCGGTCATGGGGCCTGAACTCTGGGCCTGGGCGCTGTCCCTCAGCTCTTCAGCTCAAGGCTAGCACTCTACCACTTGAGCCACAGTGCCACTTCTGGCTTTTTTCTTTTTGCTTATGTGGTGCTGAGGAATTGAACCCAGGGCCTCAGGCATGCAAGGCAAGCGCTCTACCACTGAGCCACCTTCCCAGCCCTTATCCAGAAATTGAGAGCAAAAGATTTCGAAATTCCAGGAACAGGAAACAGACACTAAGGGAAGTGGAAAAAAATAGAAAGTGCAGCCCATCCAGGATAGAGGCCAGGTGGCTTCAGAAGGTCAATCTGTATGAGTGGTGGTATTAAAGCTTTTTTTGTCAGTTATGGAGCTTGAACTCTGGGCCTGGGTGCTGTTCCTCAGCTCTTCAGCTCAAGCTGAGTGCTCTACCACTTGAGTCACAGCACCACTTCTGGTTTTCTGGGTGTTTATTAGGAATGAGTCTTACCCACTTTCCTGCCTGGGCTGGCTTTGAACCAAGATCCTCAGATTTCAGCCTCCTGAGTAGCTAGGATTACAGACATGAGCCACCAGTGTCCAGACATCATGTACTCTGGATCTGGAAATGTAGGTATAGGGGGCTTTGCTTTGTTTTTGTTCTTATCCTTCCTTGTTAATTTACTATTTGGAAAGAAATGGTCACTCTGTTCCATTAGGTTTTGGAAGTATATTTTTTTTCTCCAAAGTTTATCTTGAGTCTCAGAAAAAACACTTTCAGTTTGAGCTTCTGAGCAATTTTGGAACTGTCAAGCTTACAGAAATGTGTATAGAGGAACTAAATACATTTTGTATTATGAGGCAGGAACAATACGTTTTAAGAAGCCAAGGGTGAAGTGTTACATTATAAGGAGATGTGTGTTGGTGTCCAGTTGATTCTGAGTTCTCTGGCCTAATCAGTGTCTTAATTCCTTGATAGTATTGAGTCTTGGTGAAGAATAGGTATAAGGACCTTGCTGGAGGAAGTAGTTCATGTAGCTAGAAAGAGATTCTTGGATCACTCTTGTCCTCCTCCTATACCTGTCTCTCTTTTTCTTCTTGTCAACCACCATGTGCACTGCTGTGATCAGTCAGGCTGTCCCTGTCATGATTACTAACACTTCTGAAAATGTCCTTCCACTCAGAGGTGGCTGATCTCAGCACTTTGTCTTCATGTTCGTAGCTTAACTAGTGCATGCATGGTGGTGGTAATGAGAGAGGATCTTCATTTATTGAAAGGATAATATATGAGCAATCTCTATATATTTTGTTTAATTTTCAATTCCAGTAACTTTTCATGTTCTACTAGTTTTATAAAAGACCTGGTAAAATGTAAATCTCCTTGCTGTGTCACTATTATAAACTAATAAAAAGAAGGCCCAACAACCCTATGTATGCAATGATTAACAAGTTTACAACACATTAGATTCTTTTGTATAGGATCACATTTTCCATTTGATCTTTGTTCTTTCCCTGAAGAATTTATTTCAGAGCAGGGTCATTACTAGTATATTTCTTCGTATTTGTTATTTCGTCAAAAAAATATATGTTTCCATTTAAATGATGCTTTCAATAGATTTGGAATTCCATTCTCTGATACAGAGAGGAGAAATAACAATGAGAGAGCTCTAGGCAAAGATGAGGGGGAAATGATAGGAAAGAAAAGTAGCTAGAAAGTCACAATCTACAGCATAGCCCTGGGAAAGTATCAGCCAGCCTGATACAAGAGAAAAGTTGTACCATGATTTACTCACATATAAAGCAGGTCTATTACTGTTCAAGCACTCACATTATGCTTAGTCATTTTCTAGGATCAGCTTCTGGTACATTTGATGTTACTTTATGTAGCAAAATACTTGTAAGAATCATGACCAGCTAGAGTTTGTGAACAAACTTTATTCTGTCTAACGCACATTATCAGATAATGAGCCAATTACATGGCATACTTCCATGCATGCTACAGACTGTACTTCCTAAACCCAAGGTAGAACCTAAGATAAGGGTACAAATAGTGTCAGCCTTGGGAGCAGAAAAATGGAATACTCTATCCTTGAAATCGGGAATGTAACAAGTCTTTCTCCACGTTACATTCATTATTATTTCATCATAAATATTCAAAGCATATGGTCACTTGACATGTTCAGTGTGTTTATTACAAATTATTTAATACATATGATATTAAACCATTAAAATGGTATTAATATTCATATATATAACTTAGGGAAATTATACACAATAAATATACATATATAACTATTTTAAATATATCTGACATACTTTATCTAATGCAACATTGTATATTCATAGATATAAAAGTTCACTCATCTCGGGCGCTGGTGGCTCACGTCTGTTATCCTAGCTACTCAGGAGGCTGAGATATTGAGGATCTCGGTTCAATGCCAGCCTGGGCAGGAAAGTCCGTGAGACTCTTATCTACAATAAACCACTCGAAAACCGGAAGTGGCACTGTGGCTCAAGCAGTAGAGCGCTTGCCTTGAGCTGAATGTTTCTGCTAGTTCATATTTTTTTCATTGCTATGACAATATATCTCAGATGAGAAGTTTATAACCCAATGCTCAACATTTTGGAACACTTAAGATTGAACCCCTAACTTCCAGCCTCTGGCAGAAAGTCTCTGTATGGCGGACATCATGTAAAGAAGGTGTTTGAGAGAGAAAGTTCCCTTGATGAGAAAGAAGCCATAGAGCAGGAAGACTTTGGTAGCGATCCATCCTCTGGAAAGCTTCATGGTTCTAGGAGAACCACTTTAAACAATCTCCAAAGGCAACATCTCCAGCATTCTTCTCACAGTAGGTACCACCTCCTGAAGGTTCCAGCATTTTCTCTCTCTGAGTCTTTAGAAGAAACACTCAAAATATATCCAACCCATAGCAAGATAGCCAAAGTTATTTTCTCTGAGTATACTTACTGATTTCCACCCCCTCACATTTCATTTAAGTTAATTTTTGTTTTGCATCAGTGGCTTCTCTTGTGACTTTGATATAGTTAGCTTTGTACAAGTTTGGATGATTTCCCATCGCTTCATTGGCCCAAGGATGAGGTTGCTGGCGTTGATTATTGTAGAAAGCATTGATGATGATCTATTGCAGATAGCTTTTGCATTTTGTCTTGGACATATTATGCATTGTGAAGAAGATTATGTCTACAGCTTATTACCTGCCTGAATGGCGGTCACCTTTTCCTCAGTTAGAACATGTGTACTGGGAGTGCTGATGTTCCCTAACATGACTAGGAGCAGTCTACTCTCTGAACCTTCAGCTTTTCCTTCCAGATGGGAGAATTGCTGTGTTACGCTCTTTGTAATAGACTCTTAAATCCTCTTTTGAGTAGGGAAGCTGAGGTCTCCTCTCTGATTGGATTGTGGAGAGAACACTGCTCAATTTTTAAATTGTCAGTCACTTTCATTAGTTTTAAGGTCATCTTTATTTGCTTTTCAGTCATTGCTAACACCAATTACCATGGCTTCTGGAGGCTCTATAAGGGGTGCATTAGCTTCCTCGTTGGTCTCTACATCTGATACTTTAAGATTCTGTCCTTCCACAATGTTTTCAAACTCAGGCCATATGTATGTACTCATACATTTGTCATCTTTCTATGTTCTAGGATCTCAAGGTCTCCTCCTTTACTTTGATGTTTTAAGTCCCAAAGCTGGAGTGCTCCTGGAGATTGTAGCAGCTGACATTCACCTATCACAGATTTTGCAATTTCTGATTTTTAAGCTTGTAACCTCAATTTAGTCTAGACCTGTCTTTCATTTACCCGTTCTAAATCCTACATGATTTAATGAATCCCCCCAGAGCAATTTTGCATTTGATTTCTAGACCCCCCAGAGTTTTTACCACACCAGGAGAGTTTTTTAATTGCTTCTTTCTCAGCTGGGATATAGTCACATAAAGAGGATAGTGTAAACTCATGTTCGAACATGTCAAAGTTGCACAGTTACACTTTTGATCTTTTGTGGAATGCCACCCCACACATAGAATCATGAGAAAGGAAACTTGATTTTTTTTTTAATTTTATATTATTTTATTTGAGAAAATACTGTACAGAGGGGTTACAATTACACGGGCAGGATAATGCATACATTTTTTACCAAGCATTGCAGGCTCCTCTTTTGTTTACCCTTCAATTCCCTTCCCAGCCTACCCCCTCCTCCCCACCCAATCATACCCCCCTCAACCCCCCACACCGACATTGTAAAGCTGGTTTTGACATGACATTTTGCACTTCTCATTGTTGTAACAGGTCCACCTGAATCCTTAAACGACTTGTTTGTCCCCATCTCCTCCACATGTTATACTGACATCAAATATAGTGAAAGCAGGGGTTACACTGTGGGGGAGGGACATACAAAGCAACAAAGAAATAATCTTATAAATGCGTTAGAAACACATGCATGAAAGAAAAGAAAACATTAAAATACATATTTAAGGGTTCGTTTTCCTAACATCACATTATCTGACCTTTTCAGCTTGACTCATAATTATACTAGATATTGCAAATAAGGGAAACCATGGGACCTATGCTTCTTTGGGCCTGGCTTACTTCACTTAATATAATTTTTTCCAAGCCTTTCCATTTCCTAACAAATGCGGAAATGTCATTCTTTCTGATGGAGGCATAGAATTCCATTGTGTATATATACCACATTTTCTTGATCCATTCATCTACTGAGGGGCATCTGGGTTGGTTCCATATCTTAGCTATGGTAAATAATGCTGCAATAAACATAGTTGTGATGATAGCTTTAGTGTGGTCTTGTTTGTAGACATTAGGGTAAATGCCCAAAAGTGGGATTGCTGGATCATAGGGAAGATCTATGTGAAGTCTTTTGAGGGACCTCCATACTGCTTTCCAAAGTGGTTGAACAAGTTTATATTTCCACCAACAATGAAGTAAGGTTCCCTTCTGTCCACATCCCCTCCAGCATCTGTTGTTGTTAGAGTTCTTGATTTTTGCTGCTCTAACTGCAGTGAGGTGGTATCTCAATGTTGTTTCGATTTGAATTTCTTTTATGGCTAGGGATGTTGATCATTTCTTCATTGGCCATCCTTCTTTCTTCTTCAGAGAAGCTTCTCTTTAAGTCTTTCGCCCACTTATTTATTGGGCAGTTGTTTCTTTGAGGATTTGTTGTTGGGTGGTTTAATTTTTTGAGTTCCAAGTATATTTTAGATATGAGACCCTTGTCCGTTGTATGGCTAGTAAAGATCTTCTCCCAATCGGTGGGCTTTCTATTGATCTTGCTAGCTATGTCATTTGCCCTGCAGAAGCTCTGCAACCTTATGCAATGCCATTTGTCCAACCTTTCTTTGATTTGTTGTGTTTCCGGGTCTCTATTCAGAAAATTTCGGCCTGAGCCAAGGAGACCTAGGGTTTCTCCTATTCCATCCTGTAATGTTTTCAGAATGTCTGCTTTGAGTTCAAGGTCTTTGATCCATTTGGAGTTGATTCTGGTGCAGGGTGATATATAAGGATCTAGCTTTAGTTTTCTACATGTAGTTAACCAATTTTGCCAGCAACATTTACTGAAGAGGCTGTCTTTCTTCCATTCTATTGTTTTAGCTTCCTTATCGAAGATTAGATGGCTATAGGTCTGTAGGTTCATTTCTGGGTTTTCAATTCTATTCTATTGGTCCTGAGGTCTGTTCTTATGCCAATACCAAGCTGTTTTGATTACTATCCTTTATAGTAGAGTTTGAAATTTGGTATTGATATTCCTCCAGGAGTGTTCTTTCCGTTGAGGAGCATTTTTGCTATTCGGGGTCTTTTATTGTTCCATATGAATTTTTGGATTGCCTCTTCTATTTCCTTGAAGAATGAGGTTGGAATTTTGATAGGTATCACGTTGAATTTGTAGATAGCCTTGGGAAGTATTGCCATTTTCAGGATGTTAATCTTTCCAATCCAGGATCATGGGAGGTTTTGCCATTTTTTAAGTTCTGTGTTGATTTCCTTTTTCAAGATTTTAAAGTTTTCATCATAGAGGTCCTTCACATCTTTAGTTAAGTTAATTCCTAGGTATTTTATTTTTTGTGGGGCTATTACAAATGGAGTTGCTTTCCTAATTTCCGCCACACTTTTCTCATTGTTGGCATACAGAAAAGCCATTGATTTTTGGGGGTTAATTTTATAACCTGCTATTTTGCCAAAGTTTTGAATCAGCTTGAGTAATTTGGGAGTGGAGTGTATGGGATTCTTTAAATACAAGATCATGTCATCTACAAAGAGGGAGAGTTTTATTTCTTCTTTCCCTATTTGGATCCCCTTTATGTCTGCATCTTGTCTTATTGCTCTAGCTAGGCATTCTAACACTAGATTGAAGAGAAGTGGAGAGAGTGGGCATCCTTGTCTTGTTCCTGAGTTAAGAGGAAATGGCTTTAGTTTTTCACCATTGAGTATAATGCTGGTTGTAGGTTTGTCATATACAGCCATTATTGTATTAAGGAATGTTCCATGGATTCCTAATTTTTCCAAAACCTTCATCATAAAGGGGTGTTGGATCTTGTCGACTGCTTTTTCTGCATCTATTGAGATAACCATGTGGTTCTTGTTCTTGCTCCTGTTGATGTGATGAGTAATATTAATTGATTTGCGTATATTGAACCAGCTTTGCATCCCTGAAATGAATACTGTTTGATCGTGGTGTATGATTTTTTGGATGAATTGTTGAAGTCGGTTGGCCAAAATTTTGTTGAGAAGTTTTGCATCAATGTTCATCAAAGAAATGGGTCTATAGTTCTCTTTCTTTGATGAGTCCCTGCCTGGTTTTGGGATGAGGGTTATGATGGATTCATAGAATGTGTTCGGTAGTGAGCTTTCTCTTTCAATTTCATTGAAGAGTTGGAGAAGAATTGGTGTGAGCTCTGCTTTGAAGGCCTTGTAAAATTCCGCTGTAATACCATCTGGTCCTGGACTTTTCTTAGCTGGGAGGTCTCTTATTGCTGTTTCTATTTCAATGCTTGATATGGGCCTGTTAAGATAGTTTAACTCATCTTGGTTTAGTTTTGGCATGTCAATATTTGCTAGGAAGAGGTCCATTTCTGCCAAGTTGTCAAACTTATTAGCATAAAGTTTTGAGAAGTATTCCCTTATAATGTTCTGAATCTTGGTTGTTTCCGTGGTGATGTTTCCATTCTCATCCCTGAGTTTATTAATTTGGGTGTGTTCTCTTCTTTTTCTGATAAGATTTGCTAAGGGTCTGTCAAGTTTTTTAAGTTTTTCGAAGAACCAACTCTTTGTTTTGTTGATTCTTTCTATAGTTTTTATGGATTCTAATTCATTTAATTCTGATTTAATTTTGATTATTTCTTTCGTCTAGTGGATTGGGGTTTATCTTGCTGCTCTTTTTCAAGGAGGTTTAGATGTGTCATTAAATTGTTAGTTTCAGATCTCTCCAATTTGTTGATGTAGGAGCTCAGAGCTATAAACTTGCCTCTGAGTACTGCCTTTGCTGTGTCCCAGAGGAGCTGGTAATTTGTGTGTTCATTTTTGTTGAATAGCATGAACATTTGAATTTCCTTTCTAATCTCTTCCATGACCCACTCTTGATTCAACAGTGTGTTGTTCAGCCTCCATGTGATACCGGACTTTCTTTGGTGGCTTTTGGTGTTGAGTTCTAATTTTATTCCCTTGTGGTCAGAGAGAATGCAAGGTATAACTTCAATGTTTCTGAATTTAGACAAGTTTGCTTTGTGACCTAAAATGTGGTCTATTTTAGAAAAGGTTCCATGTGCTGCTGAGAAGAATGTGTATTCTGATGCTGCTGGGTGAAATGTTCGGTAAATGTCTGTTAAGTCTATTTGATCTATGCAGCTGTTTAGATCTGTGGTTTCTCTGTTGAGTTTTTGCCGAGTTGATCTATCTAGTGGGAAGAGTGGTGTGTTAAAATCCCCAACAATTAATGTCTTTGGATCTATATGGGATTTGAGGGAAAGTAGTGTTTCTTTGATAAATTTGGGTGCTCCATTGTTTGGCGAATAGATATTTAGAATTGTAATATCCTCCTGAAGGAAGATCCTTTAATTAATATGTAGCGACCATCTTTATCTCTTCTCACAAATTTTAATTTGAAGTCTATTTTATCTGATATTAGGATTGCAAATCCCACCTGTTTATGAGGGCCGTTTGCTTGGTAGATTTTGTTCCAGCCTTTAACATTGAAAATGTGTTTGTTTTTACGGGCAACATGTGACTCCTGTGGGCAGCAGAGAGAAGGGTCTTGTTTTTTAATCCAACTAGACGGTCTATGTCGCTTAATTGGAGAGTTTAGTCAGTTAACGTTAAGAGATAGGACTGAGAGGTATGTGGGAGTTCCTGCCATGTTATCCACCTTCTTGGGGGCTGCGAAAACTGGGTTCTTCCTATGGTTCTTGGATTCTCAGTTTGGGTGCAGTTTGTTGGCCTTTATTGTGGTCTGGTTGGTTTTCTATGTGTAGGACATCTTTAAGAATCTTTTGTACGGCTGGTTTGGTGGAGATGTATTGTTCCAATTTTTCTTTACTGTGGAAGGTTTTTATTTGGCCTTCAGTTATGAAGGAGAGCTTAGCTGGGTACAGTATTCTTGGTTGATAGTTGTTTGTTTTTAGGGCATGGCATACATCATTCCAGGCTCTTCTTCCTTTGATTGTCTCTGCTGAGAAATCTGAGGTGATTCTAATTGGTTTCCCTTTATAGGTGATTGCCCTTTTCTCCCGGACAGCTTTAAGGATCTTTTCCTTGGTCTGAATTGATCCTGTGTGGATTATAATGTGACGGTGGGATGTCCTATTCTGGTCTGGTCTATTTGGGGTTCTAAAGGCTTCTTGTATCTGAATAGGCCTATCTTTTTGCATGTTTGGGAAGTTTTCTTCTAGGATCCTTTTAAACAAATTTCCTAGACCATTAACTTCTGTTTCTAGGTGCTCCTCTACACCCATTATCCTTAAGTTAGGCCTTCTGATGGTGTCTTCCATGTGTTGAATAGATCTATCATATTTCTTGGACTTGTCTTGGATGGTTGTATGTTCTTTCTCTATGATATCTAGGCTGTCTTCAATCCCTGAGATTCGAACTTCTGCATGGTCTAACCTGCTGTCAAGACTCTCTACTTTGTTTTTTATCTCTTTTCCTTCTAATTGGTCAGCTTTGATGGCTTCAAGTTCTTTGTTGAAGCTCTGTTTTAAGTCTTGTATGAATCTCTTTTCTTCCTTAATTTGGTGTTCAGTGTTTGTCCTCAAATCACTTAGTTGATTGGATATGGTTTCTTTGGACTCCCATTCCTTCTGTTGGGTTCCATTCAGCTTTCCCTTTGTGGTCTCCCTGACTTCCTTCAGCTCTTTGTTAATGGATTCTATGGATGCCTTTAGTGATCTTTGTATGTTCTCTACCTGCTCTCTCAATTACTGTATTACTCTTTGATAAGCTTCCTCCTGTTCCTGGGATTCCTGCAGTTCTCTTTGAGTGTTCTCAGCCTGCTCACGCCATTCCTCCCTTTCTCTTTGAGTATTCTCAAGTTGTTCATGCAAATCCTTTATTAGTTTTTGAGTAGCTTCCTCACGCTTATGATATTCCTGTATAAACTTCTGGGATGCCTCCACTCTCTCCCTATCACGCTCATATGGAGTCCATTGTACATTGTCAAACTTCTCATTTATCATGTTTGCTAGTAGTGTTTGTAGAGCTATTTGGGAACTCTCCTCTGGATTATTCATTATCTGTTCTAATCCCTGATTATCAAGATTGGGAATTGAGATACCCGAATTTGCCATTTTTCTTGTGTTTTTCCATCTTACTCTGCCCATTTGAGATGAGGATAGCACCAGTTTTGTGCTAGAACACTATCTTAAGGCAACCATCAAGCAAAGTTTGCATTTGTACAGTCAATTGTCTACAGACACAATCTAGTTCAACAGATACATCTATTCAACATCAAACAACTATATGTTAAAGGACTTCGAGCCGCAGAAAAGAATTTGGAAAACCAGAAATTATTAGGATTAGGGAGAGATGTGGGTAAAAAATAGGAATAGATTGGTGTGGGGAGGCACAGGGAGAGTTAACTACGTCCTAGTCACAATGCAGGAAATGGGTTGGGTAGGATACAAGTAGAGAGAGAGAGAAAGAGAAGAGAGGGAGAGGTGAATGAAAAGAAATCAGAAAAAAATAGAAACGGAAGGATTAATGTTATTACAGAGATTAAAAGACCGTCTATTTAGAGAGGAATGTGATTATGTTGAGAGAAAGGGAGGGACATAGAGGAGGTGTGAAAAACTTTAAGGATGGGAAAGGGAGAAGAAAAGATCAGAAGTTCAGTAGAGCTAGACAAAAAACAAAAAGATAATTAAGAAAGAAAGAAAAAGAGAAAGAAGACAAGAAAAGAAAGGAAAACGCTCATTCCCATATTCCTAAAATAAAAACTAAAAGAGGAGAAAAAAAAGTTACTGGAAAACAATTGTTTTTTTCAGAAGAGGCAAAAATTAAAGATTAATAAAAGTTTTAGAAGAGAAAAAAATTTATATATATATATATATATACATATATATATATATATATATATATATATATATAAGGTAACAAAAAACAAAAAAAACAAACAATAAAAAAGAAAAGAAGAAGAAGAAAAAAAAGTCTTTTGATTTTTTTTCGGGATGGGGTAGGGGTGGGAAGAATCCTGTATCTCTCTTTTGTCTGTAACCAGTCTCTTGTTGGAGTCTCTGGTCAGCTTGAGGTCCTGTGGCTTGATTGGTTTCTTAAGTCGGTTTGTTGGAAGAGGCAGAAAAATGCTCTGCTTTACCCAAGATTTTGAGATCTCCCTCCCAGGTTAGTTTTCTGGGAGGGTGATCTGCTTTGAGAATACAAAAGAGGGGGATGCGGTGATGAGGCTAGGTTCTGGGTAGAGTTGAGGCCTTTCGACAAACAGTAGCTGGAAACTTGATTTTTTTATAGTGAAAATTCTAATTAGTTGCTTTACCACTGACACTAGAAATTTTGATAGTGCCTCTTCTCTGATATCTCTAGGGAAATCTGAAGGAAGTAGTTTTACCATCATAGTTTTTGTTGTTTCACACTGCTGCTACTGTATCTTCTTATTTGCTTCCTCCTAGCTCTCAATACTTTGTTCATTTTGACACCTAGAATATCCCTGATCCACACTTATCCACTGTTCCCCATTAGAAAAACAAACTACTGCATAGTTTGATTTATGTTAATTCACATTTTGTTCAGAAAAATATTGCCTGGTGATAAAAAATACCATAATTGCAGTTACCTTACTTGAGTTCATAACAGAGTAGGTTAGTGTTATAGAGGGTCACTGTGTATTTATGTTTCTTTTTTTTTGTGAACATACTGTACAGAGGGGTTACAATTACATGGGCAAGGTAAGGAGTACATTTCTTATCAAGCATTGCAGCCTCCTCCTTTGTTTACACTTCATATCCCTTCCCAGCCTCCCCTCGCCCCCCACCCAGTCCTCCTCCCCACCAAAGTTGTAAAGTCCGTTTTCGACATGACAACTTGTACTTCTCATTGTTGCAACGGGTCCACCTGTATCCTTAAACGACTTGTTTTTCCCCTCCCCCTCCGCAAATTATACCGACATCAAATATAGTGAAAGCAGGGATTATACTGCAGGGGAGGGACATACAAAGCAACAAAGATATAATCTTATAAATGCATTAGAAATAATTGCATAAAAGAAAAAAACATTTAAATACATATCTAAGGGTTCATTTTCCTAACATCACCTTATCTGACCTTTTCTGCTTGATTCATACATATACTAGATATTGCAAATAAGGGAAACCATGGGACCTATGTTTCTTTGGGCTTGGCTTACCACGGATTGGGAGAAGATCTTCACTAGCCATACAACGGACAAGGGTCTCATATCTAAAATATACTTGGAACTCAAAAAATTAAATCCCCCAACAACAAATACTCAAAGAAACAACTGCCCAATAAATAAGTGGGCTAAAGACTTAAATAGAAACTTCTGTGAAGAAGAAAGAAGGATGGCCAATAGACACATGAAGAAATGCTCAACATCCCTAGACATAAAAGAAATGCAAATCAAAGCAACATTTAGATACCACCTCACCCCAGTTAGAATGGCTAAAATCAAGAACTCTAATAACAACATATGCTGGAGGGGATGTGGACAGAAGGGAACCTTACTTCATTGTTTGTGGGAGTGTAAACTTGTTCAACCACTTTGGAAAGTAGTATGGAGATTCCTCAAAAGACTTCACATTGAGCTCCCCTACGACCCAGCAATCACACTTTTGGGCATTTACCCAAATGTTTACAAACAAGACCACACTAAAGCTACCAGCACAAACATGTTTATTGCAACATTATTTACCATAGCTAAAATATGGAACCAACCCAGATGCCCCTCAGTAGATGAATGAATCAATAAAATGTGGTATATATACACAATAGAATTCTATGTCTCCATCAGAAAGAAGGACATTGCCCCATTGTTTAGGAAATGGAAATGCTTGGAAAAAAATTATATTCATGTTTCTTGAGAGTAGAACATTGTTCATGAGGATAAAGGACTTACTACAATTGAACCATGATAGATGTATGTTTCCATTACTTTTTGCTTTGTGCAATATTCTTTTTCAGATCTCAGAACTCCCACTGCTTCCATGAGTTTATGTGCCATTAAATAATCAGGACTTGTATTTTTATGAGTTGTTGCTGTGCTGCACTCAGCTTTCTTCTTGCTTTATTTTCTCTCTTCTCATAAATCTTTTATGTGTATATTTCCTTAAGTGTCTAGATTATATCTTTGGGGCTTGACATTGTTCTCCTGGCATACCCCTAAGCCAATTCTCTGCAATAAATTAGGGAAGAGTGGAGGATGTTTCTTGTTTTCATCTATCTTTAGAAATTCAGCATGAGGAGTCTTGTTGCTTATGATGCCATCTTTGCAGCAGAGAAGAGGAGAGCTCAGAGTGACACTTTGAAGCGAACCAAGGAGCTGAATGTGACAGCCAGGGCAGGTCCGTGTTTCACAGCAGGGGAGGTTTTGTGCTCAGATCTGCTCTACTGAACTTTTACTCAATTTATCCTTTCATGTCAAAAGCCATGTGTCAGAAATAGATGTTGGGTTTCTCAATTATATAAGTGTCAACCACTTGCCAAATGATATAGACTAGGAGAGGGTTGATGAAAAGAAACTCATGAGAGTTGATAATATCTTCTGTTTCATAACAGAAATTATCACACTAGCAAGTTATACAAATCCAAATGTGTAACACATATCAAAAGATAGAGTGTCTAGGGGCTGGGAAGGTGGCTCAGTGGTAGAGCGCTTGCCTTGCATGCCTGAGGCCCTGGGTTCTATTCCTCAGCACCACATAAGCCAAAAGAAAAAAGCCGGAAGTGGCGCTGTGGCTCTAGTGGTAGAGCGCTAGCCTTGAGCTGAAGAGCTGAGGGACAGCACCCAGGCCCAGAGTTCAGGCCCCACGACCGGACTCAAAAAAAAAAAAAAAAGATAGAGTGTCTATAGAAATATATACACAAACATGTGCACATACACAGACAAGTATAAATGTTTGTCTGAATGTGTGTACATATTCAAAAGATAATTTGTGTATATATGTATACCCTATATTTAGTGACTAGATGAATCCATCTAGACTCATGATTTCAAATATTATCTTTGTGCTCAGATTTTTGAATTTTTATATTTCAAGCTTCATTTCTTCTCCTAATAACCAGGCCCAAAATTACAACTGGTCACTGAATATTTATTCTCCATTACCGTATGCCTATCAGATACTACTTTCAAATTTTCCACCTGAAAATTTTACTGAATTGCTTTTATATGTCTTTATTATTATAATTTTATTGTCTTTAAGTCGTTTAAATTCAACATGTCAGTTTGTGAGTATAATGCATCTTGATCAATGTTATACCCATTCCAACATTCTCCCCCATCTAACCCAACCCTGTCTACCTCTCAGTTATTCTAGTTTTCACTTACACACATACACACACACACACACACACACACACACACACACGCACCCCCACATATATATGTGTATATATATATAGATATAGAAATATATATATTATGATTACATTCTCTCACATTTCTACTTTTTATTTCCTCTTTTAGTCTTTTTTCATTCTAAGCAATCTCATATTTTTTACTTGGGTTAATAAACAAACAAAAGAAACATTATAAGTTTTCCTAAACTCTTGTCTTCATCTTGTAGTCCAACACAATCAGTTATCAGTTCCTGTTTGTTATTTAAGTAAGATGTTCACCCTCTCATCTGAATTCTTTAATAGCTGTCCTAAGCATTTTGCTCTTACTCTTCCATATTTTACTTCTAAAGAGTATTATCAACAATTCATTAAATGTTAATTTGTGTATAAATCAGTGTTCATTATCACTCCACTAAAAATGTATAGCTGTTTCTTTTCTTTAGGATCTATATAATTTAAAACAGTCCTGCACCTCGACAATATAATTTACTGAAATCTCACAGATAGAAGAGCTAAAGCACATAGAAACTCAGTTCACCTGAATTAGCCAGTCAATAGAGCACAATATGGTGTGAACATAGTCTTTTTCAATGTGTGTGATTTAATCATGGAAGTCTGTGTTTCAGTAGCATTTTATGTGAACCTGAACATACATGCATTTGCTTTTCGCTTCCTTACACTTAACCTCTTGTAATTCATATTATTTTAGTCTGTTACTAATTCACACTGAATAGCTAGAATTCTCCAGATACTACAGAAATAATTCTTCACCACACCCACTGTATTTGCTCATTTCTTATACAAGAAAACTCTTTGACCAAAAATTTATAAGTTTCCCACTCTGGCCATTCCTGTACTTAACTTTCATCTTCTCACTCTAATTTGACTTCTTTATTAAAACTTTTATAAGCTCTGCTTCTGGTGTCACATTGCTCTACATGTGAGGATTAACATTCAATTTTTATAACCAATGCCCATTAACACAATAAATTCACATCTACTATAATCTCATTTTATTTTTTGTGATGTCAATGAGAAAAATGATAACAAAGAAACATTTAATATTAATTTAGAAAATAAAATTATTAACACTTTAATATAACCAATCATGTTTTTTTCATCCACACACAATTTTAAGTTTATTCTGAAATAGTTAATGACTGTTCAGATTTCTTTGTGACTGTGTGCTGGTACTGAGTCTTGAACTCAATCTCTTTCACACTGGTGGCTTTTTTGCCCAGGGCTGGTGCTCTACCACTTGAGGTATCACTACAGTGCTAGCCTTTTGCTGATTTATTGGACATAAATGTCTCTAAGTTGGCTTCAAATTGAGATCCTTTTCTTCAGCATCATAAGTAGCTAGGATTGCAGATGTGAGTCACCAATGCTTGGCTTCTAGGTTCTTAAACATGAAAATATATTTAAATTTTAGTGAATAACTAAATTTACTGAAATAGAAATTTCCACTATTCTGGTTAAATGCTCCAAAGACCCACAGCGAGCTGACTACAGAATCAGCTTCACTATGTGGCACTATTTATAATAGCCAAATTGTGGGATAGTCCATATGCCCACCAATGGGTGAATAAAGTTTTTTAATGTGATATGAAGAAGACTTAGTCATCAGAAGAAGGAAACAGCATCTTCGCTGGAAATGAGTCCAACTGGAGATCATCATGTTAAGGGAAATGAGCCCCATAAGTCTATGTATCACATTTTCATTCATATATGAAGGCTAATATTAATATTAGCTGTATTAGTCATGAAAGCAAATGGAGAGTTATTAAAAGACAGATGGAGAATGAGAAAGGGAGAATTGGAGGGGAAACTAAGAAAAATAAAGTAAATACAATTACAATACATTGTACACATGTATGTACCTATGTATGTACACAAGTTTGTGTAGATGGATGGATGAATGAAGATGCCATAAGAACACACTTTTGGATAATGAATGTATATTAAGTTTAAATTATATTGCAACAATGATGCCCACAAGACGGTATAGTGGAAATGAACTTTACAACTTCAGGCAGGTGCGGGGAAGCAAGGTAGGTGGGGGCAGGAAGGGTTAGTGGGAGAACAACAAGTGTAGGGGTAACAATGCTAGACAAGAAATGTACTAATTACCTTACTCATGTAACTGCAATCCTTTGTACAGTATCTTTACAATAAAATGAAATTAAAATTAAATAAAACTGGACTTCTAAACATGACTCTTTAACAGTAATGAAGTTTCATGCTTTGGTTTGAATATTCCTTCTAGAAAATTTATTTGAATTTTAACTGAGATCCTAATATCACAAAGAGGAGGTGGGGTCTTCAAAAGGTAACTGTCCCTTGAAGAATGTTTATCCTTTCTAGGAAAATCTTAGACCATGTTCTCTATCAGACAGCACCTCTCTTGCCTTTTGTCTGCCACAATGGAGAACAAAACACATGTGTGCTTTAAGGATGACACACAAAAAAAACATAGGTCCAATTGGTTCCCTTATTTGCAATAATTAGTACACATATAGGATAACCTTGGCAGATAGCAAAATAGCTCAATATCTATGTCCATATGACCATATATGATGATTCTAAGTGAAATGAATTCTAAAACATGGAGACAAGAGGTTTTTCTTTGCTGTTGTTGTTTTTAATGTGCTATGTGATTTTGTGTTTCTTTTGTGTATTCTTCCCCCTATGATTTATCCTTTGTTGGCACTGAATTTGATATTGGTACCATATATATTGTATATAAGTTTATCTGAATTAGGGAAGGGAAGAGGAACAACAAAATGGTGATAGGAAGGACAAAGGGGAAACCCATGCAACAGCAATACTCACAAGACAAAATGATCTGTACAACCTGGGGATATAGGGGAGGGAAAGTGTGAAAAAAATGAGGGAGGGGGTAACAAGTTCAACAAGTAATATACTCATTACCTTACTTATGGAACTGTAAACCACATGTACATAACCTTGACAATAAAAAGTAATATTAAAAAATTTTATAACGATAAAGAAATAGCGTTTGATTTAGAAAAGAAAGAAAAAAAGATAACTGAACCATATCCTGGGTTTCACAACCTCCATTATCATGACACAAATGAATATTTCTGTAACCACTACCAGCCTAGTTATTGTGTACTGTGGGAAAAGAATATGTACAAATACAGTTGAAATTGATAATTTATCATCATCAAATTACCAATTCTTTACAAATAATTATCTCTGGAAATAGTAATCTTTATATAAGCAAATAAGATATTTTGAAACCAATTAACAAATGTATGTAATAAATACTTCCTAAGTCTTAATCTATATGTGTTAATACAGGTTAATGACAAGTATATATGAGATTCCTTTGTACTTTATATTTTATTTTTCCAGGGTATAGTTTATATTTTATAAGAACTTTCCCCCTATGTAGTTTTATTTGAATAAAAATGGACATTTTGCTCATTATTTCTTCCTAGGAAAGCAGTGTAACTTTTTGATAGCATGCTCATTGTTTCAGTTTTAATCATAATATAAATGATATTTAAAGCATGAGAGAGGAAATGGATACATAATATGCAAACACCACACAATTTTATTATGAAAGAGTGGAACATGGTATATCTGATTATTTGTGTTTGCTTTGACCCAATCACCCACATACATAGAGATGATAGCACATATCAAACAAACTTACAATTTTTATTTATAAAAATGAATTTTGTATTCTTATACTGTGCCCTTTTAATATTTTTCCTGTAGCTTTTTGACATACTAAAATTTTTCTAAATGCATTTAGAATTTGTCTTTTTTTGTTGGTAGTGGGCTTGAACTCTGGGCTTGGCACTGTCCCTCAGCTCTTCAGCTCCAGGTAAGTGCTCTACCTCTTGAGCCACAGGGCCATTTCAAGTTTTCTAGTGGTTTATTGAAGATAAGAGTCTCATCCCTTTCCTGCTGGGCTGGTTTTGAACCATGATCTCAGATCTCAGCCTCCTGAGTAACTAAGATTACAGGGGTATGCCACTAGCACCTGGCTTTGTCTATCTTTTTTTTAAGAGCAGGGGATTTTTGAATTATTTTGATGAGGTATTGCTCACATTGAGTTTGTCAACATATTCAAATATTAGCTTTCAGATTATTTATTGACATTTTATTCTACATGTATCTCCTTATGGACAATTTGTTTTTCATATATACTATTGGAAAGAGGTTAGTTTTTTAATGGAAAATCTATTGCCACTACAACACTATTCACTAGAGTGAAGATATAGAATCAGCCCAGATGCCTCTCAATGGACAAATGTATCGAGAAAATGTTGCATATATCCACAGTAGAATTTTACTCATCCATTTAGAAAGAATGACATTGTATTACAAATAATAGAATGGTAAGTCTTGGAAAAATTATATTAAATTAAGCAAGCCAGATTCAGAAAAAAGTTGCATGTATCCCTCTTTTGTGGCATATAGAATGTGCCTCTAAATCTTTAAGTAAACACGTTGGGAGGCATACAAATGCCTACCACTGAATTTACTGAGATATAATAGACTCTAAGTAGAGCTCCAATTTTTAAAGAAAGACTAGATCAAAGCCCAAGAAAATAAACACCAGACGATGAGTACTTGACAGATGTGTGTTGGACCTAAAGTGTCAACACAAATGAAAGGGAAAGAGGGAATGATAGTCAATAATTCATTGCATATACTACAAACTCAAGAAAGTAAGGGAAGTGATGGATCGAATCGGGTAAGAATGTTGAAGGGGTCACACTATTTGAAATGTGCTATATTCATGAACTGTTTACTAAATGATACCTCCTTTGAATAACTAATCAAAAATAATAGCATAATCATATTTGTCTGTGCACAGTTTCTTAATTACTAGAATCAATTTGTCCTTATATAATATGAGTAATGTGATTATAAATTATAAAATGTAGGCATAGATTGATATGATGCACTTCAGGTAAACATACATGCACATTTCTCATTTTTTCAGTATTTACTCATTTGATATAATTTTATTAACCTGACTCTTTTATATCTGTTTACAATGAGCATCTTATGGTCTTTACAAACATTATTTTAGATAGATAATGAGTAAAATTTTTATTCTTAAGGGTGATATTTTATTATATATTCATTTTAATTTCAATTTCATCTTCACTGCTCTTTTAAAAATTAATATTTTAGGGGGCTGAGAAGGTAGCTCAGTGGCAGCATGCTTGCCTTGAATGCCTGAAGCCCTGGGTGCAATTCCTCAGCACCACATAAGCAGGAAAACCCAGAAGTGGCTCTGTGGCTCAAGTGGTAGAATGCTAGCCTTGAGCTGAAGAGCTGAGGGCAGAGCCCCATGACAGACAAAAAAAAATAGTGATGTTTTTCCTATTTCCAAAAAGTCTATTTTCTATTTGTAGATATCATTTCTGTCAAATCTCTTTCTTAGATTCAATTTGCTATCATCTTTCTAAGTGTATGAGAAAGCAAGTATCATAATTCATTTACACTATTGCCTTGTTTCTATTGTATGCTTTAATAAATAAACCTGTACAATAAATATCGAAATATATCTTAGAGAGGAATAAATAATAACTTTTATGGTTGATGTGTGGATTCAGTGTCTAAGAATAACTAATATTTTGATGAGGTGATCAACATAAATGCAAACTTAAGTTGATCCAGCTAAAAAATTTGAAATTCTTAACATTTTTGTTGCATGTTTTAGTATACATATCAACAGAGAACCAATGTAGTGGGTTAGTGTGTAGTGTATTTATTATTTGGGAATTGTTCACTAAATCGGTCTATAATTCAAATTCCTGGGGTCAGATATCCTCCTGCCTCAGCCCTCCGGCTTCTGAGACTACCAGCTCCTATTGCAGAGTCCAGATAAAAAAAAAAAACAGTGATAAATAGCAATGGGGGCTTATCTGCTGGTTGGGAGTGGCAGCAAGTATGAATGAGCTCCTCAGTGAAGTGGGGACGAAAAGGTTCAGAGGCTGAATGGAATGCTTTACTGTCATCATAATGTGATTATGATAACCAAAATGGGCTTCCAAGTCAAGCCAAACACCAGAGATGTGTGACTAATATATATTTTATGCTATATGGTTGTTCAGAGTTGCAATTCAAAGTAGATAGTCTGCAAAATGTAAACAGAGAGCATCTATACTTGGCTAAAATGCAATTGGAATTAACATAATAATTGTGCCATTTGGTCCCTTAATTTTATGGACTATAATAATTTATAGAAACTTTTGAGTAACATAGAAACAAGATCTTCTTGCCTTGTATAAGCCAAGTCTTCAATAAGCCAAAATGTTACTCTGTAATTTTTCCTTTAATAAATTGTAGAAGGCCCCAAAACTGTTTCCTAGGGTGTAATGAGTAAAGCATGAGTATATGAGTACATGAGTGATGCAGAAATAAGTGGATAATTCACAAATTTCTGGCTGATTTCTACAGAAAAGAAATGTAACACTCTCACGTCAAAGTAGTGAGCCTATGGGGGTCTGCTAATCAATTGATTCTTACCTTGTTTCATTTTATAGCAGACCCAGGTTTTCCTTAAAGAGCTCTGTTATTTCCCACAATTTTTAGAATGCAGAGTTTCAATACATAGAATGAATGGAAGATAGTATTTGATTTCACTATGCATGTATTAAAGACATATAGTAGATGAGTCCAAGTGGAAGTTAGGAGCATTACTTGTGTTTCCAATTACAAGCTAAAGGCAATAGTGCATTTGCAGAGGGACATCAGCAATTAATGGCAACATCAAAAAGTTACAACCAACAAGAAAAGTGATCTATGGCAGTAACATGCAAAAGCCTACTTAGCTATCCCACATGATGGATGTATCTTGATGGATATGTGTAAATTTCCAAAAACTTAATAATTATCTAGTTCTCCACGGTGAAATTTCACAAATTTCATTTATGTAACTCAAGTATTCTATTATTCTCAGTCTTAGATACAAGAATTTGTTCATTTATTGGTTATTTCTAAGTGTTTAATCAGATCAATTATTTAATATGTACTGAATCTTTTGTTTGAAAAGTTATTAAGTCACACTATTATATATCACTAGTAAAATTCTTAAGCTAATTTTAGCCAAAAATTTTAACATAGTTTTGTTTCTTAGCCTTTGACATTATTTTCCATTGCTTATGTTTATTAAATAAAATCAAAACATTTAATAAATTTAAACATGAAAGCCACCAGAGAAATAAAAGCCATATTGAAAAATTGAAAGCAAGCATTTTGTCCCTGAATTATTATATAGAGCAAAGTATTTGACTCCATTTGTTTTCCTTTCTTCTTGTTACCAAATATTACAGTAATGGAAAATTCATTTTTACTTTTTTGGTTCATTCAAGTGTACACATATAATGTGATGAGTTTCATTAGACATTATTTTCAGGCTACCAAACCAATGTTTGTTGGGTTTTTTAAATTAGTTATTCTGAGATAGTTAGGCCAAGGTTGTGCAGAATTCTGTAATAGTGGTGTTTGAATGGTCATAGGTGGTAGAATTCACAGAGAGAAGACACCGTAATTGGAAACAAGGCTTTGTCAAGGAGAGCAATTGTACAGGGGCAGTGATCTAATATTGCTAATTTGCTAGGTGATAATTAGCTTGTCTTCCCAGATATGATAAAATGTAGTAACCAGTGAATGGTCATTCTGCAGACAAATGAAGCTCTCAGGAGTGCAAGATAAAGCCATTCCAAATGAATTTACTGTATATACCAGTGAAATTTTCATTTTGCAATCATTTTTACTAATCATGAGCCCATTGGTTGAGACAGCTCCATTTTGAATAGATACCTTTTAACAATCAGAGAGCAAGGAATTTTATTAATATTTAATTTATGTAGCAAAATCATATCTTGTCACTAACCTTTTTATACAACAAAGCACACTATGTCTCTTTGCAATCAGATTGATTAATGTAGTGTTGCAGTAGTGTTCAAGCAATCTTATTATTAGACTTAATATTGGCCTGGAAACACAGTCGTATTGATACTGGTAAATTAAAAATTCCAAGAACGGAATGCAGTGCTACTTTATGTATAATTTCATATCATCATAAGATATACACAATCCATATAATCAATACTGCAATATTACAATTATTCTCTCTCCTTTTTTCTTCCAGTCCTTGGGCTTAAAGTTAGTACCTGGGTGGTGTCTCTGAGCTTCTTTCATCCAGACTAATACTCTACCACTTGTGCCACTCCTCCATTTCTGGCTTTTTGGTGATTAATTGGAGATAAGAGGCTCGTGGTCTATTCTGCTTAAGCTGCCTTTGAACCAAAATCTTCAAGTCTCGGCCTCCCCAATAGCTAGGATTAGAGACATGAGCCACCAGCACCTAGCATAGTTATTCTATTTTATTCTGAGTTATGGTTGTTAATCTCTGTGCCTAAATAATAAGATAAACTTTGTCATATGAAAGTGTGTATTATAACAAAAAACACTGTGCACAGAATTCAGAAGTTTTAAATGCCCTGTGAGGATCTTGGAATTGATGATCCATGAATAGAAGACTACTAATAAATCATCTGAGATGCTATATTTCCTAAAGATGAATTTACTAAGAGTATTGAAATAGTGACACTCTCCCTTAAAGTAGACAGAGACATATACTAGTTTCCCTGCATTTTTGAAAAATCATGTTAATTCTTGGTACTTACTTTTGTCAGAAGAGTGGAAAAGCCAATCAGTTCAATAGTCAAGCAAAATACAGGAGGTTTATTCTTCTCAGTCAGAACACCACATCTGGACAGCAGCTGTAACACCATTCACTGCTCAATTAAATTGATGGTTATTTACCGTCATTCTCCAAGGCCCATTGTCTGTTCAGTAAATTGAAGTAGATACGCAAATGGGGATGTGTTAGTAACCATCACTTTAAAGTCTTAGTGGGCCAAATCTTTGCAGTTTCACACTAAATGATCTATTTATAGGGTTATGTATGTTAGTTAATTCATTTTATTTGTCATTTTTATTATGATGAGTTATGTCAGATATTCAGTTTTATTTGTTGTGTTTATTATGATGTGCCTCTCCAGTACTTTTTTTCCAAAATAAATTCTGAATATTTGTATATGTTTGGAGAATTTTACAAATGCTTAGGAAATCACAACGGGAACATGTAAAATCAAAATAGAGTTACCAAACTTCCTTAATTTCTCATGCCTACTTGTAGAATAAAAATACATTTCGTTAATAAGAGTTTGTAACTCAGATTCATTGCCAGTATTTTCTCAGTCATATTTTCTCATAACATTTGTATTTGCTCAGAGTGTGTTAGAACTAAATCTAATGTCTCTAAACATATTTATAGTGTTATATAGTTCATTATCAAGCATCAAATCTAATATTTTTATTGACATATATCTGATAATTTATGTAGTCTGGAAATTGGCATAGGAGTCATAGATATACTATGATGCCTCAATATGCCTCTCATAAAACAAGAGTTTCAAAGTTGTTAGCATCAGAATGAAACATACTCAGAAATTCATAGCCTTTGTTTCTTGGGTTTAGAATCTTGAGGTCAGTTTAGAATCAAGGAACATTTATTCAGATCAGTTTGAACACCTTTATGTTTTTGGCTGCCTTGAATTTTACTTAATTGATAAAGTTAAATCTCATTAAATTAATACTAATTAATAAACATGTGAGAAATTTTGATCATCTCTAATGAAGAGGGCATTTTGTTATCTTTAAGTATTTGTACAAAGGAGTTGTCATCTAATAAAGCGGTTTACAGATACAATGTGTCTTGATCAGTGTCATCATTTCAACATTCTCACTCTCTCTTTGACCAACCCCCTTCCTTTACTTTTCTTAATTTCATAGTATATAACAAGGATTCCTGACTAAATCCACCCACCCTTCACCCTTCATTGGTCTACTCTCCTCTTTATACCACCCATTCTCTTCTATGTACTCATTTAGTGGTGTTCATTTTGTTAGGATTTGATCTAATCTTCATAGAGTCAATTATACTTCATTTGTATAATTATCCAATTGTTAAATCGTGTGTGTGTGTGTGTGTGTGTGTGTGTGTGTGTGTGTGTGTGTGTGTGTGCCAATCCTGGGGCTTGATCTCAAGGCCTAATCACTGACCTTGAGCTTCTTTTGCCCAAGGCTAGCACTCTACTACTTGAGCCACAGCATCATTTCCAGCTTAGTCTGTGTATGTGGTAGTGAGGAATAGAACCCAGGGCTTCATGCATGCTAGGCAAGCACTCTTCCACTAAGCCACATTCCCAGCCTCTATGTTAATTCATTTGTAACCACTAGTGTACAAGTCATCCAACAGTGTCTGTACCCATACCTAGAATTATAGGTACATACTATTTACTGCGTATGACAGAAACCATGTAACTTTTGTTTTTCTGGGTCTGGTTAACTTCACTTTTTTTTTGATTGTTAGCATTTACTAAAAGAGCACTCAGAGAGCACTCAGGAGCCTCCTCCCACTCCCCTCCTTCCCCCCTCCTCCCCATCCCCCTCCTTCCCTTCCTCTTCCTCCATAGTCATGGGACCTGGATGCTGTCCCTGAGTTCTTCAGTTCAAGGCGATTGCTTTATCACTTGAGCCACAGCGCCACTTCCAGTTTTCTGGTGATTTATTGGAGATAAGAGTCTCACGGACTTTCCTGCCTGGGCTGGTTTTGAATCATGATCCTCAGATCTCAGCCTCTGAATAGCTAGGATTACAGTCGTGAGCCACCACAGTCTGGCTTAGGTTACATTTCTTTAACAAATCCTGAACATACCCTATCAATGCCCAACTGATCCATCATTGTTAAAGAATGCAATACTGATTCTACTTTGGAAAAAAATTTGTGACAAATAATTTACTATAAATTAGAAAGTTCCAATTTTTAAAAAATGTGCAGTGTTATAAGTTGTGAGATTTGTCTGAATAGTGAAAATCATAGAAGCAATATTGCCCAAGAATTTTTGCATTCAATAAACTGCACTCTTGCAAACATAATTTAAGTATAAGATTTCAATTAATATATTTTTAAATATATTTAATCTTGCAGAATTTACAAAAATGGAAACAGCAATTGAGAGAAGAATAAGTTCCAAAACTTAAAAGTAATTGTAGATGAATGCTGGAAGACAAACTATTGCAGCCTACTGTGATAGTGCTTTGTAACATATTTTCTAGCCACTATATTAAAGCTGGCTCATTCCAAATATAATATACATTATGTTGATTATTTTTTCCATTTGTTTAAACAAATTTAAATGTTGAGTTAATCAGAATTTATACTTGTGATCTGAATTATTCACAAATTATAAATTTTTGTAAGGGCTTTTGCTTGTTTCTGAATTGCCTATGATGAGGGATAGTTCTTTACATGAAACCAAAGAAAGATGAGATTGCATTGGCTTATATTTTTTACTGCATGGAAAGTATAGAACTCTGATTTCTGTTATGGATATCTTTCATATAATCCCAAACCTACATTACACAGATACTTATAGATCATAACAATATATTTTACTGATTAAACCACATTTTTTATAGACCACTAGAAAATACAGACAGTGATGGAACTAGAACAGTTAATTTTGCATTACCAAATAGTTTGTAGTTTATGTATAAAACAAAACAAAAAAATGTGGAATGTAAGTTATCAGAAGTCCATATCATTTATGTAAACTTTCTAAGAAATACTCAGCAGCAAATATTCAAATCTACTAATTTATAAAAGCTGAGTAGAGATTTAAACATATTGGAAGAAGAGACCTGAAAAGTACAAAGAATTTGAAGCTGAAATGCTACTTATTATCATAATTGGTGTAAAAATAATATTCAGTGTTTAGCCTTAAATAAGACCAATATCCAATGTGTAGTATTTCAAAAAGTTATTTATTTGTATTATCATATGGTAAAACATAATGTAATGAGTTAGAAAATTAAATAGGCTAACTAGGGAAATTCCATAGTTTAAAACTTAAGAAGTAGCCAGGCAGCTGTAACCCTAGCTACTCAGGAGGCTGAGATGTGAGGATTGCGGTTCAAACCAGCTCAGAAAAGAAAGACTGTGAAACTCTTATCCCAAATAAACCACCAGAAAACTGGAAGTGATGTTGTAGTTTAAGTGGTAGAGCTATAGCTTTGAACTGAAATGCTGAGGGACAGCGCTCAGGCTCAGAGTTAAAACCTCATGACTGACAAAAAACTAAAACAAAATAATAATAGTAATAATAACTTAATAAGTAAGTTTTGAAAAAAAGCAGTAAAATTTAAAAAAATTACCAGATAAGCCAAGCACTGGTGGTTCATGCCTGTAATCCTTACTACTCAGGAGGCTGAGATAAGCCAGCCCAGGCAGGAAAAGCTATGAAAGTCTTATTTCCAGCAAATCACAAGAAAAATGGAAGTGGTGCCTTGGCTCAAATGGTAAAGAGCTAGCTTAGAGCTGAAGAGCTGAGGGACAGCGCTCAGGCCTAGAGTTCAAGCCCCATGAATGACAACAACAACAACAACAACAAAATCACCAAATAAATTAGTATTTAGCAGTGATATTTTGTTCTTTCAGAGAAAAAAATGCTTAATATATTTTTTCCAACTCTTTCCATTTCCTTATGAATGAGAAAATGTCATCATTCTTTCTGATGGAAGCATAGAATTTCATCATGTACATACACCATATTTTCTCAATCCATTCGTCCAATTGAGAGGCACCTGGGTTGTTTTACTGGACACGGATACTTTTCTTTCTCTTTTATTTAAGTGTCTAGTTTCTGATCATGTATGGTAGGTTAAGCATTAACATATATGTCTCATGTTTTCATTACTATTATGTCTATTTCTCATGTAATTCTCTATCTATAAATATTTCCCCATACATACTATTATGCATTGTAAAATATAATAGTACATGTTACATATTAGTACATATTTAATTTTTCTAGTGTACTACTTCCAAAATTTTCATCTGTTGCTATTCATCTGTTACGTCTGTTAGCTTGACCACAACTGAATGTTTTTGATGGAAAAAGATGGACTATTGTTATGACGAGATAACAATTGTCTTCAAATTCAAATTCACTTTGTGCATAGTTGAATTGGAGAGATCAGCTATTTTTCTTATTGTTATTTCTTCACCGTTCTCAGCTGGAGGTAGGCTGAAAGATTTATAGTAAATTTTCTTGAATTTTTTTAACCTAATCCCAGTCTTATTGATCATAGCTTGTTTCTTTTGAGAAACTAAGGATAAGGAAGGATGAATTCTCAGTCTTCTTTCTCTGGCATTAGTTTTATTCAGTTTGTCCATTACATCTATCAGGAATTTTTCTACTAGTTTGTCTTACAACATCAGTTCTCTAACAGATTTTAGAAAGGTTATGATTCTATGGGCTAATTCACTTTCACTCAATGTTAAGATGAATGGAATTTTGTTGTGTATACCCTTCTCTCTGAGTAAGGAAGAGATATATCTAATATATCCTTTTAAATTATTAAGTAATTGTGCAAAGGGGTTTCAATTTTTTACACCAATATGTGACTACAATTCTTGAACAACACCCTTTTAATGCTCCTCCATCTGTCCTAAGTCACCTCAATTTACCTCACTCCATTTTGACATATGTACATTGAATATTCACTTACCCTTCCTCTCTTTACTTGTCTGACCTCAAACCCCCTTCCAACTATATATGTCCCAGCTACCTGGTATTTACTTTGTTAAACGGAAGATAGTTCTTCAATAGATTTATACTATTGAATACTTTGTAAAATCAATATTGAAATAATATCTGTCAGATGTATGTTGGCAAACTTCAATATTTGTGATAAAGGAGTAAATCTGACAGATATTATTTGAAACCAGGGTAATAATGAAGCAAAAAGCTAGCTTTAAAGTTTGCAATGGATTACCAATTCATTTGAGTTGTTACATATGTGAGCAGTATTACCTAGAAAAAAAAAAGTATGGCTCATGCAAGTAGTTTCTATTAAATTATTATGCTATTTAGATTATATACCACTTATATAGTACTTGTGAAATGAGAATTAGTGGAAATTAAAATTTCCATTAAAAGCAATTATTTAATCAGAGAAATAATATCCTCCCCAATTCTTTATTGGTTAATATTATTAAAGGAAGTTACGAAAATAGATTCTCTCTTCAATTCATAGTATCAGTGCCAATACTTTAGTAAAAATATATGCAGAACTATGGAGAATGATACTGAGGTTTAAAAAAATATTTTCTTTATTTTAAGTGAAATTGAATCTTTCAGAATTAACAAACCATTACTAATTACAAATTGACTAAGGTTGTCAAAATGTTTATGTTGTGAATAATTTAAAATTATTTGGCAAAATAAAAAGATATCAAGTCAAGAGTGACAATCAGCTTCTACTGCATTGCACAGATTTGCTGCATCAAATGAGACCCGGGCCAAGTGACTAGGTAAGTCACCACAGTTAGAAATGTAGGTAGAGGGAAAGGATTTTGAACATTATATAATAAAAGGTTAACCAGTAGGTTAACCAACAAATATACACAATTTGTGTGGATACAAATAAATTGAACATATTAAAACAAAAATTGAGAATGTACAAATCTGGACTTGCCTAATATCTATCTATCAATCTCTCCATGTGTATATGTAGATATAGAGAGATAAATAAGTAGATACATAGATATTTACAAATATATACACATATGTATGTGTGCATTTTCTCTCAAGTGACAGGAAGAATTCTTACATAGACTCTTTACTGTTCCATGTTCCAGTATGTTTATCACTCCAGTGTCTGATAAATCAGATGTTATCTTGGTATTGTGGGTATTATACTTGAATTTTTATGCCATTCTTTTAGGATAATTAGGGGTTACTTCTTATTACCATGACCTATACGTTTATTGAATTGAAATGAGTGGTTAAACTCAGAGCCCAGAATAAAACAAATCCATGTTGCTTTCTTTTATTTTTTTTGACTTGATTTATTACAAGAGAAACATTCAAAGTAGGAAATAAAAGAAGGGAAGTAAAGAAATAACAGCAGGTAGGGGACACACAATCACTGCTTAAATCTTACAACAGAGGAATTTGAGTTGACAATGAAAAATTAGCTTCTAGAAAGCCATTTTTATATTGGTTCCCTGTAGTGTATTTCTAAACTTTAAGAATGACCAACCCCTAGGAAAATAAAGCAAGAGGAAAAGACAACCATGTGAGTCAAGTCAATTTGACAAAGCATTGGTTTAATTCTCTTTCTCTCACCAGCTCTGGGAATGAGTGTGTTGCAACCAAAAGTAAATCACCAAGTGTAAGCAGAGCTTCCTAAAGCTTAATCTTATCCAATGTTGCATATTGTTAAAGAAGAAAGGGACAAATAAGAAGGAAAGCTACAATTGTTGATGAAACACAAAATGGGGAACTCATATGACACTTCGATTAGTCTGATGTTAGTTTCGCTTTTCAAAATCGGTGAATAGATTCATGACTACCTGTGATATACTATATATATATACATATATATGTATAATAAATGTATATTTAAAACATCTCTTTGCCAGGGATATGCTGAATATTTCTCATTCTTAAAAAGTAGGTTTCTCAGGTTATTTTTTTAGGATGTATTCCTTCTTTTCTATAAGTTTCTGTAAGCATTTTTTCAGTAACTGTCACTAAAATGGCATACCTGGAAAACACTGTTAAAAATGATTGACTTTAGATGATATATGGAATATGTTATTATAGTTTCTTTAATTATAGAACTGATTAATTAGAATTAAGCATTAATCAAATATTTCAAATGTTAAATTTAACTTTTTAAAGGAAGGTCTGCTTACTGATGTATATATTTATGCATATAAGGTATATAGGTCATATATGCATAAATTTTATATGCCAAAATTATTGTTTATACTTTAAACCTTTCCTATTTTTATGTTAGCATTGTATTAATAAAAATTTTGTAGGAGTTCCAGGAAGATGGCGGAGGAGTAGCTGAAATCTGAACAAGCTCTCGCATAGAAAGCAGTTTTTGAGTTCCAGTGAACAGTCTTAAGCCAGAGAATCACACCAAGTGTGCCATCACAGGACAGAGAGTTAGGCAAGAGAGGGGATGCCATGGCAAGGAGACACAACTGAGCGCTTGCCAGCAGCAGCAGCAGCAGTCACAGCGGCGAGCGCAGGGCACCATACCTGAGCCACAGAGAGTCTGGGACGAAGGAGCCAGACTCAGTGGCAAGCGGATTCTACTCAACACCAGCAAGAACCGACAAGGAGCGGACATCTTCATCCTGCAGTTCACAGACCAGAGACGACCCAGGAATTAAGACGGCATGAGTATAAGCCTGACGTCCTCACTCCTTCTCAGGGAGCAGAGGAGGGAAGGCCCCCCTCCCCCTCCTCAGGACCTCAAGCAGACCAGAGACTCCAACATGAGGCTTGTTACAGACACAGGATTTTTCCCACCCCTCCCAAAAAAAATCAAAGAACTTTTTTTTCTTCTACTTCTTTTTCTTCTTTTTTTGTTACCTTATATATATATAAAAAATTTTTTTCCTAAAATTTTATGAATCTTTAATTTTTGATTTTTGAAAAAAAATTGTTTTCCAGTAAATTTTTTTTCTCTTATAATTTTTATTTTAGGGATACGTGAATGTGCATTTTTCTTTCTTTTCTTGTCTTCTTTCTCTTTTTTTTCTTTTTTAATTAAATTTTTTGTTTTTTGTTTAGCTCTACTGAACTTCTGATCTTTTTTCTCCCTTTCTTATCCTTTTCACCTTTTCCTCTCTTTTGTTCTTCTTTATGTGACTGAACTCTTGTCCTGCACATCCTCAGATAAACCCTTAGTTAACTAGTAGACCCTATCCCCCATTGTGTACACACTAAATCCACAAATTTATTACTCAATTCAAAACCTCTGAGAATTACATTCCTTAATAGCAGTACTACCTCTTTATACCTATATAATATTCTAAGCATTTTTTTTAAGTTTTTCACATCTCCTCTATGTCCATCCCCTTCTCTCAATATATTCATGTTCCCCTCTAAATAGATTGTTTTTGGCCTCCATAATATTATTAATTTTTACTTTTCTATTTTTTCTGGTCTGTTTTCATTTTCCTTTCCCTTTCTTCTTTTTCTCTCTCTCTCTACTTGCATCCTACCCAACCTAATTCCTTCATTGAGATTAGGACATAGTTAACTCTCCCTGTGCCTCCCCACACCTATCTATTCCTATTTTTTACCCACATCTCTCCCTAACTGTAGCGACCGTCTACTCGACCAGCGAGAAAGAACGACCACCACACCAGGAGTCTTCTCAGATCACGCTTTATTGGAGAGCCTTTTAGTTGTAGGAGAGCTTGGGCGCGAGAGAGCGTGCACCCGAAACATGGCCACTTATATAGGGAATAGGAACACGGGTCTTTCTATCATTGGTCGTCTGCCTTTCACAGTCACCAGGTGCCACGGGATTGGCTGGGGACTCTACATGGCTCGCGCATGTGCAAAGCCCAGGACCCGCCGTCCCGCCAAGCACCGCCTGAAAGGGAGTGGTTACCTCAAAGCTGCAAGGGAGTGGGCGCCATCTTGTAATGGCGTTTACCCTGGCTCCCTACAGTTCCCCCTTCTTTGTTTTTTGGCAACAGGTAAGAGTAGAGGTTGGGCCTCTGTCTAAAACATTAGGACCTTGCACTGGCCTTCACCTGAGGGGCGCGCCTTCCCCAGTGATGACCAGGCCCGTCCGATGCCTTTTTTGCAGAGGTGGGATCTTGGGCATCAACCCACTTGCAACCCAGCATGCTCTTCTTGAGGAGATGAGAACCATCTCCTCAAGTGCAGTGCACTTGCCTTGCACCCTGTCCCAAATTACAAGTTGCATACCTGTCCCGGTGCAATGGGATCCCCTGATCCCTCGGGGTGCTAAGGCTATGCAGGATGGTAAGGCTTAACTGCCTCTTAGGGCCGACAGCCAAATCTGGGGTGAGGATCCACTCTCCAAAGCGGCTAATGCTTGCAAGATAACAACCTTGTACCTTCTGGTTTGGGCTCGAAGGCGACAGACCAACCATAGGCAGACCACGCATCCTCCCAAGCAGCAGGCTAAAAACATTCTGACTCCCACCCGCTCTTTGGAAAAGGACACCGCAGAGGCAATCCAGTCAGTAAATTGTAACAACCCACAGCATCATTGGTTTAGCTATCACAGGGATTGCTATTAGCACTGTTGCTAACAGCAGGAAGATCAGCTGCATCTTCAAGAGGGGGTTCTGCTGCAGTCTCCACCGGCCTGGTCAGTCTCGTTGGCACCCAGTGAGGTACTTCTTGACTCTGTGGAAAAACACAAACAGCTCCCCTGGATCTCGTTATTACCGGATCCGGTCCATACCATTTATTATTAATAACATCCTTCCACATAACCATGTCTTTAGTATCCATGGAGTCTCTTGTCATATGCCAATCTGCGGCAGACTGATCGTTGTCATTTAGAATTAAAAAATTAAGGGTAAAGAGCGCAAGAGAAAGTCTTTCCCTGGGGGACGCGGACTCAGCAATTCCCCCTTTTTGCTTTTGAAGCATTTCTTTTATGCTTCGATTAGCTCTTTCCACTATACCTTGTCCTTGAGGATTGTAGGGCAATCCGGTGGTGTGGGCAACCTGCATTTGTGCGCAAAAGGCGCGAAAACCATGGGAAGTATAAGCAGGGCCATTATCCGTCTTAAGTCTAAGGGGCTTTCCCCAAGCTGCCCAAGCTTCTAAGCAGTGTATTCTGACGTGAGACACCTTTTCTCCTGCCAAAGGTGTGGCATGAATGACACCAGAAAAGGTGTCCACAGACACATGTAAATATTTCAACTTACCAAATTCCGTCAGATGAGTAACATCCATTTGCCATAGGGCGTTTGGTCTCAACCCCCTGGGGTTTACCCCCACATGGGGAGGATGAAGAAAGGTAACACAAGATTTACATGCTTTAACAATATCTCTTGCCACATGCCTGGACAAATTATATCTTTTCCTAAGGGTATTAGCAGGTACATGATACAATCTATGAAAGTCTTTTGCCAATTCTACAGGATCAGCAGCAACCAGAGCCATAGCCCGAGTTGCCTGGTCCACCAAATCATTACACTTTGCCATCGGGCCCGGCAACATAGAGTGGGCACGAATATGTCCAATATAAAAAGAGTGTTTTCTGTTTAAGATAAGGGATTGAATCTGTAACAAAACATTAGAAATTGTACTGGCCTGCTTAACTGAAGCAGCAACTTCAAGAGAAGCAACGGCATTTACAACATATAATGAATCAGAAAATAAGTTAAAAGGTTGATCAAATCTTTTAAAAACTTCAAGTACAATTAAACATTCAACAGCCTGTGGGACATTCGGCCGAAAATTAAAGACTACCGGCTGTTTGTGTCCTTGAACAAAAAAGGCACCTTGTCCAGATTTTGATCCATCCGTAAAGATGGTTAGAGCATCAGCCAAGGGCTCCTTTGAAGTGACAACAGGAAAATACACTAAATTTTTGTTAACTATGGCAAGCAGAGGATGCTTAGGATAATGGTTATCAATTACATTAGGAAATGAGCAAACAAGAATTGCCCACATATCCATTGTGGCTGCTAAAATTTCAACTTGCTCACGGGTGTATGGAATAATTAATTTATCTGGAATTTTTGCAAAGTGCATCAAATAATAATTTATACCCAAAATTGCCTGTTTAGCCACTAATTCAGGAAAATATTGAACAGTTTTTGCTCCCACAGAATTGCCGTGGAGCCACAATAAGGGGCCATTTTGCCAAAGAACCCCCGTGGGATAATTTTTTGTTTTTAATATACATAAATCAATAGGTAATTTTAAATCAACCCGTGAAAGTTGAGCCCTAGACACAGCTGCCTCAAGCTTTTGTAGGGAATTTAGTGCTAAAGGTGTCAGGGATCTAGAGGAGGTGACTTCAGTGTCGCCCTCCAAAATAGCAAATAAAGGTAACAACTCTGACCGAGGGAGATTAAGAAACCCCCTTATCCAATTAATATCTCCTGCCAATTGCTGAAAATCATTAAGTGTTTTAAGATGACCAGTTCGAATGGAAAGTTTTTGTGGTTTAATCTCAGTAGGAGAAACAATGGTTCCCAGAAATTGAACAACACTAGTCTGCTGAACCTTCTCAGGGGCAATAATCAATCCTTTATTAGCTAAGGTCTCCGTTACCTGCCCAAACACTTTATGAAGAGTCTTTACCAAGGGAGCAGCCAACAAGATATCATCCATATAATGGACAATCCATACTTTTGGAAATTTTTCCCTAACAGGGGTTAATGCAGCCCCCATGAACAATTGACAAATTGTTGGGCTATTAGCCATCCCTTGGGGGAGAACTTTCCACTGATAGCGAGCATCCGGGGTTTCATGATTAACCGAGGGCAAAGTAAAGGCAAAGCGCTCCCTATCCTTTTCATAAAGAGGTATGGAAAAAAAGCAATCCTTAATGTCTAAAGCTAAAATAGGCCACTCTCTAGGTAACGCAGAGAGCAGTGGAAGTCCCCTTTGGATGGGTCCCATAATTTGCATCTGGGCATTTACTGCTCTAAGGTCATGTAATAATCTCCATTTTCCGGAGGCCTTTTTGATCACAAAAATTGGGGTATTCCAAGATGACACTGAAGGCTCAACATGCCCCAGCTGCAGCTGTTCCTGGACAAGAGTTTGAGCTGCTTCCAATTTTTCTCGAGAGAGGGGCCACTGAGTAACCCACACCGCCTTTTGCGTTAACCAAGGTATGGGTACCGCACCTTCAGTGGAAGCTTTGTTTTCAGAAGCCCCTAAGAAAAACCCAAACCCTTCCTGTCCTGTTTAGGAAGTGGCTCTATCGGCTCCTTGCGTCCTTGGAGACGCCGACCAAGCCCCAAGGCTGGCACAAATCCTTGCTGTTTCATCATATTCTGACTGGCCTCAGAATAATCATTAGTTAAAGTTAGCTTTAGCTGTTGCTGCACATCTCTTCCCCAAAGATTGACAGGGACGTCTACCACAAATGGCTGCATTTTTCCAACTTGGCCTTAGTCTCTTCTCCAAGTCAATTCTTTTGCACTTAACTGTGGGGCATCGGCATAGCCCAGCCCTTGTAAGGTCTGGGAGGATTTCTGAGTTGGCCATTGCTTTGGCCACTCCCCTCTTTGGATGATGCTTCCATCTGCCCCCGTATCCACCAGTCCCTCAAATCTTCTCCCTTCCACTTGGAGAGTTAGCATGGGTCTTTGGTCTAAAGTTATGGATAGGCATGTAAGGTCGACTCCAGTGGAGCCTAGCCCTTTATCTCCTCTCTCTATCTCCTTAGCAGGGAAGTTGCCATGAAGAGAAGGCAAAAGCAGAAGCTGTGCGATTCTGTCCCCGGGAGAAATGGACACCACTCCATGGGGGACATGGCAGAGGACCTTGATAGTCCCCGTATAGTCAGGGTCAATTACTCCCGGGAAAATTATTAATCCTCTCATTGTGGAGGAGGAGCGTCCTAAAACTATTCCTACAGTGCCTTCATCTAGGGGTCCTGTCATGTCTGTCTCCACAATCTGGACTCCCATCTGCTGTGTTAATACCCGTCCGGAGGTGGCACAGAGGTCTAACCCTGCGGAGCCTGAGGTTGCTCTTCTTGGCTGGGGGGTTGTTGCGGGTGCTCTCCGGGAGCCAGAGTCTGAAATGCCCCATAAACTTTCGGGCCCTGGGGACGAGGGCCCTTTTCTCCGTTTTTTGGCTCCTGTTCCGAATTAGTGTTTGGAGTAATTTGGGGGATAAAATGTCCATTGATGTCTCTAACTGACCTGCATTCGTTGACCCAATGCTTTCCCTTTTTACAACGAGGACACACTCCTAGAGTCCTTGGCGGCCTGGGTATGTTTTGTGCAGGACCACCATTTTGTGGGCATTGCTGTCTAAAATGTCCCAACTGACCACACTGGAAACACCCTTTTCCTTTACTATCTTTTGTGGCCCCGGCAGCCGACAAGACAGCAGCTGCCAGCCCCACATTGGTCAGGGGGCCACCTACTTCTCTGCAGGCTTTTAACCAAGCTTCTAGGCTTTGGGTTCTTACTGGGGTAATTGCCCTCTGACATTCCTTGGTGCTTTGTTCAAAAATGATTTGTTGTACAAATGGCACGGCTGTTTCCAGATTTCCTAATACCCGCTCGGCTGTCTCTAGCATACGGGCAACAAAATCAGAAAATGGCTCATTAGGGGCCTGCATGATTTTTGTTAGATTGCCAGCCACCTCTCCCTTGTTTGGGAGGGCTCGCCAGGACCTGTAAAAAACCTCGTTTACCTGGCGGTATACTTCAAAGGGATATACTGTCTGGTCTACCGAGTAGATTCCCTGCCCGAGAAGCATGTCTACGGTCCAGTCCGGGTGCCCATCACGGACATTTTGTCTGTATTGGGCTTGAGCCTTGTCTTGAACAATAGACCGGAGATCGAGGAACTGCCCATGATTGAGACAGGTACGGGCTACCTCAAACCAGTCCGTAGGCGTCATGGCATTGACGGTCAGTCTTCAGAGCAGGGCAGTGGTATAATTGGCCGTCACTCCATAAGTCCTGACTGCCTCAACTAAATCTTTTAACTGGGAGTAGGAAACAGGCTCAAAATTTCTTTCAGCAGTAATTGGATTTTCAAAAACTGGGAAAGCGGCTGCCAGCCGCGACCAGGTATTTTCTTTTATAAAGTGACTCTTCCCTGCTGGCTGGCACGGCGGAGGGGCTGACGGGTGAGGGGCAGCTCCGTTTCCTCTTCCTGGCTGCTGTGGTACTCCCACCCCTAGGGGGCGCCACCCCCCATATCTGTCTGCCTCGTGCTCCGCCGCAGCCTCTTCTAAGTCTTCACTATCAGCTGGATCGAGCTGCTCTCCCTCCTCCTCTAACATTTCTTTCTCTGAGTCACTCACAAGATTACTATATTCTTGGTCCCGCCCTTCCACATGTAGGGCTGAGAACCGGTTTGCTTTTAAAGAAGGGCATGGGGGTCTCCTTGAGGCCCCCTCCCTAAAACCCTTCTCCTTTTGTGAGGGCTGCAGTCCCTCCTGCTTTAATTCTTTAGGATCCTTTTGTCTTTTTTCCCTTTTTCTTTTAGGCCTATTTTCCTCCCCCTTACTGTATGCTGACTCTGATAGACTATCCTGATGCTGCGTTAGTACTTTGCGTCCTTCCTGGATCAAATCAAACCCTCCCTCCTCGAGGCAAGTGCGCACCATCAAAAAGACAAGCCACAAGGGAAGAAGCAATGCAAGCAACCAATAAATATCTAAATCTACAGTGAACAGCATACCGGAGGATACTTACCGACGTCCCCTCTCCGCGTGTTGAGTTCTGGTTCCGGTTCGGCCTCTCGCGCAGGTCCCGTCCCTGGTTCGTTCCCGGGTTTCGGCACCAATTGTAGCGACCGTCTACTCGACCAGCGAGAAAGAATGACCACCACACCAGGAGTCTTCTCAGATCACGCATTATTGGAGAGCCTTTTAGTTGTAGGAGAGCTTGGGCGCGAGAGAGCGTGCACCCGAAACATGGCCACTTATATAGGGAATAGGAACACGGGTCTTTCTATCATTGGTCGTCTGCCTTTCACCGTCACCAGGTGCACGGGATTGGCTGGGGACTCTACATGGCTCGCGCATGCGCAAAGCCCAGGACCCGCCGTCCCACCAAGCACCGCCTGAAAGGGAGTGGTTACCTCAAAGCTGCAAGGGAGTGGGCGCCATCTTGTAATGACGTTTACCCTGGCTCCCTACACCTAACCCTAATAATTTCTGGTTTTCCAAATTCTTCTCTGAGGTCCAAAGCCCATTAACATATAGTTTTTAGATGTTGAATAGATGTATCTGTTGAAATAGATTGTATCTGTAGACTATTGACTGTAGAAATTCAGACTTTGGTTGATGGTTGCCTTAAGATAGTGTTCTAGCACAAAACTGGGGCTATTTTCATCTCAAATGGGCAGAGTAAGCCGGAAAAACACAAGAAAAATGGCAAATCCGGGTATCTCAATTCCAAATCTTTATAATCAGGGGACAGAACAGATAATGAATAATCCAGAGGAGAGTTACCGAATAGCTATACAAACACTGCTGGCAAACATGATAAATGAAAAGATAGAAAACATAAAAAGGACTCTGTATGAGCGTGATAAGGTGACAGAGGAGGCAATCCAAAAGTTTATACAGGAATATCATAAGCGTGAGGAAGCTTCTCAAAAGCTGATACAGGATTTGCAGGAGCAGCTTGAGAATACTCAACGAGAAAGGCAGGAATGGCGTGAGCAGGCTGAGAACACTCAAAGAGAACTGCAGGAATCCAACGAACAGGAGGAAGCTAAACAAAGAGTAATACAGGAATTGAGAGAGCAGGAAGAGAATACACAAAGATCACTAAAGTCATTCATGGAATCCATTAACAAAGAGCTGAAGGAAGTCAGGGAAACCACAAAGGGAATGCTGAATGGAACCCAACAGAACGAATAGGAGTCCAAAGAAACCATAACCAATCAACTAAGTGATTTGAGAATAAACACTGAACACCAAATTAAGGAAGTAAAGAAATTAATACAAGACCTAAAACAGAGCTTCAACAAAGAATTTGAAGCCATCAAAGCTGACCAATTAGAAGGAAAAGAGATAAAAAACAAAGTAGAAAGTCTTGACAGCAGGTTAGACAATGCAGAAAATCGAATCTCAGGGATTGAAGACAGCTTAGCTATTATAGAGAAGGAACAAACAACCATCCAAGACAAGTCCAAGAAATATTATAGATCTATCCAACACTTGGAAAACACCATCAGAAGGCCTTATCTCAGGATAATGAGTGTAGAGGAGCAACTAGGAACAGAAGTTAATGGCCTAGGAAATTTGTTTAACAGGATCCTAGCAGAGAACTTCCCAAACATGCAAAAAGAGAGGCCTATTCAGATACAAGAAGCTTTTAGAACTCCAAACACAGCAGACCAGAGTAGGACATCCCACTGTCACATTATACTCCACACAGGATCAACTCAGACCAAGGAAAAGATCCTTAAAGTTGTCAAGGAGAAAAGATTAATCACCTATAAAGGGAAACCAATTAGAATCACCTCAGATTTCTCAGCAGAGACAATCAAAGCAAGAAGAGCCTGAAATGATGTATGCCATGCCCTGAAAACAAACAACTATCAATTAAGAATACTGTACCCAGCTAAACTCGCCTTCAAAACTGAAGGCCAAATGAAAATCTTCCATAGCAAAGAAAAATTGAAAAAATACATCTCCACAAAACCAGCCCTACAAAAGATTCTTAAAGATGTCTTACACATAGAAAACCAACAAGACAACAATAAAGGCCAACAAACTGCACCCAAACTGAGAATCCAAGAACCATAGGAAGATCCCAGTTTTCCCAGCCCCCAGAAAGGTGGATAACATAGCTGGAACTCCCAAATACCTCTCAGTCCTATCTATTAAGGTTAACGGATTGAACTCTCCAATTAAGCGACATAGACTGTCTAGTTGGATTAAAAAACAAGACCCTTTTCTCTGCTACCTGCAGGAGTCACATCTTGCCCGTAAAAATAAACGCATTTTCAATGTTAAAGGTTGGAACAAAATCTACCAAGCAAACGGCCCTCATAAACAGGCGGGAGTTGCAATCCTAATATCAGATAAAATAGACTTCAAATTAAAATTCGTGAGAAGAGATAAAGAAGGTCGCTACGTACTAATTAAGGGATCTCTCCTTCAGGAAGATATTACAATTCTAAACATCTATTCGCCCAACAATGGAGCACCCAAATTTATCAAAGAAACACTACTTTCCCTCAAATCCCATATAGATCCAAAGACATTAATTGTTGGGGATTTTAACACACCACTCTTCCCACTAGATAGACCAACTCGGCAAAAACTCAACAGAGAAACCGCAGATCTAAACAGCTGCATAGATCAACTAAACTTAACAGACATCTACTGAACATTTCACCAAGCAGCATCAGAATACGTGTTTTTCTCAGTAGCAAACTTGTCTAAATTCATAAACATTGAAGTTATACCTTGCATTCTCTCTGACCACAAAGGAATAAAATTAGAACTCAACACCAAAAGCCACCAAAGAAAGTCCGGTATCACATGGAGGTTGAACAACACACTGCTGAATCATGAGTGGGTCATGGAAGAGATTAGAAAGGAAATTCAAATGTTCATGCTATTCAACAAAAATGAACACACAAATTACCAGCTCCTCTGGGACACAGCAAAGGCAGTACTCAGAGGCAAGTTTATAGCTCTGAGCTCCTTCATCAACTAATTGGAGAGATCTGAAACTAACAATTTAATGACACATCTAAACCTCTTTGAAAAAGAGCAGCAAGATAAACCCCAAACAAGAAGACGGAAAGAACTTATTAAAATTAAATCAGAATTAAATGAATTAGAATCCAAAAAAAAAACTATAGAAAGAATCAACAAAACAAAGAGTTGGTTCTTCGAAAAACTTAACAAAATTGACAGACCCTTAGCAAATCCTATCATAAAAAGAAGAAAACACACCCAAATTAATAAACTCAGAGATGAGTGAGAATGGAAATATCACCACCGAAACAACCAAGAATCAGAAAAATATAAGGGAATATTTCTCAAAACGTTATGCTAATAACTTTGAGAACTTGACAGAAATGAACCTTTCCCTAGCAAATATTGACATGCCAAAACTAAACCAAGATGAGTTAAACCATCTAAACCGGCCCATATCAAGCATTGAAAAAGAAACAGCAATAAGAGACCTCCCAGCTAAGAAAAGTCCAGGACAGGATGGTTTTACAGCGGAATTTTACAAGGCCTTCAAAGCAGAGCTCACACCAATACTCCTCCAACTCTTCAATGAAATTAAAAGAGAAAGTTCACTACCGAACACATTCTATGAAGCCATCATAACCCTCATCCCAAAACCAGGCAGGGACTCATCAAAAAAAGAGAACTATAGACCCATTTCGTTGATAAACATTGATGGAAAACTTCTCAACAAAATTTTGGCCAATCGACTTCAACAATTCATCCAAAAAATCATACACCACGATCAAACAGTATTCATTTCAGGGATGCAAAGCTGGTTCAATATACGCAAATCAATCAATATTATCACATCAACAGGAGCAAGAATAAGAACCACATGGTTATCTCAATAGATGCAGAAAAAGCAGTCGACAAATTCCAACACCCCTTTATGATGAAGGTTTTGGAAAAATTAGGAATCCATGGAACATTCCTCAATACAATAATGGCTGTATATGACAAACCTACAGCCAGCATTATACTTAATGATGAAAAACTAAAGCCATTTCCTCTTAACTCAGGAACAAAACAAGGATGTCCACTCTCTCCACTTCTCTTTAATCTAGCTACAGCAATAAGACAAGATGCAGACATAAAGGGGATCCAAATAGGGAAAGAAAAAATAAAATAGTCCCTCTTTGAAGAGGACATGATCTTGTATTTAAAGAATCCCATAGACTCCACTCCCAAATTACTCAAGCTGATTCAAAACTTTGGCAAAGTAGCAGGTTATAATATTAACCCCCCAAAATCAATGGCTTTTATGTATAGCAACAATGAGAAAAGTGTGGCTGAAATTAGGAAAGCAACTCCATTTGTAATAGCCCCACAAAATAAAATACCTAGGAATTAACTTAACCAAAGGAGTGAAGGACCTCTATGAGGAAAACTTTAAAATCTTGAAAAAGGAAATCAACACAGAACTTAAAAAATGGCAAAACCTCCCATAATCCTGGATTGGAAAGATTAACATCGTGAAAATGGCAGTAGTTCCAAAGGCTATCTATAAATTCAACGCGATACCTATCAAAATTCCAAGCTCATTCTTCAAAGAAATAGAAGAGGCAATCCAAAAATTCATATGGAACAATAAAAGACCCCGAATAGGAAAAACGCATCTCAAAGGAAAGAACACTCCTGGAGGAATATCAATACCAAATTTCAAACTCTACTATGAAGCCATAGTAATCAAAACAGCTTGGTATTGGCATAAGAACAGACCTCAGGACCAATGGAATAGAATTGAAAACCCAGAAATGAACCTACAGACCTATAGCCATGTAATCTTCAAAAAGGTAGCTAAAACAATAGAATGGAAGAAAGACAGCCTCTTCAGTAAATGGTGCTGGCAAAATGGGTTGACTACTTGTAGAAAACTAAGGCTAGATCCTTATATATCACCCTGCACCAGAATCAACTCCAAATGGATCAAAGACCTTGAACTCAAAGCAGACACTCTGAAAACTTTACAGGATGGAATAGGAGAAACCCTAGGTCTCCTTGGCTCAGGCCGAAATTTTCTGAATAGAGACCCGGAAACACAAAAAAATCAAAGAAAATTTGGACAAATGGGATTGCATGAAGTTGCAGAGCTTCTCCAAGGCAAACGACATAGCTAGCAAGATCAATAGAAAGCCCACCGATTGGGAGAAGAACTTTACTACCCATACAACGGCCAAGGGTCTCATATCTAAAATATACTTGGAACTCAAAAAATGAAATCCCCCAAAAATAAATCCTCAAAGAAACAACTTCTCAATAATAAGTGTGCTAAAGTCTTAAAGAGAAACTTCTCTGAAGAAGAAAGGAGGATGGCCAATAGACACATGAAGAAATGCTCAACTTCCCTAGCCATAAAAGAAATTCAAATCGAAACAACATTGAGATACCACCTCACTGCAGTTAGAATGGAAAAAATCAAGAACTCTAACAACAACAGATGCTGGAGTGGATGTGGACAGAAGGGAACCTTACTTCATTGTTGGTGGAAATGTAAACTTGTTCAACCACTTTGGAGAGCAGTATGGAGGT
>NW_027206448.1:0-105000 GCF_024711535.1 Dipodomys merriami | reverse complement strand
AGAACCAACTCTTTGTTTTGTTGATTCTTTCTATAGTTTTTTTGGATTTTAATTCATTTAATTCTGATTTAATTTTAATTAGTTCTTTCCGTCTTCTTGTTTGGGGTTTATCTTGCTGCTCTTTTTCAAGGAGGTTTAGATGTGTCATTAAATTGTTAGTTTCAGATCTCTCCAATTTGTTGATGTAGGAGCTCAGAGCTATAAACTTGCCTCTGAGTACTGCCTTTGCTGTGTCCCAGAGGAGCTGGTAATTTGTGTGTTTATTTTTGTTGAATAGCATGAACATTTGCATTTCCTTTCTAATCTCTTCCATGACCCACTCTTGATTCAGCAGTGTGTTGTTTAGCCTCCATGTGATACCGGATTTCTTTGGTGGCTTTGGGGTTGAGTTCTAATTTTATCCCTTGTGGTCAGAGAGAATGCAGGGTATAACTTCAAAGTTTCTGAATTTAGACAAGTTTGCTTTGTGGCCTAGAATGTGGTCTATTTTAGAAAAGGTTCCAAGTGCTGCTGAGAAGAACGTGTATTCTGATGCTGCTGGGTGAAATGTTCGGTAAATGTCTGTTAAGTCTAGTTGATCTATGCAGCTGTTTAGATCTGCGGTTTCTCTGTTGAGTTTTTGTCGAGTTGATCTGTCTAGTGTGGAGAGTGGTGTGTTAAATCCCCAACAATTAATGTCTTTGGATCTATATGGGATTTGAGGGAAAGTAGTATTTCTTTGATAAATTTGGGTGCTCCATTGTTTGGCGAATAGATATTTAGAATTGTAATATCCTCCTGAAGGAGAGATCCTTTAATTAGTATGTAGCGACCTTCTTTATCTCTTCTCACGATTTTTAATTTGAAGTCTATTTTATCTGATATTAGGATTGCAACTCCCGCCTGTTTATGAGGGCCGTTTGCTTGGTAGATTTTGTTCCAGCCTTTAACATTGAAAATGTGTTTGTTTTTACGGGCAAGATGTGACTCCTGCAGGCAGCAGAGAGAAGGGTCTTGTTTTTTAGTCCAACTAGACAGTCTATGGCGCTTAATTGGAGAGTTCAGTCCGTTAACGTTAAGAGATAGGACTGAGAGGTATTTGGGAGTTCCTGCCATGTTATCTACCTTCTTTGGGGCTGCGAAAACTGGGATCTTCCTATGGTTCTTGGATTCTCAGTTTGGGTGCAGTTTGTTGGCCTTTATTGTGGTCTTGTTGGTTTTCTATGTGTAAGACATCTTTAAGAATCTTTTGTAGGGCTGGTTTGGTGGAGATGTATTGTTTCAATTTTTCTTGCTATGGAAGGTTTTTATTTGGCCTTCAGTTATGAAGGAGAGTTTAGCTGGGTACAGTATTCTTGGTTGATAGTTGTTTGTTATTAGGGCATGGCATACATCATTCCAGGCTCTTTTTGCTTTGATTGTCTCTGCTGAGAAATCTGAGGTGATTCTAATTGGTTTCCCTTTATAGGTGATTACCCTTTTCTCCCTGACAGCTTGAAGGATCTTTTCTTGTTTTCAACAAGGAGAATTACAAAATGTCATGTCAAAGCAAGCTTTACAATGTCGGTCTGGGGGGGTATGATTGGGTGGGGGGGATGGGGAGGCTGGGAAGGAGGTGAAGGGTAAACAAAGGAGGAGGCTGCAATGCTTGGTAAGAAATGTATGCATTATCCTGCCAATGTAATTGTAACCCCTCTGTATAATATGTTCTCAAATAAAATAAAATAAAATTTAAATTAAAAAAATGAAAAGAAGAAGATGAAGAAGAGAAGAAGAAGAAGAAGAAGAAGAAGAAGAAGAAGAAGAAGAAGAAGAAGAAGAAGAAGAAGAAGAAGAAGAAGTTGAAGAAGAAGAAGAAGAAGAAGAAGTTGAAGAAGAAGAAGAAGAAGAAGAAGAAGAAGAAGAAGAAGAAGAAGAAGAAGAAGAAGAAGAAGAAGAAGAAGAAGAAGAAGAAGAAGAAGAAGAAGAAGAAGAAGAAGAAGAAGAAGAAGAAGGAGAAGAAGAAGAAGAAGCAGGAGGAGGAGGAGGAGGAGGAGGAGGAGGAGGAGGAGGAGCAGCAGCAGCAGCCGCAGCAGCAGCAGCAGCAGGAGGAGGCGGAGGAGGAGAAAGGAGGAGGAGAGGAAGAAGAGGAAGGAGAGGAAGGAGACGAAAGAGAGGAAGCAGAAGCAGCAGCAGAAGAAGCAGAAGCAGAGGAGGAGGAGGAAGAGGAGGAGGAGGAGGAGGAGGAGGAGGAGGAGGAGGACGATTAGGAGGAGGAAGAGGAAGAAGAAGATGAAGAAGATGAAGAAGAAGATGAAGGAGAAGAAGATGAAGGGGAAGAAAAAGAAGAAGAAGAAGAAGAAGAAGAAGAAGAAGAAGAAGAAGAAGAAGAAGAAGAAGAAGAAGAAGAAGAAGAAGAAGAAGAAGAAGAAGAAGAAGAAGAAGAAAGAAGAAAGCAACAGCAGCAAAGCATTCAGTATTTCAACATACAAGGAAACCTGGAATTTCAAATCATCATTTCTTAAATTGCACTAAGATTAGAATGTGCACAAGCTTACAGATGTGTTCACTTTTCTTTCATGGTCTCATTCTGTGCCAAATTGCTTCATTTATACTAAACACCATCCTAACTTCAGTTAAAATTTAAATGTGTTTTCTGTTTTGATGAAAACTACCTTATATGAAGATAAAAATATCAGATTTCTCAAATAAATTACACATTTTACAAGTATAAGGCAGGTAGGGGAATAACTTACACAAAATACTTAAAGATTGGTTTTCAGTTTATATGAAAAATATAAACTTCTAAAAATTACTTTGTGTTATTTGTGATGCAAATCTTTAGTAAATTAATAAATGGAAATTGGTGAAAAATATTTGGGTCACAACCTTTTGAGAAAAAGATAAGTTTTGTTTAACTTTTGTATCATCCAGTTCAATGAAAAATACTGTGGTATAATTACAAAGACATTTACAATAATCATCAAGCATGAATCACTCACAGTAATGACACTAAGAAATAAAGAAAAGTAAAATTAAGTAAGCAATTAAAGTAAACTTCTAGATTTGCCTTTTAAATATTGTAAGTTAGAAAAAAGCAGCAATATAAATGGTGAACTTCGTTATGATTTATTGTTTTTAAAATTTAGTTCCAGAATTAAAAGTGAATTAATTCAAGTTAGTTCAAGAATTTTGAATGTACCTTCCTTTGTTAACAGATGATATCAGTGTATTCATAGACTAAGATAAGTGAATATTTTGGTAAAAATTCTAGTAGTAATTATTCATTGAACAAAAGAAAGATACAGAAGATCATTGCAATTGAAGTATAATCTTTTATGTTCTAATTTTAAATTTCTGAAATGTAGGTTAATTAAAAGTGCTTCTCCGATGCACAGATCAAATCTGAGGCTGTCAAGGAGGTTTTTGTATAATCATTAAGCAGACTGATTGGGATAGAAGCAATTTCATAGCAGAAGAGAAAAATCCAATCCATTTATTCTTCCTTTGTACCTGAAAATCATGCCATCTCAGTGAAAGCCATGTTATCTCTTTTATCAATTAATGTGAAAATTGGAGAGATTTTGACCTCTTAATGTTTATATTATTTACAATGGAAATTTGGTGAGGATTTTAACAGTCATTGCAATAAACTATGAGTAGAGCAATGGTAGATAATAGTGCTACAATTTGCAGGAGGACTGGTGGTAATGTGGAGTTGAAAACAATGATTATCTTCAAAAAAACTAATGGCAGAAGAGTGGAGATTTACAGGAGCATGATAAAGTTTAGTTAGAAAATATAGTAACAGAAATACAAGTTATTAAATGACCTTCCAGGTTAGAAATATTACAATACAAATGCAATATTGTGATCCATTTCAAAAGAGGAAATAAAACCAGAGGCAGAACATTGAGTAGTGGATTGGTATGGAAAAAGACAGACTATTACCAACACATGTTTTTAATTGGATACTAGGAAAGACATGAATAAAAAATGAAAATAAACCTTAGTGAACAAGGCAGGTTACAAGAGAATGTAACTTGCGCAGTTCCAGAGAGGTAGAGTTTGAGTAACCAGATGAACAATTAAAATCAATAAGAAATTGATCTTAAGGCTTTAAAGGAAAAAAAGAGTGCCTAGTGATAAAGGCATGCTACATTTACATTTCCTTCTAGATGTAATGTGATATTTAAAAATAGTGTTTTTACAGTTGTTTTGTGGCCTTGAGAATTGGACTACTCTTCTTATGTCTACTTGGTGTTCCTGAACCACTGAGATGTATTCGAGTCCCAATGCCCCACCACTGAATTCTATATATACATATTTTTTTCTAGGACTTGAGCTTGAACACAAGGACTCACATTTCTGCTTTTTTTGTTGTTTTTTTTTAAAATAAGTTGCTCTACCACCTGAACCACACTCCCACAGTCTCACATCTGGTTTTTCACTGGTTATTAGGGATAAGAGTCTTGGATTTTTTTTGTCTCAACTCCCTTTGAACCTTGATTCTCAGATCTCAGACTCATGAGTATCTACTATTATATGTCTGAGTCACTGGCAACAGTTAAATACTGCAAATCATTGCCTGAACTTTGGAAGGCAATTTGGCTTTATTAACACTGTTGAAAGGCAATTTCATGACCCTGAAATCTCACTATATGCTGTACACCCTGAAGCAAATAATGTCCTTGTGTATCAGGAGAAGTGGAATCAGAATTCTCCCAGAAGTTTTACTCATTGTTGCCCAGTGCCGGGAACTTCCAATATCCATTGACAGTTGCATACATTTCAGCTGCATGAATCCAATTGGGTAAATTCTGATGAATAAAGTTAACAACAAAAAAGTCCAAAGGAATACACAACATCTTCAATTCTGTAAATTTAAAATACAGCTTAAAGATGAATAGCAAAATCCTGAAGAATGCAATTAAATGAATAGAAGACAATTTAGGACACTGGTTACTGTTGATAATAAAATTCACAGGATTAAAGAAGAGTTCTTCAGTCTTAAGCTAAGTTGCAAATATATTAGATTTATTTTGTCATCATTATTTAAGCAGACATCTAAGTTATATACAGAGGTTAAGGTTATGTTTTACAACTTTAAAAAACCTAAATGAATGCAGTCCTATCCCCCATCACATATATAAGCATAAGTGATGTTGTACTCCTTTCAAAAGGCAGAGTTAGAATTAAGGGCAGGATTGAGCAATTACTACACGATTTGTGACCTGGAAATTTCTAAGAGGAGATAATAATATCCAGTCCCTAATGCTGCCATAAGAACTGAAAGAAATAATGAATGCAAATTGCCCCTGGAATGCCTGGCCCATAGACCCTGAGAGAGAGAGAGAGAATCAGCATGAAGCAGATGAACTCTCCTTCACTGAAAGCACTTCCCACAGAAGAGATCATCTGCTTGCTGCAGCAACTGCAGTGTAGGAGAAATTCTCAGATTGGGAGTGAAAAATTCTATGGAAGCTTTGCTTCCAATAAATAGCATTGTAAGAAAGCAGCGGTTTTTCCTACTCAGGCATGCATTTACACAGGGAGGGAGGATGTGTGATAGAAGATGCTAGCTCTTCCCACAGAGACACTTTCACCCTTAGATGATTTGTCATTGTATGCAGAACCCAGTGGCAGATTTATCCCTCAGAATTCAAGTTGCCCAATAATGGTTCAGGTGAAAGCATTTCAGTAATGCCATAAAGTGGGAACGCATAAATGACAGTCTATTATTGGATGACAAGCACCAGCTCTGTGACTTTGTGACTTTGTATAGATTCTGCATTCTTGAGCTCCAGGAGAAAAAAATAATAATAACAAGCGTATGTAAATTTCAAGCTGATGCTATAAAAAACATGATGTAAGAAATAACAATCTATAGGCTGGGACGGTGGCTCAGTGGTAGAGTGCTTGCCTCCCATGCATGAGGCGTTGGGTTTGATTCCTCAGCACCACATAAACAGGAAAAGCCAGTAGTGGCACTGTGGCTCAAATGGTAGAGTGCTAGCCTTGGGCTGAAGAGCTGAGGGACAGCACCCAGGCCCAGAGTTCAGGCCCCACCACCTCCCCCTCCCAAAAAAGAGGGAAGCACAATCTAGGTAAACAGTTTAAGATAATTATCACAATGCAGAAGCAATTGCATACAATGACATAACTATAATTGGGGAAAGAATTGTCATATATAAATGTATACGTTCACATTAGATATGTAATTATATATAAATGTATATTTCTTTGTATATATAAAATATGTGTGTGTATTCTTAGTATTAGAAAATGAATGTTTTACTTATTGTAGGGAAACTTGTTTTTCACTTTGCTTTCATTACACACTATAATCAGTAGGTTGATTGATGAATGTTTATAATTCAAGGATTGATATGTGATGAGATGTGGGGGGGGGATCTCAATTATAAATACCTAAAAACCTGTGAACAATATTATATGAAGTATTACCTTGGGTTAGGGGTAAACAATAAAGCAGCATCTGCATCATGTGCCAGGCCTTGCAGTGGTCACTACCTCAGGTCACTCCCCCTGAGGAGTTAAGTGTAAATTTTGAATTACTTGTTTAAAATATTGGTGAAATGATAATGCTGGTTTGTACCTTCTAAGGATTTAAAGACTACTAAAAACAGGAGAATCTATAGAAACGACTTATACTTTAGTTCTCTATTGTTAATGTTCTTTAGATACACACTCAAATTTCACACACAGAAAGTAAGTTGTTTCCTCATTTTTAACTGTATAAGGAATAATATCACATGAACTTATGAAAACATAAAAAATTATTTGTATTTTTGCCATATAGTTTTTATTTTCCATCAAAATGATAGCTTTGATGAAGCAAGATTAACGAGGGAGGGGTAACAAGTTTGACAAGAAATGTACTTATTATCTTACTTATGTAACTGTAATCCCTCTGTAAATCACCTTGATAATAAAAAATGCATTACCTATTAAAAAAACTAATACTGTAAAATATTCATGAATTACCAGGAATATTCTTTGACAAGCCAGAAAAAATTCTCACCATATTACATAATTTAAATTCATTTTATTATATTTTAAAATATATGAATAAGTAGTTGTACAGAGCTAATAATTCTGTAAGTCAGGTTATGAGTGCAGTGTATCTTGATCATTGTCACCCTTTCCAACATTCTCCCTCATCTTCTCCTCCCATCGTTACCTGCAAGTAACATAGTTCCATTATGAATGAATGAGTGAATAAGTGATAAGCTGTACTTAATGAATATTTGAATTTCACTATATTTGGACCTAAACCTCGACTACATCACAAGAAAGTTAGATTTTGATTAGGTATGTTGGTAATTGAAAAAGTGAAAAAACCCTCAAAAATGATAAAAAAAAACAATATTGGCTTTATATAAATTTTTATCTTTTAAAGATATTAAATGTGACTATCCCTTGTTATCACTATATTTGCTTTTGGTATGCTGCACCTTGTATATACATTTATCTAATCTGGGGAGGGGAAGGAGAATAACAAAATGCTAAAATAAGGACACAGGATGACCTATTGTAACAATGATATTCACAAGACACTATATTGTCTTTAAGTCTTTAGTTCACTTATTTATTGGGCAGTGGTTTCTTTGAGGATTTGTTTTTGGGTGATTTAATTTTTTGAGTTCCAAGTATATTTTAGATATGAGACCCTTGTCCCTGGTATGGCTAGTGAAGATCTTCTCCCAATCCGTGGGCTTTCTATTGATCTTGCTAGCTATATCCTTTGCCATGCAGAAGCTCTGTAACTACATGCAATCCCATATGTCCAACCTTTCTTTGATTTGTTGTGTTTGAGGGTCTCTATTAAGAATATTTCAGCCTGCGCCAAGGAGACCCAGGGTTTCTCCTATCCGATCCAGTAATGTTTTCAGAGTGTCTGCTTTGACTCCGAGATTTGGCCCATTTGGAGTAGATTCTGGTGCAGGTGAAAGATAAGGATCTAGCTTTAGTTTTCTACAAGTAGTTAACCCATTTTGCCAGCACCATTTACTGAAGAGCCTGTCTTTCTTCAATTCTATTTTTTTAGCTCCCTTATCGAAGATTGGATGGCTATAGGACTGTAGGTTCATTTCTGGGTTTTCGATTCTGTTCCATTGGTACTGAGATCTGTTCTTTTGGAAAGAAGGATGGTCAATAGACACATGAAGAAATGCTCAACCTCAACATTAAGATACCACCTCACCCCAGTTAGAATGGCAAAAATTAAGAAATCTAAAAACAACAGATGCTGGAGGGGATGTGGACAGAAGGGAACCATACTTCATTGTTGGTGGGAATGTAAACTTGTTCAACCACTTTGGAAAGTGTTATGGAGGTTCCTCAAAAGACTCCACATAGAGATCCCCTATGACGCAGCAATCCCAATTTTTGGCATTTACGAACAAGACCATACTAAAGCTGCCAGCACAACTATGTTTATTGCAGCATTATTTACCATAGCTAAGATATGGAACCAACCCAGATGCCTCTCAGTAAATGAATGGATCAAGAAAATGTGGTATATATACACAATGGAATTCTATGCCTCCATCAGAAAGAATGACATTGCCCAGTTTGTTAGGAAATGGAAAGACTTGCAAAAAATTATATTAAGTGAAGTAAGCCAGGCCCAAAGAAACATAGGTCCTATGGTTTCCCTTATTTGCAATAACAAGTATATGTCTGAGACAAGCAGAAAAAGTCTGGTAAGTTGATGTTAGGTGAAATGAACCCTAAGATACGTATTCAAATTTTTTTTTCTTTTTAACATTTGTTTCTAACGCATTTATAAGATTATTTCCTTGTTGCTTTGCATGTCCCTCCCCCACAGTATAACCCCTGCTTTCACTGTATTTGATGTTGTTATAATTTGTGGAGGGGAAAGGGAAAAACAAGTCGTTTAAATAAGGATACAGGTGGACCCGTTGCAACAATGAAAATACAAGTTGTTATGTCAAAAACAAACTTTACAACTTTGGTGGTGAGGGGAGGGAGGATTGGGTAAGGGGGCGGGGGGAGGCTGAGAAGGGATGGGAAGGGGAAACAAAGGAGGAGTCTACAATGCTTGTTAAGAAATGTGCTCATTATCTTGCCCATCTAATTGTAACCCCTCTTAACAGTATTTTCACAATAAAAATAAATAAAAATTTTAAAAAATAAATCAAATATTAGTTTATCAAAAAAAGTCACTGTATTGACAATGAACTTTACAACTTGGAGAGGGGGTAAGGGAATGGGGGAAGGGATTGTAGGAGAAAAACAATAGAGAGTTAACAATGCTGGACAAGAAATGTACTCATTACTTACTCATGTGACTGTAACTCCTCTGTACTGCATCTTTACACTAAAATAAAATTTTAAAATATTAAAAAAGAATTTGCAAAGGAAAAATTTTAGGTGTTTTATTTTATTAATTACTTGTATGTTATTTTACAAGGTTGTCTTTATTCATGCTCCTGGGATTTAATTTGCGTCACTACACAATTATCTTTCCTCATTCTGTAATCTTTATCTTTGCTACATTTCTCACAGCTATTGAATAGTCTTTGTAGAGTTACATTATTTATAAGTTCCCTGCTCTTGAAAGTAAGCTATATCTACTGCCCAAAATATATATGTAATCATGATACTTCATTTGGTTTATTTTAAAGATAAATTCTACTATAGACATAGAAAAATATATTATCATTATTACAATTGCATTGTTTCATGCAGAAACGTAAAACTACTACGATAAATAAGAAGCAAGGTTGTTCTAATTAAACATATAATGTAATATAGAGTATGATAAAAACATTTAAAGTGAAAATTACTATTGCACATGGTAAAGTGTATCTGTATTGAACATCATTCCAGTGCCTTTGAAAATTAAATTATAGTGTGAACCAAAATGTATGTATATAATAAATTGATACTAATAGTTATTGATATCAAAGAATGAGTGATATACATAACCCTGGTTCTTAATATATATTTTGTGTTTTCAGCATCTTCATAAACACATCTTATTTTGAAAAATAGGATTATTTTTTACATATTACCATTACCAGATTGCATACAAGGTTTATATGTAATTAATGTTACTAAAGTAATTGTAATGCAATGAAAGAGTAGAATTATTATATGATCCTTAAAGCCATTCTTAAATTGATATTTATTTTATGTACTTGACAAGAAGATTGTCTTTATTAAAGATTCAGAATTAACTAACAATTATAAGTCCTTAGTATGCTATCAAAATGTAATAGTTACATGAGGCTTAGAATGAATGTATGTATGCATGTATATGTGTGTATAAATGTATATTTAAACATGAATATGCATATATAATCATTTTAATAATGAAATTTGTGCATACTGGCACATAATATTAGCATGGAAATTTAATAAAACTATAACCTTTTTCTATACCTAAACTATAGGTGTTATTCATACATGGATTAAAATTATAGGTCTATTTTTTTCTTTCTAAACCTTCAGAGAAACTTGTTAGTCATTTATAGTCCTATGTTTCAATTTGATCGGGAAATCTCCACTACTTCCCTGAACCCCAGATCCCTATATTTTTATTTTAAAAATAGATCTTCTTTCATTAGACTTCTAAGTTAAGCTACTAATAAAATATTTTAATGAATTTAGACTATATGTTTCCATTTGCATTCTTATTAGAAATATTAATTCATCTAAAGTCTAAATCATTATTAAAAATTAAAAGCATAAAATTGTGTATATAAAGAAATATATCATGTTTCTTGACATACAAAACTATACTTCTTAGCCTTTATTAAATAGCATATATAGTAGTAAATAATTTGGTACAAAAACAGTAAATGGAAAGGTTTGGAAAAAATTATATTAAGTGAAGTAAGCCAGGCCCAAAGAAGCATAGGTCCCATGGTTTCCCTTATTTGCAATATCTAGTATAGGTATGAGTCAAGCGGAAAAGGTCAGATAATGTGATGTTAGGAAAATGAACCCTTAAATATGTATTTTAATGTTTTCGTTTCTTTCATGCATGTGTTTCTAACGCATTTATAAGATTATTTCTTTGTTGCTTTGTATGTCCCTCCCCCACAGTGTAACACCCGCTTTCACTATATTTGATGTCAGTATAACATGAGGAGGAGATGGGGACAAACAAGTCGTTTAAGGATTCAGGTGGACCTGTTGCAACAAGTAGAACTACAAAATGTCATGTCAAAACCAACTTTACAATGTCGGTGTGGGGGCGGGAGGGGGGTATGATTGGGTGGGGGGAGGGGGGAGGCTGGGAAGGGAGGTGAAGGGTAAACAAAGGAAGAGGCTGCAATGCTTGGTAAGAAATGTATGCATTATCCTGCCCATGTAATTGTAGCCCCTCTGTACAGTATGTTCTCAAATAAAATAAAATAAAATTAAAAAAAAAAGAAATGTATGCATTATCCTGCCCATGTAATTGTAACCCCTCTGTACAGTATGTTCTCAAATAAAATAAAATTTAAAAAAAAACAGTAAAGAAATAGTATGCCATGTTAAAATATCAGTTAATTCATTGACTTTACATTTAGTGATAGAAGACTTGAATTATTCAAGATGAAGCTATTAAAAATTCATAGTACTTCATATTTTAAAGTTATTGATTAATGTCTTTGGTAAAGAACACTATTATATCTGATTACATCAAGGTCATCTATTGGAACAAGACCAAGATAAAAAATTTTACATATGAACTATGAGAAGCTGATACATAATTCATTTTTAACAGATAACATAAAGTTTCACCCCTTGGAGAATCTGAAGGTAATATTCCTGTTCTTCTGACAATTTTTATACTGGCAATTTGGCAATTTGGAAAATGCCACTGTTTTACTACAACCTATTCTTGTGCTATGACATGAATTAATGCATACTTACCTTACTATTCCTATGGGGGAGGGGGAAAGAATTTGAATTATGCACAAGAAAGAGAGTTTGTAAAATTAAATTAGTCAAAATATTTCTCCCCTTCACTAGCCATACAACGGACAAGGGTCTCATATCTAAAATATACTTGGAACTCAAAAAATTAAATCCCCCAGCAACAAATCCTCAAAGAAACAACTGCCCAATAAATAAGTGGGCAAATGACTTAAAGACAAACTTCTCTGAATAAGAAAGAAGGATGGCCAATAGACACATGAAGAAATGCTCAACCTCCCTAACCATAAAAGAAATTCAAATCAAAAAAATATTGAGATACCACCTCACACCAGTTAGAATGGCAAAAATCAAGAACTCTAAAAACAACAGATGCTGGAGGGGATGTGGACAGAAGGGAACCATACTTCATTGTTGGTGGGAATGTAAACTTGTTCAACCACTTTGGAAAGTAGTATGGAGGTTCCTCAAAAGACTCCACATAGAGCTCCACTATGACCCAGCAATCCCAATTTTGGGCATTTACCCAAGTGTTTACAAACAAGACGACACTAAAGCTACCAGCACAACTATGTTTATTGCAGCATTATTTACCATAGCTAAGATATGGAACCAACCCAGATGCCCCTCAGTAGATGAATGGATCAAGAAAATGTGGTATATATACACAATGGAATTCTATGCCTCCATCAGAAAGAATGACATTGCCCCATTTGTGAGGAATTGGAAAGACTTGGAAAAATTATATTACGTGAAGTAAGCCAAGCCCAAAGAAACATAGGTCCTATGGTTTACCTTATTTGCAATATCTAGTATATATATGAGTCAAGCAGAAAAGGTCAGATAAGGTGATGCTAGGAAAATGAACCCTAAGAAATGTATTTAAATATTTTTTTCTTTCATGCATTTGTTTCTAAAGCATTTATAAGATTATTTCTTTGTTGCTTTGTATGTCCTTCCCCCACAGTATAATCCCTGCTTTCACTGTATCTGATGTCGGTATAATTTGCGGAGGGGAAGGGGAAAACAAGTCGTTTAAATAAGGATACAGGTGGACCCGTTGCAACAATGAGAAGTACATGTTGTCATGTTGAAAATGAACTTTACAACTTTGGTGGGGGGGGTGAGGAGGATTGGGTGGGGGGCGGGGGGAGCCTGAGAAGGGATGGGAAGGGTAAACAAAAGAGAAGGCTATATTGCTTGATAAGAAATGTACTCACTATTTGCCCATGTAATTGTAACCCCTCTACACAGTATGTTCACAATAAAAAATAAAAATTAAAAAAACTGATTATGATGCTACTTTGTTTGCAAAAACTATTTTAGGAAGGTGGAATTTTCCACTTAAATGGCAGAGGTTCACAGATTCTGCTGAAGAAACATGGTAGTACAATGTTTTAGACCTGCTACACCATGTCTTTGTTATCAGTATTGGTTTTATAAGTTCTCCCTATGCATTTATGAAACTAGAATAATGCAGATCAAGAAGATTAAATAATGTTTCTTGGGGAAATGCTGTTTGAATTTTGCCCTCTGCCCTTCAACCCATTATGCCCTCTAGGAATGTCCTATTTATCTGTGTACTCCTTGTCACATTTTGAATACTTAATTAGCTTGTAGGTTATTTTAGGTTGTTTTTTCCTCTAACAAATTTATGAAAGTGCACCTCATGTTCTTAAATGCTCCTCTAGTGCCTTCCTGACAACAGCACTCATGGTTAACCTGAAAATAAGTGAGCTATTTACATTGCCCCATCTCAATACTTGTTTTGAAAACTCCATAGTGTACAACTTCGAGACAGCAGTGATCTTCTTTATATATGATGGAAATTTGTATCGCCTTCTGAGTAATATCTCTTCCATGAATATTCTACTCAGTTGCAACTGACTCAAATATCAAATAGACATCTTTAATTTAGAAATTGAAATGGAACTATTGATATATATGCTGGTAAACATGTAGCTATACCAATGATGTTCCACTTGCTACCTTACATAATGTCATTAACCTCCTTAAATGCTTTCTAATATAATCATCTCCATCTTTTTATAAATACCCTTATTTTCTATTAGAAAATCTATTACACTTTACTTTCAACATACTTCAAATCTCTCTAGCATGTCTTACATAAACTACTGAAATAGTTCCTGGTATCCATTTGCAGCCATTGTCAAATCATCCTTCAATATCTTATCCACAAAACAGAAATTGTATTGTGAAACTACATTATATAATACAATTGGAATTAATTTAATATAATTTCTGAACTTCAAAGAAAAAATGCTTATGACGTTTTAAACGTGAATGATCAACCTGGCTTCTAACTACATTCCTGAGGATATTTTATACTGTACTCCATTAGATTGCTCTTGTGTAAGTCATCATATTGCTTCTTATCTGTATGGATTTACAGTTCATGCTTCATATGTTGCAGAAACAGTGGTAGAATATATTCAATATTTAGAAGGTTATTCTAATCCACCCATCAATATTTTAGTATTCTTTCATCTTACTTAGCTGTTCAGTAATGGTGAAAAAAACTATTATAAAATAACATCCATTTGATTTATTTTTAAAAGTTGTTCACTCTAACTTCAACCCTGGAGTATAATAAAGACATTTATTTCCTACTTACAAGTGTAAGTCAAATTTAGCACAAGGTTAGAAGAAAATATTTTAAACAAATATCAGTGGTTGAAGAATGCTTTCTAGGACTTATCAGTGTCAAACTATGAATGCTGGAAGAAGCCAAGCTAATGGATTCTATAAGTAAAGTCCAATTTGACTGAACTTACTAGTTTTATTATCAGAAACATGCCTAAGACACATTCCGCAAATCTCAGCCTCCTGAATAGTTAAGATCACATAATATTGTATTTTTTAAATGTAATTCTAATGCAAACTCAGAGGGGTATCAAGAGTAATGTCACAATATATAGGGTTTAAGTAATTAATTCAGTATAGTATTTTATAAAATGAAGAGGATTCTCTACAGAACCCCAAGATTCAACTTGAGACATTTGATACATGGAAATATAAAATAATATATTGAAATGTTAAGCAATTTTACTTAAGACTGATAATTACAGAAAAATAAAAAAGTATGGGCTGGGAAGGTGGCTCAGTGGTAGAGCGCTTGCCTTGCATGCATGAAGCCCTGGGTGCGATTCCTCAGCACCACATAAGCAGAAAAAATAAAAAAGCCAGAAGTGAAGCTGTGGCTCAAGTGGTAGAGTGCTAGCCTTGAGCTTAAGAGCTGAGGGACAGCGCCCAAGCCCAGAGTTCAGGCCCCACGACCGGACCCCCCCCAAAAAAAAGGTATGTAAATCTTAATATTTAGGGAAATTTCTCAGTATTTCTAATTACAACTATGAAAAACCAGAACAGCTATTATGGCAGTTTCTTATGGATAGGGATTTTGACAAATATCTCTAAATGTGAACAAAACTACCTTTGTTAATTCAGATAGATTGTAGTCAATTATTTGTCTTGAAATTCTTTCTGTTTTAGAAAACAAGTATAACAAACCCAACCAAGTAACAGAATGCGATTTTTTTTACTTCAACTGACATGAGTGTAATTCTGTTATATATTGTCCCATGTCAATTAATTTTTCCTTTCTCAGATAATAAATTGATACTACTTTTCCTCCTTTGAGGCATTCGACATTTTCGGTATGGAACATTCCTTTCAAAGAAGTGAGAAATTGCCCTGTGGCACACAAATTTTCAAAGTTTTTGGCTAGATAATACAGTTTCTAGTAGCTTCTTTTTTCAAAATAATACATGTACACAAAAGACATTATTAATTGTGTGCATTTACAAGCTACAGATAATTTAAAAGTGGTATCTCTTTTGCAAAACCACATCTAGGTTTCAAAGTGATTGATTAAATTCTGCTGGGAATTTTGCAAAGCCGTACAGTCTGTAATCACATTTCACATTCCTCTGTTCAGGATGCCGGTGTGTTCATCTTCCTCGCAGAGCAAGCTGACTGGAAATAGGATCACGTCGGCACATTTTGAGATATATATTTTTTAGATTATTGTGTTTTGTACTCTCTTGTACCTGAACCTCTAAATCTTGCTGTTTTTACCACTTCTGTGATATAAAAATTTATGCCCCTATACACATTGTTTATATTCAACAAATAAGTAGTATTTGTCCTGCTATCATGAGCGACTTTGCTATTTATTTAAAAAGTATGAATAAGATGTGAACATTACTACGTGTCATACTGTGAAATTATGGCCCATAATTTCCCAGAATGAGAAAAACTGAATGCAAGACTAAGTACAAACACAGACACACACACACAAATATACATCCAAATATACTTTTGTCAGATGTATATTTTGGTAACATGCTTTCTTAGATTCATTTACGATTTTAGTAATATTCTCTTCTTTCTTTTCCCTCTCGTTCTATCTCCCTCTGTCTCCTTTGACCACTTGCTCAAGTTGTATAAATAGGCAACTTACTATTAACAAAGGCTTTAAGAACAATGAACCTTTCTCTTTTTTAAAAATAGTGCTGGAAAGAAAAATACCTACATGTGGAAGATGAACTAGACTATTATGCCACTCAATAATTCAATGTAAGATATTAAACTGTTAAACTAATAGTCAAAAATAAAATAGAAAGCTGGGTGCTAGTGACTCATGTTTGTAATCCTAGCTACTCAGGAGGCTGAGATCTGAGGATCAGGGTTCAAAAGCCAGCCCAGGCAGGAAAGTCTTTGAGTTTCTTAGTTCCAGTTAACCATCAGAAACAGGGAAGTGGTGCTGTGGCTCATGTGGTAGAGTGCTCTCCTTGAACTGAGGGACAGGGTGCAGCCCCAGAGTTCAAGCCCCACTATTGACCAAAAAATTAAAATAAATAAATAAATAAATGGGACATGTTTCTGATGATCAAAATTTTCATGTGTGGCTCCATGTTGTTGTTTTCTTTTCTAATACCCCAAAAGCACTGGAATAAAAACGCAAAGAGATCATTTTAAGGGAAAGAGCTTACATACAGCCAAACATAATGAACCCAAGGAAGAAGCCCGCACATTTTCAGTCTGTGTTTTTGCTTTTCTGTGAACCCGTAAGAATGAGATTGCTTACCTTCTGCTCTGCATTGTTCATGATGAGACTCATTTGCAGATCTTATTAAGATCTTCATATCGTGACAGGAAAATGTGTTTGTTCTTGTGGATTTTCAAAGTTTTCTGTTTGCCTTTGGAAATTAACACATTATTTCTATATTGTGGCTTTCCTTGAATTTATCCTATCCTCAGAAATTTTCAATAATTTGGCAGTTTCAGTCATTATTTTTTCAAATGTTCTATCAGCTTATGTTCTATCTTCTTTTCCTTCTTTTTATTCAATATGAATAAATTGCCTTGATTCTGCCATATATTTTTAGGCAAATTAGCGGGGGGTTTTGGTCATTTAACTAATCAGTTACTAAAGTTGTGCAAATTTTCTTAAATATGTTTTTATTGTGAAAATACTGTACAGAGGGGTTACAATTACATGAGCAAGGTAATGAGTACATTTCTTATCAAGCATTGTTGCCTCCTCCTTTGTTTTCCCCTACTATCCCTCCCTCCCACCTCCACACCTAGAGTCCTCTCCTCCTTGTTCCCCCCAAAGTTGTAAAGTTCTTTTTTCACCATTGCGTCTTGTACATCTCATTGTTGCAATGGATCCACCTGTATCCCTATTTAAACATTTTTTCCCTTCCCCTCCCCAAATTATACCAGCATCCAATACAGTGAAACTAGGGTTATACCATGGGGGAGGGACATACAAAGCAACAAAAAAACACGTGGTACCTTATACATACGTTAGAAACAATAGCAAGACAGAAAAAAAACTTGTGTCCTTATCTTGGGGTTCATTTCACTTAACATAATGTTATTTGATCTTTTCTGCTTGTCTCAGATATATATGCAATTGTCATTGCTTGACTAAAGAATGCTCAAAGGTGAAGGACTCTTGGCCCAAAGCAATATCTGTGTGACATCAAGTAAAAAAATCCTCTTGAAAAGAAAGGATTTCACAGGAATATCAGACAAGCCAAATAATAACAACTGATATGGAGTTTCCAGACAGACCAGATAATGACAACTTGCTAGAACTCTTTCTTTGCCACCCACGGTGGCTATGCTTTCCTGTGGCTCTCATTTGCTGGTTCTCACAGCTATTGCAGTGCAAGAGCTGTTGGTTGGTTTCCAAGACTAACTTGAATTTGGACATCACAGGATGGAATCAGGACAAGTTCAAGGGCCAAAAAGTTTGTTGCTCTTACTTAAATTCAGTCTTTTTGGTGAATAAAAAATGAATACACTCTAGGCTGTTGCATACATTTAATTCAAGTTTTATAATTCAAAAAACATTGTTTCTGACACTTTTTCCTCCAGTTTTTTTTCTTTTCTTTTCCTCTTTTATTCAGTAATGGATTTCCAGGTGGCCTTACTTTACCATTTAAAAATTGTATTTGAGAACCATTTGTTAAGGAATTTTCTTTTAGTTAGAGTTAATTTTAACCCTACAGCACATTAAGTAGCAGTGCTTTACAAAGTTACTTTTGGTGGAGTGATAACTAAGTGGAAACCTTTAATTTTCATCCTTTAACGTTTAATTCTCACACTTCTTATAAGCCTGATGGTACGGATCCTATCAATGAAATGAAAGCCTAAATCCCCTCTCACCCTCAGTTGTCAGGACAAGCTAAGAGGGAGATAACTGTCAGGTAGAAGAAGAGTTCCTTATTGTTTTCAGGCTTATTTTGTGTGTGTGTGAGAATACAGTACAGCAGAGTTACAATTACCTGGGCAAGATAACGAGTACATTTGCTATGAAGCATTGTTGCCTCCTTGTTGTTTCCCCTTCCTATCCCTTCCTATCCTGCCCACTCTTCCCACCATATCGTCCCCCCACGCCCCCCAAGGTTGTTAAGTTCGTTTTTTGACATAATAACTTGTACTTCTCATTGTTGAAATGGGTCCACATGTATCCCTAGTTAAACGATTTGTTTTTTTCCCTTCCCCTCCACAAATAAAACCAACATCAAAAACGCTGAAAGTATGGGTTATACTGTAGGGGAGGGACATACAAAGAAACATGGAAATCATCTTACAAATATGGTAGAAACAATTACATGAAAGGAAAAACAAAACAAAAAAAATTTGAATACTTATCTTGGGTTTCATTCCCCTAACATCAACTTATCTGATCTTTTCTACTTGACTTAGACATATACTAGTTAGTGCAAATGAGGGAAACCATGGGACCTATGTTTCTTTGGGTCTGCTTACTTCACTTATTATAATTTTTTCCAAGTCTTTCCATTTCCTAACAAATGGGGCAATGTCCTTCTTTCTGATGGAGGCATAGAATTCCATTGTGTATGCTTTCAAAGCTCTGAAATCCTTGAAATAATCTGTTTAATCTTCTAGAAATATTTAGAGAAAAAGGGATGCTAAAGTATATGGTTGGATGACACAAATGACTTATTAAAAATTCTTATTATGTCTCTCATTTGACAATAAGTAAAGCTTATTTTACTCATTAAAAGTTTGGGTGAAGTTTTCTGAGCACTGTAGAGAAGAAAGATGTATGTTCACATATATACATAAATACACATATACAAGCATGTGCAGCTGTGTATAACACATAAACACATGTATATGTGCATATCTGTATATACGTACATATGTGTGTATGAATATGTATGCATATGTACATGAGAATAAATGCTCAGGGACTGAAAATTTCTGACTTAGACACAGAAAAAGAAAAGCATAAATTACATCAAGAAGTTAATTATCCTCACCTGTGGTGATATTATTTGTAATTAACTTTATTCATGCAACAAAATTGTATATATCTTATGACCTGAAATAATATTTTTATAGTGATTAACAAAAAGGTGAATGAAGACATAAATGTGCATTGGGCTAGGAAGAAATTTCATGACTTCTTTCCAGAGAAAAGGAATAACTAATTCTGTCATGTAATTCAGCTTTCACATGCATTTATTATTTTTGCATGCGCTAAGCACTCACATGTGTTATTTATTCTGATAACTACTACTATCTAAATTTAAAATCAGAGCATACATGATTACCTATCTAGAGATTAAAAACATATACATGAACAATTACCACTTTCCAATTTACCTGAAATATACAGGTAAATGTATATTTAGCAGTTGTTTTAATTAGAAGTAATTATCATAAGAAACTTTGTTATCTTTCTATCACCTGGTAACCAGAAAATGTATTGTTATTTACTGTGAAAAAACACCAAAGGTAGTTCATTAAAGCAACTCGTGGAAATATATTTTTATTTTGCTTCATGGTTAGGACATATAACCAACCACCAGAGATAGAGGAAATCTTAAAAGAAGTCAAACTAAATATTACTAATGAGAAATTGTATCACAGTATTATTTTTAATGGGGATTGAGCTCAACTAAGCTCCTTTATCCCCTGAGGGACAAGAAAAACTACCAGTTCTAGCTTTAAAGCTATTTTCCACCTTCAACTTCAAAGCCCTCACTTTTACACAACTAAAAAAAAGTAGTTTTTTGGTTAACTATCAAATTTTTATTGTATATTTTAAAAATATTAAAATGTTACTCATGTAACCTTCTAAAATTTCTAGGACACTTGCTAGATTTTTTTTTTTACTTCAGTGATTTCTAATAAAAAATTAAGCACCTATAGAGTAAATAAAGAACCATGTGGAGAACTGTGCATGTCAGTGAACTGATTATAGTGGCCCAAAGTAAGAGTTTTAAATGAAGACACACTTGTGTTCATTCATTCATCTGAACAAAAAGAAAAAAATGAATAGAAAGGAAAACATTATAACTCAACAAAGTGGCCACAGGTAGCAAAGTCAATATTTTGAAAGTTTAATGCTGGCTAAGGTAGTTACTTTCTCTTAAGATTTAAGGAGTTCAAAAGTTTTACAAATTATTCTAAATGTGAACATTTAAACACTTAAAAATTAGCTTCCTTTTATTTAGGAGTTCAAATCAATGCAACTTTGTGCTGTTGGATGTGGGAATATTAATAAGGAGGAAGTAATTAAATATGAAGCTGAGAGTGGAGTTATAGGTCAACTGAAATCATTATGGTTTCACTCAAAATATTCAGTTTTTCTTTGTTTTATTTTTGTTGTTGTTTTTCTTTTTTGCAATGCTAGAGCTTGACTCCAGACCCTGGCTCCACTTTTGGTGGTTATTTAGAGTCAAGACTTTAACTGACTTTCCTGTTCAGGTGGCTTCGAACTACTATCCTCAGATCTCAGTCTTGTGAGCAGCTAAGATTTTTGTTGTTGTTGTTGGTGGTCATGAGACTTGAACTCTGGGCTTGGGTGCTGTCCCTGCGCTCTTCAGCTCAGGGTGTGCACTTTACCACTTGAGCCACAGTGCCCGTTCCAGTTTTCTAGTGGTTTATTGGAGATAAGAGTCTCACAGACTTTCCTCCGTGGGCTGGCTTTGAACCGTGATCCTCAGATCTCAGCTTCCTGAGTAGCTAGGGTTATAGGCGTGAGCCACTGGCACCCGGTGCAAACATTGTTTTGAAGCTCCATTTGTTTCCACAGAATAGCTCCTTTACACTAAGATTTACTGTCAAAAATTTCTTAAGCTTTGTTTACAGAGACTCTTTCTGAAAAATGTTTCATATATCAGTGGGAAAGCAGAATATAACCCTAGTGTAACAAAGTACTAATAAAATAACATAGACATCCCTCCAAAAATCAGCATATTCATGATAAAAAACATAATATAAAAATAGAGGCTCAATGTCTTGGTCAGAAAAACTCAATCTAAATTTAAACATACTCTAGAGAATGACTAAAACTAAAAAGTTTCATACCAAGCTTTAAGAAAGATAGCAAAAGAATCTATGATAATTTATTAATGAGAGGATAGAATTTTATTACCCTCTGGAAAAACATTTGACAATTTCTCACAAATTGAACTTATGCTCATCATATGATTCTGCTATTAATTCCTTAAGTTATGAGTGAAGAGAAACATAAACATATCTCCGTGAAAATTATTGAAAGAAAACTGTAAAAAAGATTACTTATAATAATGAGGGAAAACTAATTTTCTTCAGAGGCATAGATATATGCACACAATTTAGTTGACTAGTGTATAGTATGCGCAGACGTGAAAGTGAATGGAGGTAATCTTCTAAAAATAATAGAAAATTTAGCAATATAGAATTGAACAAAATGACTATCAGGAATGTGAAACAAAAGATGGAATGGGATGTTCTGTGTGAGCTGGGTGACTGGTAAGAGGGGTTGGATGAATGAATAAAATGAATAGAGAATGAACACATACAGTGTGCTCAATGCACATACTGTGATTTAAAAAATAAGTTGGAAATGGGAAGTGAGCCTGGAAAAGGGGCCAGATGTGTTGGGGAAGAATGGTGGAAAGGGTGACTCTGGTTAAAGAAACATTGAACACAGATGAACATGTTAAATTGTGACCTCGTCCCCACCCAGCACACCATATTGAAATTAAGAATAATAAATAAAAATGAAAATTGCACCCAAAATTGGTAAACAATGTAAAATTGAGAAAACCTAATAATTCTTAATGAAAGAAATGAAAAAATACATTTAGAAACCCGAAACATTACTGTTCATGAAAGAAGAATGATTTATAAGAGTAAATCACTATGATTCCATTTATGTGAAGTACAAGAGTAAAATCTAATCTATAGTGGTAGAGTGTTGTTGACACACTAGGGATGTTAGACGATTTCTGTGCAAGCAATATGAAGGAACTATAGGAGGTGATCTTTATATAACTTTGACAAAAGGTAAGAAATCATACAGGTTCAGTAGTTGCATTTGTTTATCATTACCTAAAACAATTCATTCAAAAATGACAATTGCCAGTCAACCCAACATACGAAGTTTAGGATAATGACTTTGTCTGATTTTAGTATTCTTTAATCCACATTTACTTTTTCCCCTTCCATTGTTGCCCTTTGTCTTTTAAAGGCAAATATGCCTATTCTTTCTCTATTATGGGGGAATATAATTATAAAACATTTCTACCACACCTTGAAAACATTACAGGATGGAAGAGGAGAAACTTTAGGGCTCCTTGGCATAGGCAAACATTTTCTTTATAAAGACTCAGACACAGAACAAATCAAAGAAAGGGTGGACAAATGTGATTGCATAAAACTGCAGAGCTTCTGCGTGGCAAAGGACATAGCTAGCAAGATCAGTAGAAAGCCCACAGATTGAGAGAAAATCTTTACTAGCCACACATCAGACAAGGGCCTCATATGTAAAACATACTTAGAACTCAAAAAATGAAATAGAAGAAGCAACCCAAAAATTCATATGGAACAATAAAAGACCCGGAATAGGAAAAAAACAATCCTTAACAGAAAGAATAGTGCTGGAAGAATATCAATACCAAATTTTCAGTCTACGAAAAAGACATAGCAATCAAAACAGCTTGGTACTGGCACAAGAACAGACCTGAGGACCAATGGAATAGAATTGAAGAAACAGCAGTGAAACCACAGACATATAGCCACCTAATCTTCGATAAAAGAGCTAAAAAAATAAATGGAAGAAAGAAAGCCAGTTTAGTGAATGGTGCAGGCAAAATTCGTTAAACACCTGCAGAAAACTAAATCTAGATCTATATGTATCACCCTGCACCATAATCAACTTCAAATGGATCAAAGACCTCGATGTCAAAGTAGACACCTGAAAATATTTCAGGAAGCAATAGGAGGAACTCTAGGGCTCCTTGGCACAGGGTGAAATTTTCTTAATAAAAGAAATCTAATAACAACAGATGTTGGAGGGGATGCATTGTTGGTGGAAGTGTAAACTTCTTCAGCCACTTTGGAAAGCAGTATGGAGGTTCCTCAAAAGACTTCACATAGAGATCCCCTATGACCCAGCAATCCCGTTTCTGGGAATTTACCCAAATGATCACAAACAAGGCCATACTAAAGCTACCAGCACAACTGTATTTATTGCAGCATTATTTACCATAGCTAAGATATCGAACCAATTCAGATGCCCCTCAGTAGATGAATGGATCAAGAAAATGTGATACACACACACACACACACACACACACACACACACACACACACCAATATATTAGTGTGTGTGTGTGTGTGTGTGTGTGTGTGTGTGTGTGTGTGTGTGTGTGTGTGTGTGTGTGTGTGTGTGTGTGTGTGTGTGTGTATGCAATGGAATTCTATGCTTCCATCAGAAAGAATGACACCTTCCCATTTGTTAGGAAATGGGAAGACTTGGAAAAAATCAAATTAAGTGAAGTAAGCCAGACTCAAAGAAATATGGGTCCCATCGTTTTCCTTATTTTCAATAATTTAGTATACATTTATGATAATTTTATCAGATGGACAGAAGAGCTCAAAAGCTATGTACATATCACCCATATAAGATGATGGGAAGTGAAATGAACCCCTAAAGTTACGGACACAAGCGGTTTTTCTATTATTGTTTTTTAATGAAGTATGTGATTTTTTGTTTCTTTTTTATGTTCTTTTCCCTATGGTATATCCTGTGTTGTCACTGAATTTGATTTTGGTACCCTGAATCTTTTTTTATTGTACAATTAAAAAAATTTTATTGTTAAGATGTTGTACATGAATAAGGCAATGAGTACATTACTTGTCGATCATTGTTACCCCTTCTCTTCCATGTTGTTGCCCCTTATCCTTTCCCTCCCCTACCTCCCACACTCCTATCCGCCCTCCCCTCCCTTGATGCATTTTGTATATGCATTTATCTAATTTGGGGAGGAGAAGGGGAATGCTGAAACATGTACACAGGATGATCCATTGCAACAATGATACAAGACACAACGTTAAAAATGAACTTTACAACCGCAGATGGGGAGGTGTTGGGGGAAGTGGGGATTGGAGATTGCAGGAGGCAGGGGAGGGAAGGGATAGTAGGAGAAAACTAACATTACCTTACTTGTGTAACTGTAACTCTTTTGTACAGCATATTTACAATAACATAAAATTTTTTAAAAACCAAATAATTTTGTCATAGGAATGAGTCAGATAATCAGTGTGAAAATGAGGTAACATAGTTTGATTGTCTGAAAAGAAGCATGGCTATGAATATTTAAATATGCCTGCTGAATATGTAATGAGATAAAAAGCCAAGGAAAGCTATCATTTGCTCATATTGGGGCTTGAACTCAGGGCCTTGCGTTCTTGATTTGCCATTTTGCTCAGAGCTTTTTTGCTCTACTTTTAAGACACACATTTTCCTCTAGCTTCTTGATCTGATGGAGGCAAGAATGTCTCTTATTTGCCTGCTGGGGCTGGTTTTGAACTTTAGTCCTCAAATCTCAGCTTCTTGAGTAGCTAGGATTACACAGCTGGTTAAGAAGCCTAATTTTTCTTCACACCTGAATCAGAGACATAAATGATCTGAGCCAATATTGTTTGGTAAGATTTTTTCCCATACAATTCCTTTCTAATCCACACCTATTATCTCCTTTATAATCTATTACTTTCAGAGTTAACTTCATAAACTTATTCATTTGTATTGAGTCATCCAGGAAGAGCAATTTTGTATTTCCATTTCATTTCTCTGATTCTTTTCTGGATTATCTGTTAATGCAAGTTCTGATGTATTGAAAGCACAAGTATGAATTTCTAAGTTATTTTGTATTGTCACATCAACATGTACATAGGAACAGAGAAGAACCTTGGGTATAGAATGGATTGTAATGCCAGTCAATTACCCAAGCCTAGAATACATATGACCAGTTTGTCCCTTAAATTCTATCCATCTGACAGAAGTTAACCTAGGAGGGAAAACCTTAACAAAACATGAAACTTTGGTTGAGTTGATCACCTGGCAGACTTCCAAGTCTGAATTTGCCCCACACTTGCTCCATCCATTTATTTTATGTGGCCTCTGGTTTACATACTGTCATATTTGGGAAAGCTAAGCTCTTCCAGTCATCTAATTGCAGTGCTTATTTTCTTGATTTAGTTAACAAAATTCCAGTGAATGATGCTAAAATTTCTCACCTTGAGATTTGTTTTGCCAGAACACACATGGTAATTAAGATTGTGCCAATTTTTCAACAAAATCATCCTCTCTACGGAAGCTTATCATCATTTATTGTTATTACTTATCATTATTTATTGTGCTTTAGCCCATACCTAGTTCAGAGGAACTGAATGTTAAAATTCAGCAGGTCTCAGATATCAAGAAATGCTCATGTATACAGGCTACAAATATGAACCTACTTTTTGGTCATTACTGTCTATTTGAAGATGAAATTAATCATAAGTTTTTTTATTGTGAAAATACTGTACAAAGGGGTTACAGTTACATGAGCAAGGTAATGAGTACATTTCTTATCAAGCATTATTGCCTCCTCCTTTGATTTTCCCCTCATGCCTTTCAAAATTTTGCCCCGGTAGTCCAAAACAACTTGTTTACTCTACTTACATTAATGGAATATGTACAACTAACTTACATAGATCAAACAAATGATGCCTGGTGTTAGTGGTTTTAGTCTTGTCATGCTAATTATGAGACATCTGTCTTGCTCCTTTCTCTTGAACAAGGTAAGAACCACTTTCATTAGTCCACTATATAAATTATAAATCTGTATATTTGTCTTATTTCTACATGTTTGGCTTATTTCTTAAACTTCACCTATAGTGATTATAAGACATATGATCAGTAGTGAATGTAACCCTAGTTTTTACATTGTTAACATGTCATTTTACCATCCTCATACCAGACAAATTATGTACAAAACACGGTAATAAATTAAAAACTACATTGGTATGTAAGAAATATGGAATAAGAATAGAGTATTTGGTGGAAGTACTTAGTAGAGAACCTATCACAGAAGAGATTTAATTAGTTGATTGAGTTAAAAGGCATCAAAACTTCAGTCTGAAGCCTATTCTATTTAACACTACTCTTCCCAACACTGAAATATCAAAGAAAATTTTAAAAAATTAATCATTTTTGTCATGTTTAAGAAAATATGAAGAAAGTATTAAAGTATTAGAGGGGCCTAGTTAGATCAACATATTCATTTCTAACTCTCTTAGGATATAGGAACATATATACATATATTAATTAACTATAAAAGAACTAAAAGAGAGAAGAACAAATATATACTTCATAAAATATATGCATATACTTTATATACAGGACACACACACCATATATATATATGTATATATATATATATATATACATATATATATATTCCCACTGACAGTAGTTAAAAAATGTAGAAATTACTTGATTCATTTAGCAAAACAGTTAATAGAGCTCTCGAAAAGTTTTCATTAAGTTTATTGGTTTTTGAAATTTGGTTCTTCAAATTTTGGAAATATAGCAAAGGCTTAAAGTGAAATAATCCTACGTTTCTTAATTTAAGTAACAAGTGACCTATGTATGTTAACACAGCCCCCCTGTATTTCTGGAACAAAGCTAACTTCCTCACGGTATATGTTGCATTTAATGGGATGTTGAATTTGGTTTGCAAGGACTGCATTGGGGATTTTTACCCTTGTTATAGTTCTAAAGACTTAATTTGTGATATAGAATGTGATCCACTTTCATGAAAGTTGCACAGGCTGTTGAGAAAGAATTGCATTTGTCATTGGTTGGAATACTCTGCAGATTTTGTTAAGTACATTTTTTAATGTATTTTAACTCTGAGATTTTTTTTAGCCTGGGTGATCTATTGATGTGACTTATTGAAGTCACACAGTATTATTTAATTTGGATCTATCTGTCTGCTATGGCCACTAGTATTTATCTTATGAAATTGGGTGCACCAACATTCAATGCATATATGTTTACAATCACTATATGTCTTCTTGATGAGTTTTCTGCCCTTTAATAATAAGTAGTGACCTTCTTTAACTTTTCTTGTGAATTTGGACATCAGAATGCTTTGTGAGATAGGAGCACAGCCGTTGTCTGCTTGCATTATTTTATATAAAATTTGCTTGGAAAATCATTCCCATTCTTTCACACTCAGTCTGCATATGCTAGCAAGGTGAGTTCTTAGCTGAAAACAAAACATTGGACCTCATTTTTAATACAGTAAGTTAGTCTGTATCTTTTAATTGGAATATTCAGATTGTTCATATAAGGATATTATTGAATGTATCAGTACTTGTGGTTTTGTTTTTTGGAGATTCTTGAATACACAATTTTTGTCCATTAGTTACCTGAGAGATTTGATGATTTGCTGAATAAATTATATTTCATGGGTTTTATCTAATTCTCCTTTCTGTCTTTATTCTCTTTCGTGTCTTTCATGATTAAAAATCACAATTTCTTTTCTCTTTTCTGGATATATTACATTTCAAGTAACATGAAAAGATGTTCTTCCATTAAGGGATATTTAACCACATTTTGCAAATATTGATATTACATACAACAGGTAACTCTGAAATAACTTTGAACTAGCACTAATTTTTAGGGAAATCATAAGTAAAAAATACAGCCATATTTGTATGTCTGGGAGAATCAGAAAAGATGACTCTATGGCCTGGTGTATATATCAGAACTCTTCATTAGTTATTGTCATACCTATATATTATGCTACACAAATAGTCTAAGCTTGCTCTGGTAGTTCAAGAATGAACCAGATAGATTTTTCTTCCTTTAAGGTCCCATGGCATTTATAGCCTAGTAGGAAACATAAATGCCTTGCATATAATGGTAAAAACTTTTAACAAATTACAGGATAGTCAATATGTATTATTTTCAAAATAAATGTAATAAATATTTCATATATTTAATCTGGTTAAGTCACAACATATAGAATATGTAACAATAAAAAGGAAGAAATAAAATCAGAGATTTAACCACCCAAAATGGGACTATAAGTACTTCAAGCACTGTGAACACAGAAATGAATGCGAAAAGACATGTAAGGAGTAATCTAAAAATCAAATATGTGCTAGTTTAACGCCCCTTCACTCTTCCGCATGGGTCAAGGGGTTTGAACTCAGAGCCTGGGCACTATCCCTGAGCCTCTTTGTGTTCAAAGCTTGCATTCTTTCATTTCAGCCAAAGTGTCACTTTCAGCTCTTTCTGAATGGTTTATTGGATATGAGGCACATGGGGACATTTTCCTGCCTGGGCTGGCATCAAATCATGATCCTCAGATCTCAGCCTTCTGAGTAGCTAGGATTACAGGCATAAGCCACAGGCATCCGGTTCTAGTTTAAAGTTTTTAATTAAAATAGATTTTCTAATAGGTAGAGCAAAGGAGTGTGAGAACAGTGCATATATTTAAATACTTGGAAGCTAGTGAATGATTTCTACCAAAGCAATGATGAACCTCTTTACTGCCTTTTACATTATATTATACAAAGGCTTGCATTACTCTTACCTTGTGAAAATTATAATTGCATTACAGTCTGAGACTTTAGTGCCATTTAAGCAAATTAAACTGACTGACTTCAATGGATTCAAACAGCAAAAATATGTGCTTGTGGGTGAGCTTACATTAGAATTCAAAGGCTCATCACTTGCATTTCCTACCCCTGAGAAATCTGTTCTGCAAAAGAAAATGCATTGTTTGTGTCCTGTTTTTCTCGGATTATTGCTTCCTTTTAAGGAAGTCAAGGAAACTTGTCCAATTTATAAAGGTTATCTGACTGTTAAAGCACCACTTTCAACATGTGCTGAATGTGCTAATAGAAATTATCCCTGACAGAATTTTCCACAGGCCGTAAAATACAAGACACAGAAATAACTGATTAGTCACCATGACAGAATGAACACCAGAGAATGACTTTTCTTTGCATATCATTTAAAAAATCAATTAGAAGGGCACAGAGGGATCAATATTATTTAGTGAAAGATAACCAAGAAAAAGAGCACAAACATTTCATTTACCTCTCCTTATATTTTTTCTAGTTTGCCTGATAACCTGGGAGCAGGACTTAATAAAAAGCAGAAATAAAAGTCTCTCTCCACTGTGAGAATTGCCCTTTTTGTTTCTTTTCAGATTCATGAAGCTATCAGATCCAATCATCAATGAAAAGGTACTTCATTGGTCCATAGTGATATTTTGATAATTCAAAATTTGTGGACAATACACTAAAAAAGGATTTTCTCCCTTCTGTCCTTCTTTATCCTTTTGCCTACAATTTATTATTAGTTTTGTTTTCTAGTTTTGTGATTGACTGTAAAATATCAAGCCCAGTATTTGATATTATTTTGTGACCTATGAATGCCACCTGGTAAGATATGGAATCTGTGTTTAAAAGTTCCTGATGTGAATTCATTTTGTAATTTCTCATTGTTTCAAGGATCCCACAAATATGTTTTCAATTTTTAAGTTATGGGATATACTTTCATAAAACTTTATTCAGGAAGTAAATGTATATCTTTAAGGAATATCATTAAACTAGTATGGAAATGAGGTCATTTGGTCTTGTGTGCAAAACTTAGCATCTACATTTTGTAATATTCTTTGACAAGAGGATTTGGATTTGATTTTGATGTGCTACAATATTTTGATCAAAGACACTAAAAAACTGCTGGGTGTTATAATTCCAGCTTGTCCATGAGACTTTTTTTTTGTCGGTCATGGGGCTTGACCTCGGAACTCTGGGCTTGGGCTCTATCTCTCAGCTCTTCAGCTAAAGGCGAGCACTCTACCACTTGAGCCACAGCTCCACTTCCAGTTTTCTGGGGGTTTATTGGAAATAAGTGTCTCACGGACTTTTCTGCCTGGACTGGCTTTGATCTGTGATCCTCAGATCTCAGCCTCCTGAGTAGCTAGGATTACAGGCGTGCACCACCGGCACCCTGCTTCCATGAGACTTTTAACTCCAAGTTATGAACAAAAATATGGAGAGGAATATGTGGCTCAAACAGTAGAATGTCAGCCTTGAATACAAGAGTGAAATCAAAGTGCCAAACCCTGAGTTCAAGCCCTACTACAAAAGCACATATGAAGAAAACAAAAGACATGCTAAACTGACATCTGTATTCCCTTGTTCAATTCAGCACGATGTATAGTAGCCAAGAAAGCCAATCTAAGGTTCTACAAGCAGATGAAATAATATAAAAATATCACCTATATGTTTTTATACATATGTGTATATGTGTATATGATACTACTCAGTTATAAACAATAGTGAGAGCTTAGTGGTAGAGTGCTTACTTTGCATACATGAAGCCCTGGGTTCAATTCCTCAGTACCACATAAACAGAAAAAAAGCCATAAGTGGGACTGTGGCTCAAGTGGTAGAGTGTTAGCCTTGAGCACAGAGAGGCTCAGGGACATAGCCCAGGCCCTGAGTTCAAGCCCCAGGACTGGCCAAAAAACAAAAACAAAAAACAAGAAAAAACCAAAAATGAAATCTTGTCATTTGTTGAAATGTAAATGAAAGTATAATTCACTATGTTAGAGCAAAGATAACCTCTGCAAAGGAAAGCAAGTATCTGATCTCATAGATAACTGTGATTGCATAGAAGCTGAGAGGAGAATGGTGGTTGCCAGAGGCTGGTGAGTCTATAGCAGTAGTACAATTTGGAAAGGTTGATGATCAGGGACATAGCTACAGTAAGACTGGAGTAAACAGCTCTGCTGTGCTATTGCATAATAGGCTGACTGTAGATAATTACTAATAATACAAGGGCAAAAACAAATCGTTTAACTAGGGATACAGGTGGACCCATTGCAACAATGAGATGTACAAGTCATTATGTCGATAAACGAAATTTACAACTTTAGTGAGGGGTGGGGGGAGTATTTGGGGGGGAGGAGGGGAAGGGATGGGAAGGGGAAACAAAGAGGAGGCAACAATGCTTGATAAGAAATGTACTCGTTATCTTGCCCATGTATTTGTAACTCCTCTGTACAATAAAAATTAAAATAAAAATAAAAAGTTTTGAAGGGTTTCATCACAAAGAAATGAAATATGCTTGAGGATAGTTTAACTTAACTTAAAAATTTCACAATTGCTGCATGTGTTAAAATGGCATGCAGAATTTCATTAAAATGTATAATTATTACTTTTTCTACATCAGTTACAAGTAATTTAATAGCAAATTTCACAGGGCTCATTCATCCCTTATTCTTATCTACTCAGGATGCTGAGGGCTACCCCTGTCCCCTAGTGTCTTTAGAAACTAGAAACCTCTCTTTTACAAGTAAAAATTAGAGGTCTTAATTATATCATACTCTCCCATAATCCCAGCAGTACTTTCTCAGCAGCTTTAATTGATTCAGTTGGATGGAGTTCCATGTATCTTCCGCTATTGACATACTCTGGTATTGCAATGATTTCAAATTCATATGGTGGAAATGTCCTTTGACAGATCTTACCTATATTAAAAGTTGTAGACTCAGGGGCTTAAAAATAACTTTTCTTGTCTCACTGCTTTTAAGAATTCAATATGATACTGAATAAGAGTTTGGAAAGCAGAAACTCTTGACTTATTTCTGACTATAGAGAAAATCATTTTATGTTTTCCATGTTTAGTATAACTAGGGAATAAAAGTTTATAGAATATTCTTTTATAATGATGACATAGATTCTTTATTTCATCAGGAATTAGTATTGAAATTTGTCGAAGTACTTTTCTACCTCAACTAACAGGATTATGTGATTCTTTCCTTGATTTGGCTTATGGGATATATTGCATTTATTGAACCGGGTTAAGTTGAGCCATGTCTGTAGTGATAGAATAATATTAATTTTCAGCCTGGAACTGGTGGCTCATGTCTGTAATTCTAGCTACTCAGGTCATCTGGGGATCGTGGTTCAAATCCAGTCTGGGCAGGAAAGTCCATGAGACTCTTATCTTTGACCCACGAGAAAACTGGAAGTGGCTCTGTGGCTCAAGTGGTAGGGCGCTCACTTTGAGCTGAAGAGCTCAGGGACAGTGCCCAGGTCCAAAATTCAAGCCCCATGAATGACAAAAGATAATTAATAACAGTAATATCAATTTGATCACGGTGTATTATGATCACCCAAATGTGTTGTTGAACTTGGTTTGAAAATATTAATTGGGAATTCTTATGTATGTGTTCATCAATGTTATTGATCCATAATTCTATATTTTCTTGGTCTTCTTCAATATAAATATAATACTATACTCAAAGAAGAAATTTTCTAGCATTTTTTCCTTTCTAATTTTTGAAGAATTAGGGAAGTATCACTATTTATTTTTCTGAAAAATCTGATAAAATTTATCAATACACTATGAGATCCCAGGCTTTAAATTATTTGGAGATGTTTTATATTTTCAATCATTATTTTTGCTTTACATTTAGATGGTTTATTTTCTTTGATTTTGGTTTTAATAGGTCTTATGTATGCAGAAATTTATAAATTTCTTTTAGACTATCCATTTTATTAGAAGATACATTTTCACAGTATTCTATCATAATCCTCTAGCTTTTGTAATTTTTGTTTTGTTTTTCATCTTCCTTTTGGTTAATTTGACTAAGAGTTTAACAAACCAATTTAAAGGTTTATTGTCAAGGTGATGCATGGGGAGTTACAGTTATATGTCATTTAATGAGTTCATTTCTTTTTAACAATGTCCTCCTTCCTTGGCTTTCACCCAGTTTTCTGTTCCCAATCTCATCCATAAGCTATATAGGTCTTTTTCAACATAATATCTGGTGAATATGATATGCTGTATTTATTCACTCTTTTCTCACTCCATTTCTATTCTTTCCCCTTTCTCTCATCAAAACAGATAAACTTGGGGCTGGGAAGGTGGCTCAGTGGTAGAGTCCTTGCCTTGCATTCATTAGGCTCTGGGCTCAATTCCTCAGAAAGAGTCAGAAGTGGCGCTGTGGCTCAAGTTATAGAGTGCTTGCCCTGAGCTGAAGAGCTGAGGGACAGCACCCAAGCCCAGAGTTCAAGCCCCACGACTGACAAAAAAAAAGATAAATACAAGACAAAAAGTATAGGATTGTCTACACATGTCCAGAAAACTGAAGCCAGATCCTTATATATCACCCTGCACCAGGTTCCATTCAAAATGGATTAAAGACCTCAGTGTAAGATCAGATCCCTGAATATATTAAAAGAAGTTGTAGGGAAAACACTGGCGTTCCTAGGCTTCGGCTAAAACTTCTTAAGTAAAGATCCACAATCACAACAAGTCCATGAAAGACTGCATAAATGGGATTGCATCAAATTTAAAAGTTTCTGCATGGCAAAGGATATAGCTAGCAAGATTAATAGAAACATGGGAGAAGATTTTTATGTGCTATATACCAGACAAGGGCCTCAGATCTAAAATATACTTAGAGCTCAAAATTAACACCTACAAAAATAAACCCTCAAGGAAGTGGTGCTGTGTCTCAAGTGAGAGATCTCTCGTCTTGAGCTGAAGAGGTCAGGGATAGTGCCCAGGCCAGAATTCAAGCCCCCCAACTGACAAAATAAAAACTAAAAATAATACAAAAATAAAATAAACCCTCAAATAAACAACTACCCAATTAATAGATGGCTAGAGAAAGATTTACATATTTAAAGATACAAAAAGATTGGCCAATAGACATATGAAAAATATTTAACATCTCTGGTCATAAAAATGTACAAATCAAAACAACACTGTAATTCCACCTCACCTCAGTTTGGTCATTATCAAGATAAAGCAATTTAGCTTTTCACAGAAAACTTTTGCTTCAAAGATTGTTTGTATTTTGTGTATATTTCATTAATATACTTGACCTTCATTATTTCTCATATTGGGTTTGGCTTTTAAAAAAATAAGAAATTCAGAAATGTTTCAGTTCTACAAGTCAGACTTGGAATACAATGCATCTTGATCAGAATCATCCCTTCCATTTTTCTTATCTATCTTTTGTTTTTGTTTGACTAGGATCTTGAGAAGGTTTGAAATCACTTAAAGGCAGCAAGAAACTCCTGGGAGTCTTATGCAAAGGTGATTATTTTATGAATAAAGCTTTACTTATCTATAAAATAAAAGCAAGGCTGCATCAAATTAAAATGTTTTTGCACATTATAAGAAACACTCATCCAAACTGAGAAGACTTATGACATGGGAGATAAACTTCAACTATTTAAAGAACCAATAGATAGAATCAACATCCAATATATGCAAAACACCCAAAAATTAAACAGCAAGAGAGCTGATAATCGATTGAACAATGAATTGGGCAATTATTTCTCAGAATAAGTACAAGTGGCTTATAAATACATGAAAAAACATTCAATATTCTTAAAAGACCAAACATAGAGCTCCCCAATGATCCAGCAATCCCACTCATGGGAATTTAGCCAAACAATCACAAACAAGGCTACACTAAAGCTACCATAACACTTAGGTTCATTGCAGCATTATTTACCATAGCTAAGATATAGAACCAACCCAGATGTCATCAGTAGATGAAGGGATCAAGAAAATGTGGTATATATAGACAATGGAATTCTATGCAGATCAAAACTACACTAAGACTCTATCTTACCCCAGTTGGAATGGAAATCACCAAGGAAATAAACAATAACAAATTTTGGCTAGGCTTCAAGGTGAAAGAAACACTTACATACTGTTCAAATGTAAGCTAATACAACTATTATGGAAACATGTATCTAGATAATTTAGAAACTAAAAAATAATCTTTCTGTAGGTCACTGCTCTATCACTTTTGGTAATATATTTGAAATCTGGTAAAGCATACTAGAAAGACACGTGTATAACAATATTTATTGCATCACTGTTCACAATATCCAATCTATGGAGTCAGCCTAAGTTCCCAACAACCAAAGAAGAAAGAAAATGGGTATATTTACTCCACATATATTCAGCCATTAAGAAGGAAATAATGTAATTTACAGGAAAACTGATTAAAATGCAGATTGAACTCCTGATGGGAGGCCCAACAAAATAAATATGGAATGATTTTGCTGGCTTTTAGATTTTACACCTAAAATTGTAATAATGATAATAAAAAGTAAATAACAAAGTAAAATAATAAAATAGCCATATTAGTACTTTAATGTAAAATAAAAACAGCCTGATGACAATAAAGAGAGGGTAGGGGAAGGAAAATGAATTTGAGTGATGAAGATCATTGAAATAGCTTAGACAAATAGAAAGATGATAGATGAATAGATGATAGGTACAGAGATACAGATGATAGATAGGTAAAAATGTAGATGAGGGGAAGGAAGAATAAAGAAAGAATAAAATCAAAAGGAAGGAAGGAAGGAAAGAAGGAAGAAAGGAAGGAAGGAAGGAAGGAAGGATGGAAGGAAGGAAGGAAGGAAAAAAGGAAGGGAGGGAGGGAAGGAGGGAGGGAGGGAGGGAGGGAAGCAGTAAGGGAGAAAGGGAGGGAAGGAAGGAGGGAAAGAATGAGCCTAATGAAAACCACCAATCATCAACAAAGCATGAAGAGAAGAGTGACATGAGAATACATTATAGAGGATAAATGTATTAAAAGTACTCTCTATGCATTTATGGAATTATCATAATGACCCTCTCTTATACTATTTAACATATGCTAATTAAAAATAAATATAGAAACAAAACTAAAATCTGGAATGTAGATTTTTTTTTCAGTTGTGGGGCTTGAACTCTGGGCTTTGGCACTGTCCCTGAGCTCTTCAGCTTAAGGTGAGTGTTCTACCACTTGAACCACAGAGCCACTTCCGGTTTTCTGGGGGTTTATTGGAGATAAGAGTCTCATGGACTTTTCTGCCTGGGCTGGCTTTGATCCGTGGTAGATCTTATTTTTTTCTTTTACTTTTTTCCTTCCTCCTGTATGTATGTACTCTTTCCTTCTTTCCTCCCCTTATTTTCTCAGTTTCATTTGGCCTACATGCATTCTTTAAAGGCATGCTGTTGTCCCTAAAATGAAGGTTGACTTGGTTATATCAAACAACTCTCCGCCACAAATGAGAATGAGAGAAAGACCTTCAAATAATCCTTTGAAAATGCAAGTCCTAGCACAGCTGATAAAAGCTTTGTTTAGAAACCTTCTATCCTAAAGGGACATGAAAGTAATGGCAGTAACAAATATTATTTAACATTTAACATTCATTTCAACTAATGGTGTTTGAACATTAGACTTTGTGCTTTTATCTTGGATTTTTCTCTCATACATGACTCTGAACTGCTTGAGCCACACCTTCAATTCGACCTTTCCCTCATGATTTGGAGATAGGAATCTTATGGATGTGTCTTCCCAGACTGACTCTGGACCTCAATACACAGATCTCAGTCTCTAGAGTAGCTAAAATTACAGGTGTAAGTCACTATGTCTGGCTTATTGTATGGTTTTTTTTTAATAGTATTGTTAAGTCTAAAGTTTGGAAAGGGGTGAAATAAGGTATGAATCCATATTATTTATTATGTTCTTTACTAATATATTGTACTTTGGGTATAGTTTTATTTACTTTTAAAATGAAGTCTGTGTTTAAAATAATCTCATTGTACCTCATCACAGTTTTTTTTAATTAAATATTATCTTGAAGCAAATTATTCTTTCAGACTTTTTATCATTTTTCTTTTCCTCTGTCATGATTTCAGTCTCAATTTCTTTCTCAGAAATTATCTGACGGCAGTGATATCTCTTGTGTGTGTGTTTGTGTGTGTGTGTGTGTGTGTGTGTGTGTGTGTATGTGTGTTTGTGTGTGTGTGTGTGTGTGTGTGTGTGTGCGCGCGTGTGTGTTTCTAGCAGGGCATTTTTAAGTTATCTTTAAGTAGTTTTACAAAAAAGCCACTTAACAAATCAGTTCATAAATGTAATGTACTTTGATCAGAGTCACCACTTTCAACATCCTCACCCATCCCTCCCCTACTCAATCCTTCCCTCCTTTTCTTAATTTTGTAGACTATATGGTGAATTCTTGAAAGCAATCTTTTCCCTTGCCCCTACCCCATCCATTTCAAGTACTGTACCTTGGAACTTATTTCCTTTAACTTTGGTTTTGCCTTTTTAAGGAATTACAGTACTCAAGTTCTCCCTTGAATCTACCATATTTCAGTTCATACATTTTTGTAAGCCTGAATACCACCTAATATGTTTGCTTGTAAGTTTATAAGCTATATCTAACTTACACATATATGTGAAATTATGCATCCTTTTTCTCTCTGGACTTGACTTACTTCATGTCACATAAATTTTTCTAGGTCTCTCACTTTTTCTTCAAATGATACAATAGCATTCTTTTTAAATAAGTTTTTTATTGTAAAAATACTGTACAGAGGGGTTACAGTTGCATGAGCATGGTAATGAGTACATTGCTTACCAAGCAATGTTTTTTCCCTACCATCTGTGCCCTCCCACCTTCTCAACTACACTCCCCTACCCCCACCTAAAATGTAAAGTGCATTTTTCAACATAGATATACAATACCATTCTTTCAATGCCTTTCCCCCCTAAATTTGATTTAGAGATTTATTTATGTAATGGATATGAAAACTGAATAAAATGCAATATAAATGTAAAATAGATTTACTGAACTTATCTTTATAAAAATAGTATCATGTGATAATAGAAATTATTTTTTCAGGTTAGTTAGACATGTATAACCTTTGTTTGTATATTTAGTTGACTATCTGGGGTGTTTTTCCATGTATATAATTTATTCAGTTTGTATAACAAAATATAAATTACAGATAAACTATTATTCATTAAATAATACATCAATTATTTTATTGTTATTATCTGTAAGTAGATGCACAATGGAATTGCCACTTAAAGTAGTTTATTAATATATTTTGATTAATGTCACATCTTCCAATAGTCTCACCCATTCATCCCTTACCCACACCTTCCTTAAGTCTTTTTAATTTTGTAGGATATACTTTGGATTCTTAATTGTATTTTTCTCCTACTCTCCTCTTCATTTGTCCATCCCTTTCCCTACCCGACCCTACCCCTTTTGAGTACCCACGTCCTTTTGTACCTAGTTAAAAATATGATTTTTCTATATTTTCAAGTTCTCAATTTTCCCAGTTTCTATATTCCACAGGTCTATATTTTCTAGTTTGTAATTTTGACGTCAGAGACTGGGGATAGTTCTCTCTTAAAGAACAAGGTAGCATACTAATAAACTTGGATTTATTAGCCAATAACAACCCTGTTCAAATATACATCCATTATCTACTAATTTATTCAATGGCTTATACAAGTTACCAAGATCTTGTACAGTATCAATTTATTCCTGTTAAATGAATGTGTTAGAGCTCAGAGGGTGTTGTAAATTTTACTTAAATTAATTGAATAAAAAATCACAACCAGGGCTGGGAAGGTGGCTCAGTGGTAGAGCACTTGCCTTGCATGCATGAGGCCCTGGGTTCGATTCCCCAACACATAAGCAAAAAGAAAAAAAACCAGGAAGTGGCGCTGTGGCTCAAGTGGTAGAGCACTAGCCTTGAGCTGAAGAGCTGAAGGATGGCGCCCAGGCCCAGAGTTCAGGCCCCATGACCGGACCCCCCCCCAAAAAATTACAACCATAGAAAAAAGTTCTTTATAAAATATCATTTACTTTTCTCCTTTTGTCCTTTATGGAATAGTAAAAGGTTTTATATAGGAACAATATAAATTCTCTTCAGTTAACATTGTGTGTCTATTCAGGTAATTCAATGAGTTGAATATTCTTTACCACTATGGCCTTTGCCCATGTTATTAGTTTGAATGACTCATCATACACTTGAACTGTTAGCTCTTGTGTTACAGAAGACATTCATATTTTCACACTTAATGCAAAATACATTGCTGAGTAAAATGAATGCAATGCACAATTGTGATCGTGCAGTATGCATAAGTAAAAGATTGGTGGCCTTTCTACTTTAAAGGAAACATTGAAATATATTACAGAAAGAAATTTTGTCTTCCACTCTAACAATGAGATGTACAAGACCCTATGTTGAAAATGAACTTTACAACTTGGGGGGAGGGGGAGTTGGAGAGGTGGAATGGGAAGAGATGGTAGGGGAAAACAAAGGAAGAGGTAACAATGCTCAATAGGAAATGTACTCATTACCTTACTCATGTTACTGTAACCCCTTTGTACAGTACTTTTATAATAAAACATATATTAAAAAGAGAAATTTGGTCTCAAAAATATGTTTAGAGATTTAAGTACTGACAGTATGTTTACTAGTATAGCTATGACTATTTTGGTTCCATAAATAATGCAAAGTGGTTAAAATTGAAAGCTGGCCTTTATACTTTATGCTTTATACCTTAGTAATCATTATATCATGCCTATTGGATTTTTTTGATTTGCAGGGAGACTTGGAACATCTAGACAGTCTAACAATGTGATGTGAGGTTGAAATTCAGAAACTTGAGAAATCACCCATGTCAATGCAAGATCTACTCATTGAAGTTACCACACCAAGGCTCAGATAAGTGTTCTTGATTGGCCATATTCCATGCAGTTGTATCTTACCCAATTCAATGTCAGGAGCTTCCATTTCTCAGCAGAGGGAAAACAAATAGAAGATCTACACTTGAAACTTTCTTATAATGTTTTTATATAATTCCTATAAAACTATAGGAATTATATTTCCTTTCTCCCAGTGGAATGTAACAGTTCACTTTTATCTATAATAAAACACACCCAGGAATATAACATCTCTAAGTATAATTTTAGTAAGTTATCAAACCTAAGATTAATCAGAGTGTGCTTATAAATTAGGGACATGTCTGAAGTGAGAGTAGTCTGCATTGTTTATTAACTTCAGAATGTGTCCATTCCAGTTTTTAAAAAAAGATAAAATACATACAGTTTTTCTTTTCAATGCTTGCTAAAACCTTAGTCAATGAGAACATTCAAATTTTATATTCCGTGGTCAAAGGGGGTGAGACATGCAATAGATTCATTTCTTTCTTTGTCTCACTTTTTATTTTTGGTCGGTCGTGGGGCTTGAACTCTGGGCTTGGGCGCTGTCCCTCAGCTCTTCAGCTCAAGGCGAGAGCTCTACCACTTGAGCTACAGCGCCACTTCCGGTTTTCTGGTGGTTTATTGGAGATAGGGGTCTCATGGTCTCTCATACCCGTGCTGGCTTTGAACCGCGATCCTCAGATCTCAGCCTCCTGAGTAGCTAGGATTACAGGCGTGAGCCACCAGCGCCCGGCTTCTTTGTCTCACTTTTAAATCATCCCCATCCTTCCTGGAAAATGAACAGGCTATGTGTTTTGTTTTTATAAATAAACTACAAACACAAGCATAAGCAGAGTATAGGTAAATAAAGCATGGATGCTGTCTTGAATTCTCCTCCACCTGATTGTTAGCTAGAGGCCAGCAAAATAGCTGTATACCCTGACATTGGGTGGCAATGTCTCATGCCTGTGATCCTTGCAACTCAAGAGGCTGAGATCTGAGGATAATGGTTCAAATCCATGTCAGGCAAGGAAATTTGTGAGACTTTTACCTCTAGTTAATGAACAAAAAGCCAAAAGTGAATCTGGGGTCAGGTAGTAGAGAACTAAGGGATAGTGCACAGTTCCTGAGTTCAAGCACAAGTGTCAGCATGCAAATTAAATATATATGTATATATTTGCATACATATATATGTATATATACATATGTATATTCCTGTATATCTTATATGGGATTATGAAAAGCTGTTTACTCTCTGAGCAACAATCACTACATAAGAATGTCTTTGCAACTGGGCACTGGTAGCTCATACCTGTAATCTTAGCTACTTAGGAGCCTGAGATCTGGGGATCACAGTATGAAGCCAGTCCAGGCAGGAAAATCATTGAGCCTCTTATCTCCAATTAACAACCAGAAAACTGGAAGTGTTGCTGTGGCTCAAAATGGTAGAATGCTAGTCTTGAGCAAAAAAGCTGAAGGACAATGTCCAAGTCCTGAGTACAAGTCCCACAACCAACTACAATAAAATCTATGATGGCTTAATTTTGTTAAACAGGATTGGTGTTCTTGTTACTTAGCATAATGTGGCCAAATCTAATCAAGCAATACCCTTTTTAAAAATGAATGACCAGGCCGGGCGCCAGTGGATCACGCCTGTAATCCTAGCTACTCAGGAGGCTTAGCTCTGAGAATCGCAGTTCAAAGCCACCCCAGGCAGGGAAGACTGTGAGACTCCTATCTCCAATAAAACCACTAGAAAACCAGAAGTGGCACTGTAGCTCAAGTGGTAGAGCGCTCGCCTTGAGCTGAAGAGCTGAGGGACAGCGTCCAGGCCCATAGTTCAAGCCCCATGACCGACAAAAAGAAAAAAAAGAATGACCAAATGGCAGATTTCAGAGGAAGATAACACTGTCTGCTTAACTTGAATCAGAGCATGTCTGTCTCACTTCCTATGTCCTGGGAGAGAGTGCCAGGAAACAGAGTTTCCCAAAGTAATTGTTCTGAAAAATGAAGAGGATGTTATTAAAAATTGGATGTTGGATAAATAATGTGTGCCAATTATAGTAGAGTTTGAGACTGCCAATTTGTTTCTATGAAGATCTGTCTCTCTTCCAAATTAAGTGTGTTATGATTATTTCATTTCTTTTATAAAACCTGCATGGTACAAAGTCAAGCAGTTGACTTACTATCAGAATACAGCATTTTATATATGATGTGTAAGTATGAAACTTTGGACTGCTTTGTGGTAACTATCCACTATTTTATCTGAATTGATTGTTTTCAACAGCATGTATGTAGCTAAGTTCAATTTAATGAAAAATAAAAGCTGCGATTGATCCAGTCATCCTGTTCAATCTGTATGGGGCATATTGATTCAAAGTGGCATTTTGAAATTTAATTAAATCTAGCAGTCTTGTATATTTTACATATAGTATTTACACAGTGGCCTACCAATGTGCTTGATTTTTCTCCCCTTCACTATTGAACCTACTTGCTGTTTTTAGTTTGTTTGTCCACATTTAATCCCGGATAGAAATCAGATAATACAGAGTTTTCTCGTGAGGTATAAAGCTCTATTGAAATAATTTTAAACTAATAATAGGTTCTAAAAATTCTATAACATGTTCAGGATTATGTTTTAGGATTTCGCTGACGCTATTTATAATTGTGAATTCAATGGTTTAAAAATTGTTTAAATAGGGATACAGGTGGACATATTGCAGCAATGAGATGTACAAGTCGTTATGTTGAAAACACTTTACAACTCTGGCAAGTGGTGGGGGGGCAGGATGGGAAGGGACGGGAAGGGGAAACAAAGAAGGAGGCATTAATGCTTGATAAGAAATGTACTCATTATCTTGCCCATGTAATTTTAACCCATGTGTACAGTATTTTCACAATAAAAATGTTGATGGACTTCAATAGAATATAAAATATAGAGAGTTTTCACATTGCTGTTAGTATGAATCAAATTTTATGCTGATTATTCTTATAGTTATTATCTCATGTAATTTTTCATTCCATATGTTAATATCTTTAGGGTGATTTGATGAATGAAGGAATTAGAACTAGAAGGAATTATATAAATTTGTCCTCATATTTATATATTTAAAATAAATAGCCAGATCCACGACTTTGTCATTTGAAATTAAGCATTTTACATATTATGACTTTTTACAAGTTAAGTTTGATGAACTTAAAATGTTTAAGCTTATTAGAATCTATTTAAATGAGAGATATATCTTTATAGGTTAAAACAATGATTTTCATGAAAAAATAGTACTTTTTTGGGTGGGAGGTTTCTGAATTGCTGGAAGTTATAGCATAAGTTTAATAGAGGGATATTTCTCCAACTAATAATTGTCTTTAATGTTTTACAGACTTTAATATCAACTTTAATATCAACATTGAACAATTCTTAAATAACATTTGGTTACTCCATTCAAGTCAGTAGCTACATTTTAATATATATTTAAAAATGCAATATGTAATCACTTTTAATTTCTGTGAATTAATTGGAGAAAAATAAAACTTTGGAAAATACTAAACTTTGTCATTTCAATAGGTATATTATTTAATGATTTATCCTTGTGTTTCAATTTTATATATAAGAAGAAGATATCAAATATTTTTTAAATATTTCCCTAATAAATACATCCATTCACTGTCTTTATCAGCTTGGGCTAATATAATAATATAACTAACATGGCTTAAAAAAACAAACAAGTATTTATTTTGTCTCAATTGTCAAGGTGCAAAGCAGGTAAATTCTTGATTTGGTTTGTAAACCTCTACTTTCTCACTTTTTTTCTGGCACTGATACTTGGATTCAATGCTTGGGCACTATCCTGTAGCTTTTTAATGCTCAAGGCTGTCACTCTGTCACTTGAACCACAGATCTGCTTTTGGGTGGTTAATTGGAAAAGAGAGTCTGACAGAGTTTCCTGCTCCAGATCGTTCCAACCTTATCCTCAGATCTCAGACTCCTAAGTTAACTACACATGAATAGAGGAACGAGTCACCAGTGCTCAGCAATTACTATATTCTTGTATGTTTCCTTGGTGCTCCTGAAAAGATAGAGGAAAAGATTAGTTGTTTCTTTGTCCTCTTCTAAGCATGTCCACCTTTTAGCTTTAAGACTTCATTTAGTCCCAATTACATTCATAAAATCTTCGGCTGCAAATATGGTCATATTAAAGGTTAATAGATCAAACTCAGAATAGAGATACCTGCTTAATATTTGCAAGCACATAAATTAAGCTATAGGTGAGATGCTGGAAATATAAATATTCTACATCCTGAAGTTTATACATGGTGGAAAGAATAAATTTATAAGTGGTAAATAAAACACAGTAACACAAATAACTCTGATGGAATTGAAAGTCAGGAAGATGGTTCCAAGGATAGATCTAGAAATTAGAGATAAATGGATAGAGGAAATGGTGGGTGAATACAAATTGAATATTCAATATTATATATGTGAAAATGGAACCAGTTACCTTTGGGGTTTGGGGAATGGGTGTGGTTGGGAGAAATGATGCAAGGGTGACATTTATCAATATGCTTTGTGCTTCTAAACTGATGTGTTGAATTGAAACCCTTTTGTACAACTACTTAATGATAATATATACATGCAAACATATACCTATATATATGTATAAAAATATTGTACATACATAAAAATATTGTAACTATTAAAATTGTTGAGAAATAAGGGTAAATGAATGAGTTCAAGCAGTGATGAGGATTGGATGTAAAGCAAGAACCATCCAATCAAACTACAGCAAGGACTGCAATTTGTCATGAGCCTGTTGTGAATCTCTCTGGGCTGTCCATGGTAAAGGCCTATATTCTCAATTACATTTGAAGCAAAATTTGCTTTCTAGCATGTGAGAATGAAATGGAAAATGCTAAAGGAAAAAAAAGTCGATAGTTTCAATTAGATAGACAAGTTGTGGGCTTGGATGTAGCTCAGTGGCAAAGCACTTGCCTAGCAAGTGCTATGTCCTGGGTTCGATCCCCAGTACCAAAAAAGAAAAGACAAAAAAGAAGACAAGTTGTGAGGCCGGGAAAGATGATGGCATGTTATTTAGATGAATTGATTTAAATCTTTTTTTTTTTTTGGGTCCGGTCGTGGGGCCTGAACTCTCGGCCTGGGTGCTGTCCCTCAGCTCTTCAGCTCAAGGCTAGCACTCTACCACTTGAGACACAGCGCCACTTCCGGCTTTTTTCTTTTTGCTTATGTGGTGCTGAGGAATCGAACTCAGGGCCTCAGGCATGCAAGGCAAGCGCTCTACCACTGAGCCACCTTCCCAACCCTGATATAAATCTTTTCTAGGACAAGAAACCAGGGTGTGTAAATGTAGGAGTAATGTGGGTGTGTCAAAGCAAACACCTAAATCTATAGGAAGAACTTTGAAAACACACCCTATTCTCCAAGAATGGAGGCACTGGCTAAAATGAAGTTTGGAGGAAAAGATCAGAACTCAATTATGTGCAAGTGGAAGATTGCTCAAGAAACAGTGAGGCCCCATGTTGCCACTAACTTGTTTATCAGTGTTCTGAAGAAAAACAGATCAAGTGGGATGGAAAGGGTTGGAGACTGAGAGGAATGAAGATAGAAGAAGAAGAGAAGATTATGAAAACTGGCTCAATTATAGTAGTTGAAAAAACTGAGGAATTACATGATCTACCATGAGAGCTGGGGAACCAAAAGAAAAAGGAAAAAAACACAGTTGTGCATCTTATGCTAAAGATAAGGACTGAGATATAGGTCTTCTAATGTTCATTTAATATTCCAAGGCAAAAAAAAGTCCTAGTTCAAGGAATGAGAAGAATTTGTCCTTAATTCATTCACATTTTGGGTGTACATAGACTCCTGTTGATTGGATAATACCTGCTAACTTTCACAAGCAATCATCTTTGTAGGATCTACTATTTCAATTTCTGACTTCTCGGCAGTTTCAAAATCTTGAGAACATACACAGAGGTATTTCCACGCCTTTGTCCACTCAAGAGTTCACACATAAAATTACATCACTCTATGATTTTATGTCCTCACAGATTCACTACTAACTTCCATGACCCTAATTTTTAGTAGGAAAGAATTTAGTACCTTAGAGAGCTTGTGACAGAATTTGGGCTAATTGGTATTCCTGAAAAATTTAGAAGGATGACAGCAAATTTAGGGATAGAGTTTTTTTTTGTAAAAGAAAATGGCATAAATTGGAAAATAATGGAAAACATTAGCAAAAGGAATTCTGGAACCACAAAAGAGACAGATTTAACTAAGTGAGTAGTTTTTTCCTCCAAAAAGAGTAGCAATCATTTTTATGTAGTTTAGAAAACATATCAATGTAAAGAATAGGGTTATCACACCTAGAAACAAGGATATTATTAAAGAATAATAATGCAATGACAATAACAGTATTTAAAGAATTATACAATAAAAATTCAAAGGGGCTGGGAAGGTGTCTCAGTGGTAGAGCAATTGCCTTGCATGCATGAGACCCTGGGTTTGATTCCTCAGCACCACATAAGCAGAAAAAGCCAGAAGTGGCCTGTGGGTCAATTGGTAGAGCATTAGCTTGAGCTGAAGAGCTGAGAGACACTGCCCAGGCCCAGAATTCAGGCCCCATGACTGACCAAAAAAAATTCAAGAATTACCTCTAAATTACCTTCAATATTTTTCATGAAATATTCCACAAGCTGTCACAAGCATGCATACAAATACATTTTCAGTTTAGTTTAAATTTAGACAAAGTGGCTTTCTGCAAACCCAGCTACTATGACCTATCTAAAAATCTAGAAATTGTTGCAAGAAAAGCTTGCTTTTCACCATCCTCAACTCTGTTCTCACCTCAGCTGCTGACTTTTTATTTTTGTTTAAGAAGCCATGCCATTTGGGGAATGGCTAGTTACATCTCATGTTAAAAACTAGAGTCCCCTCTTTCCTTTGACCTCTCCCCTTTTTTTTCTTTCTCAGGACTACAAAAATCAAAAGAAATGTTGAACTAGTGGGGCTGTGATTTCCCACTTGCACTCTTAGTACTGTTCATAAGAGTGACCTTGGAATTCTAAAGTCTAAAATGACTTGGAGGAAACTTTCCATGCAATATCACTTGATTTGTTTTCAGACACACACACAACCATCAACTAATTGAAACACTCCATGGGTTTATTTATTTTTAATGTACAATGAGTTAAATTAAATGGCTCTTTACATTGATCTGAGTGACTGTAGATTGGTAAAGAAATTCCCAAGTGTAGGGAGGAGGCAGTCACCTTGAACTTGATTTTTGGTGACAGTTCCAATTCCTCCATCCTTACATGATACTCCAGCTATGGAAAAGGAAAATTAGTAAACTTTCATATAGGTCAAAGTACTACTAGACATTGTCTGCTTCCTTAAACTCCATTCTCAATTCACAAGTGGAACAATGTAATTTTTTCTCTTTTTTTCCTGTTGTTTTATTTAATTAACTACTCTTTACAATTCTGTCATTAAAACAAAAAGTTAGTACTGAGTCCTGGAGGTTTAGCACTATGTAACACAATCCACAATTCCTGTGAATTTACATGGACCCATGTATGTTAATTTCAGAGGGAATCTCATTACTTAATGCAGTAAAAGCATGGCAAATAGTGGCATAACAAAACAATACAAATCTTGACAACTTTTATTTTAACTATCACAAACAAGTTAAGCCAGGCATCAGTGGCCTGCATCTGTTTTCCTTGCAGTTCAGGAAGCCTGGATCTAAGGATTGAGATTCAGCTTGAGCATGGAAAGTCCATGAGAGTCTTGTCTCCAACAAACAAGCAAAATGTGGGAAATAGTGGTGTGAATCAAATAGTAGAGCACAATTCTTGGGAGAAAAAGTTAAGGCAAAGGACCTGAGTTTAAGCCCTAGTACTTGGCCTCCACCTACAAAAAATGATAGAATAAATGGAATGTCACTTTATTGGTGAGATTCATCTACAGAAAGGATTTCTGTACCTGTGTCACCTTTAGGAGTTATGAACATGTAGATTATCAATGGATTAATTTTGTAATTACAAATAAAATTAGAATTTGGGACTGCTCTCTCAGATACTAAAAAGTTATCTACCATTATAATAGTAGATTTCAAAACAAATCTTAGGAGAAATGTGTGACTCCATCTAAGACTTAAAATGTCCTGGAAGATAGAAGATAATTCAAAGCTGATGTATCATCACAAGAATGAAAATTAAGTAGACATCAAGAGAGTATCATACACTTTTTAAAACTTTTTCATTGTAGGTGAACACAACCATCTAATCTCAAAACCAGAGCTGATTATGTTATCATAGTATTGATCATACTGGCATTATCATGATAATATTGATATTATGATAATATTGAGAGGGAATGATAGCATGGTAATATCACATGAAATATGTCATATGAAAAAATTCATGGTTCAATGTCAAAGAATATGGGCTTTTAATAATTTTACATATTCAATAAAACCAATAAATTTTCATGGAATTTTTTCTTATTTATTTTGTACTGATTATAAAAATCATTAACATTTCCTATTTCTTAACTATGAAATAATTTCTACCTGAATTCATAATTGAAGCTATTAATGGTTCAATACATACTACATCTCTATCCAAATTTAAACAAAATTGAAATTTTTGTCTGTGTTCAATAAAAGTCAGTGGAGCATGTAAAGTGGTGTTTTCCTAGAAACAAAAATACACCACATAAGGATTACAAAATGATTTTCTTAAATTAATTAGCTATGGTGCAAAGCAGACCATATATAGATATATACTGAGCGATTTTTTTCACAGTCTAGCAGAGTAAATGCACACTTCTCCCCAAACTAGTACAATACTCCAGAATGGTTATTACATTGTTGGTGCAAACTGAATACTACTTATAAGTGAAGAATTAGAAAAATTAGGGCTGAGTCCATTTTACAATTTGCTAATTTGCTAACTGCTGATTCTGCTTCTGTAAACTTGCTTACGCTGGCACTGACCCTTCCCTTCCCAAAAATGAGTTAAGAAGTTTCAGGGACCAGATGCCGGCCCCAGGACAAGGTCAGTGGTCGTAGATAAAGAACAGACAGTACGTGTTCCTCAGTTCCCATTTAGAAATTCCCCAGACAGGACCTTGAGACAACGACCACCTGGCAAGACCACAAGCTAAGCCAAATGTCAACCAATCATAGGCCTGTAACCATGTAAACTCCCCCCTTAAACCAACCATGGGCCAGTCATTTTACAAAGAGTGTTACAAAATTTCCCACATGGCAAAGTGATTGTTGGTGTATATGGTGACCTTTAAATGGACCAATCATGGGATGCTTTGTGTTATGCGTTAATCTTGTGGGTTTTGCCTTTAAAAAGGGCTTGTAACCGCTGCTCGGGGCTCCCTGTCTGCTCGGGACAGAGAGTCCGTTTGCGCAAACGTCAAATAAACTCCTCTTGCTTATTGCATCTCCCGGCCTGGAGTCTGAGTTTTCTGGGGTGCCCTCCCGTTGACGAAAGTATCCTAGGGGGCTAGGGTCTTTCATTTGGTGCATTGGCCGGGAACCAGGCGCCCCCAAATCCCAGATTCCAGGACCGGCAGGAGGTAAGATAGAGCTCTTGTCTTTCGTGTTTGTCGTTTTCATTTTATTTTCTGGGATCCAAATCTGTATTTGGACTAGAGGGAAAAGCAGACGTGCCCAGTACCCTAGTCCCGCCCTGGAGTCCTGCTCCAGGGTCGTCTGTATTTGGGCCAGAGGGAAAAGCAGACATGCCCAGTACCCTGGTCCCGCCCTGGAGTCCTGCTCCAGGGTTGTCTGGAGGAAGGAGGAGATCCGAGTGTCTCTCCGTTCTGGGGAGTTAAGGCGAGGCCGGCCACACCCATCTGTAATTCCTTCCTCATCTGTACTCGGTTGCCGCGCGGCGTCTGGTTCTGTCTGTCTCTGTTTAGTGTTACTCATCTTTAATGTGTGTTTTGTATTCTCTATAGAGATGGGTCAACAAGTGAGTCCACTCCTAGGACACCGGAGACCTTGTCCTAGTTCGTTTAAAAACAAAAACTGCTGGTTCTGCTTTTGTAACTTGCTTGTTTGTCAATTATAAAGCTGCCACTGACCACCTGCGAGTGGCCTCAGTTAGAGCTCAGCCTCGGGCCTTGGCTTGGGGGTCTGAGCGTAGGGGAGAACCTGTCAGTCTGAGGGGACGGCCGCTAGGGACTTTTGTCCCTTGCCCCAAGATGACTGGCAATTCTCCTCCGCCTTGGAAGGCCCCTGGGTCAAGGTCTGCAGGAATCTAAGAGAAAATTCCTCCGGAGGTGAGTAGGGGTGTTGAGTCCCCTGGTAAGTGAATGGTAGTGAGGTGTCGCCCCATTCACTGAGACCTGATTTTGTCTTTGTGGCCACTTGTTTGTCTTGTTTACTTTAGTGTGTGTGTTTGTTTTATGTTTTCTGGGGTAGGGAAGTTCTGGGTGAGTGTGGCAGGCTCACCCAGCAGACTCTGGATTCAGCTTGCTGAGTAAGAACAGCACAGAGTTCCGGTAGGGATAAACTGGGGCCCATTAGTACCCAACTCAGCCTTCAGTTCTTGTCTAGTTCTGTTTTAGAATTGGTACCAGTTTTAAATGTGGATCCTTGGTTTTTGTGTTTATCTGTGTTTTTGTTATTTATTTGAACATCTCTGGGGAAATAAAAGTTCCAGCTGGGCTCAGTCACAGACCTGCTATGCCCACCCTCCTTTGAGGCATGGAAGGTTACTGGGCTAGTTTGGTTCCCTTCAAGCCTCAGGCTGCATTTTCTCCTTGTGGAGGCTGCCAGCAGGGAAGGTGTAGAAGGCTGTGTGCCTAGTTTGGACTTTTTCAGCTAGTCCTGACAATGTAACAATTTGTAAAGTGCTCTTGTCTAAAATTGGATTTAAAAAAAAATCTGGCTAGTTTAGTTTCAGGTGACCCCCTCCCCCAGCCCTCCTCCAACAGAAGGGATTCAAAAGACTAATTAGTGAATTGCCTTGCTAGATAAGCAAGCTCTGGAAAAATAAAGCCCAACAAAGGTACCTAGTTTAAAAGAAATACTGTCTTAAATTTTTGTTTAAAAACTTTAAAAGGTGTACGTACGACTGATTTTGATTTTTGCGTGCTTTAAGATCTGTCTGAGTGTTTTGGGTGTGTGTGTGTAAATGTGTTCAAAGATAAAAATTGTCAGCATGCTGTAACAATTGGGTGAGTTTAAATTTAAAATTCAAAAGGTTATGAGGTTTGGACATTACCAAAAATTATAAAAAAAAAATATTCACATTGTTTTAAATGGCTTTTTAAAGATTCTTTAACTTGCAAATTAGAAAATCTGGTATTTAAAAAAACTAATATATTAAATGCATAAGACTGTTTATACTGTAATCAAGTTATCTGGCTTAACAAAATGCATTGGCTGTTTGGGATCTGGTTCCCTTGGCTAAAATTTGGGATAAATATTAAAAATTTAAATATAAAGGTTAGTTTAACACTGTCAAAGATGTTACTTGTTCTGTCTGTCTAAAAACTGTGTATTTCATTTGAGAACCAAGAGATAAGAAAAGGGAAAACTAGAAGCCAACAGAAAACCTGTCTTTAGGGGTAAGAGGTAAACAAGCAGAAGTGCAGTTCAGCTAGCCATGCATGGTGGGACAGGCCCTGGGAGGAGTCCACACATGGTGAAAGAGGGCAAGCTGGCACAAACGCAGTTCATCTAACCCTAAAGAGTCGGATTGGGTGCGTACCCATTCCATAGAAGGGGCTGAGTGGCCCATCTTTGTTCTCTCTATTCCCTGCAGACAGACACTGAAAACATGATGGTTAAAATGATTGATGTGATAATCTGATTAGTATTGCTAAAACTTCCCCTTGGATGTGTTAACATTAAAATTAAAAAGGCCTTAAAAAGAGGGTTAAAAAGTTATTTGTATAATGTGACTTGCTTTTAATGTTTTACAATTAGGATGTTTTTAAAAGTTATAAAGATGTAAAGTCTAGCTTCGTGGTATAGTGATGGTGACTGTAATTTTCGCATTAAGAAAAAATTGTCATTTGAGTTTAAAAATCTTAATGTGTGTCTGTTTTAAAACAAGCAACTAAGAGGTAATGAGTGACACTTGGCCTCAAGATTTCAAGGGATCTTTTCAAAATGCAAATAAGAGGTTTTAAAAAAATTAATTAAAAATGGATTTTTGGATATAAAGTTTAAATGAAAATTATCCTTAACATTGGCCTCAATGTGCACAAAGAAAAAAATTAGGATTATGAAAATGATTGCTGTTCCAGTTTGCTCTTAAAGGTTTTTTTTAAGTTTCCAGCAAGCCCAGAGCAAAGCACAGAGGATTCTTAAAAGTTTGTCAGATGTAACTTTGGCTCTTAACAAGTTTCAGGTAAGAGCATGCTTAAAAGCTACTTCTATGTTGACCACCTTGTTGCTTTTAATTGGAGTAAAATGGCCTTTTATAAGACTCATTGATCTGCAAACTGGTTCAAAGCCAGCCCGGGCACAAAAAGGTTCCTGTGAGACTGTCACCTCTATTCAGCCAGCAGAGTACTAGCCCTGGACTAAAGAGTCAGGGGACAGTACTCAAGCCCCAAGCTCAAGACTCACAGTGGCAGAGTACTAGCCCTGGACTGAAGAGTTAGGGGACAGCATTCAAGCCCCAAGTCTGGGACTCAAAGTGGCAGAGTGCTAGCCTTGAGCTGTAGAGCTGAGGGACAGTGCTCAGGCCCCGAGTTCAAGTCCAGCGACCAGCTAAAGGGAAATGCCAATGAGGCATTTGTCCCAAAGTGGAGAAGACACTCCTGGGACAAAAGCGATGGAGGAGCATCAAGAGGCAGTAAGCCACTGCTTAAATGGCAGAAATGTTAGATCCTAGAGTCATTTGTGCGTGGCCCTTCAAAACTGGTCAGAGCCGGGAGGTCATAAAAAGAGTTTGTAAGCATGCCAAATGTCCGTGACTATCTACCTTGTAAGGGACAGGAACTTGCCAGTCCTCTGTGATGATAAAAAGCTAATGTTATAAAATGTGGGGGATAGTTTAAATCTCAACCCCTTTATGTGCCAAAAGCTCTAATTGGCAGCTCTAATTGAGCTGACACCAGTTAAATGAAATTCATCTGCTCAGGAAAAAGTTTATAAACCCGAGAGTGTGTTTCTATTGATATCTGTCTAAAGGCCTGCAAAGGTAATTTAGGCATTGTTGGGATCTTTAGAGATCACATTCCTAAGCCATCTAGAAAGATGTTTTTGCAAACCAGGGTGCTAAACAAGCTACACTGCTGTAGCTGGAGAAAAGGTCTGTGCAGTTGTCAAAAGTTAAATATTGTTCTAAATGACATCTAACCCTGATAGCCTCTTTGTAAAATAGGCTAAGGTTATAGGTTCCTGGCTAGGTAAGATCAACGCCCCTGAAGTCAGCTGAAGAAGTTACAGAAGATGGACCTTCGCCCTTCTACCTCTTTTTTTAAGATCAAGGGTCCAGAGTCAGAAATTTTGGAAAAATGAGGCAAAATAGATAAAATAATTTTTAAAAAAAGGCATAAAAAATAGTGTTAACAGTTGTCAGTGTATAAGGTGTAAAGACTGCATCTGTCAGAGATGGCTACAAGACTCAGCCTTCTGAGCCTTCTGTGTCTTTTTACAAAAATATCTGGTTAGTAAAAAGTTGTGGTTTTGTTAAATTGTCCTGGACTATTGTTTAAAGATCTTAAAAACCAGCAGGATCAAAGCCTGCCAAGCCTATGCAATGTATTTTTAACCAGTCTGTGTAGGAATTTACAGCCGAGCATGAGTTGTGACAGTCCCTTGGAGCCACTGAGAGATCCTGCTGCTGCTGCTGCTGCTGCTGCTGCTGCTGCTGCTGCTGCTGCTGCTGCTGCTGCTGCTGCTGCTGCTGCTGCTGCTGCATACCCTAACGGGTAAAGTTCAACGACGGCCTGACAGCCACCTGGGGAAACTCCTGCCTGATTCCATCACCTGAGTCTGCTTCCTGGTTGAATGCTGCTAAATCTAAGATCTTGTGGGACATTCTTTTGGGTGATATCCAGAAACCCTCTCTTCCCACAGTGGATATTGAGGACAAGGATATCACTGGCTTGCTTGTCTTAGGCACTTCAGTGCATAGTGACTGAAAATCCACTCTATGGTCACAGCCTAGTTTGGCTCTGGTATGGTAATGACCTGAGTATGTTATCAATAAAAATTGTAAAGGAGAGGGGGGTAGTAAAAAAAGCCTTGGGAAAGGAATTGTAAAGGAGCGGGGGATAATAAAGAAAGCCTTGGGAAGGGAATTGGGGAAAAATTGATATCCCCTTTAGATAAAAAAGGATTTGAAAAGTAAGGATTGTCTTTAATTATTTAAAAAAAAAAGACAAACCTCAAAAAGTTTAAGTATGTCGCAAATGGTATGAGTATGTTGCAAATGGTATGAGTATGTCTTAAAATTGGAGCTTACAAGTATAGCTGGTATAAAATTAAGTTAACTGTGATACACGGAGGCAGGACTGGTAAAAAAAAATGTAAGGGGCTCTGGTACTGTTACTTTTGTTACAATCGGACCTTGTATACTCCACAGACTGGTATCTTTTGTAAAAAAAAAAATAAAAATAAAAAAAGATCAGCGCAGTCCATCTATTAGTTCTGAGATCCAAATACCAAGCTTTGAGAACAACTGACATCCCACAAGATAATATAGAGACACCCTAAATTTTAAGATTAAAATTACTCCAGAGAAGAAGTGGGGAATGAAGAATTAGAAAAATTAGGGCTGAGTCCATTTTACAATTTGCTAATTTGCTAACTGCTGATTCTGCTTCTGTAAACTTGCTTACGCTGGCACTGACCCTTCCCTTCCCAAAAATGAGTTAAGAAGTTTCAGGGACCAGATGCCGGCCCCAGGACAAGGTCAGTGGTCGTAGATAAAGAACAGACAGTACGTGTTCCTCAGTTCCCATTTAGAAATTCCCCAGACAGGACCTTGAGACAACGACCACCTGGCAAGACCACAAGCTAAGCCAAATGTCAACCAATCATAGGCCTGTAACCATGTAAACTCCCCCCTTAAACCAACCATGGGCCAGTCATTTTACAAAGAGTGTTACAAAATTTCCCACATGGCAAAGTGATTGTTGGTGTATATGGTGACCTTTAAATGGACCAATCATGGGATGCTTTGTGTTATGCGTTAATCTTGTGGGTTTTGCCTTTAAAAAGGGCTTGTAACCGCTGCTCGGGGCTCCCTGTCTGCTCGGGACAGAGAGTCCGTTTGCGCAAACGTCAAATAAACTCCTCTTGCTTATTGCATCTCCCGGCCTGGAGTCTGAGTTTTCTGGGGTGCCCTCCTGTTGACGAAAGTATCCTAGGGGACTAGGGTCTTTCATAAGGAATACTAATAGTAATGATATTGTGATCATTTCCAAGACTATTGGAGAATAATAAGACGGTTCAATATGCATCATTCTTGAATTCTTGCAGAAGTAGTTTTTAATTTTTTATCTGAAAAATAATAGCATGACATTAGGGAAACAAATATATGTTAGTTTATATAAACTTGTAGATATTTAATGGGCAGCATTTGTTTTCAAAGAAATTTTTGTTTTATCAATTTCTTCAGCTGAAATTTGCTTTTTTGCTAAAATATATTTGGAACCATAATTTTAAGTTATATGTCAACATGATTTCATTTAATATTTCATCTAGAAGAAAATCTCTTTAAGACAAAAATAAAAACCTAAAGTTGCCATGAATGTAAAGCAGAAATAAGTGGAAAAGAAGAAGCATAATCAAAGCACAATGTGTGCATGTATAGAAATGTCCCAGTGAAATCCACTAACATGGATATTAATGAGTATAACACACTTAAAATTTGTTAATGATTATTATAGAAAACATGGCATGTATCTGATATTTTTCTTATTACCTGAGCCCTATTGTTCATGCACATGAATGAAATAATACAATTTTTAATAACGTATTGCATTTTGTCAATGAACTATTTTGAACTCTAAGAAATGAAGAAATATTGGTCCCAGTACAACAACAAATGGAATGTGAACTTGTGTCTGCCTGACAAGGCTAAAAGCTCTTTTAGACTTTCTCTTCTATCTCAGATAAAATAAAATCAGACCAGGATATTTCTATGAAGAACTACCAAAACTGAAACAACAAAATACAAAAGAAACATGTGAAGTAAGAGGCAGTAAAAAAATGACACTGGAGGACTGATAAGAAACACAGACAAATCTCACAGGTGTAAACTTAAAATAGAAGGAAAGAGACACAAGTCTGGGAGGCAAAGTCTGCAATGACTTTTTCTGAAGGCTAACCTCAGATTTGGGAAGAAATTGAGTCTCCATTCCAGATGCTAGGCAATTTAAAATTACAACATAACAACATAAAAAAGAGAGATCTATTTAGTTCTATTTCTTTTCTCCTTAGAATGTATTTATTCTGGTTTTTAAACTACATTGGATAGAAGACAAGGATCAGTGGAGGAGATGGGGAAAAACAAGTCGTTTAAGGATTCAGGTGGACCTGTTGCAACAATGAGAAGTACAAATTGTCATGTTAAAAACGAGCTTTACAATGTCGGTGGGGGGTAGAAAAAGGGGGAAGGATTGGGTGGGGGGGTGGGGGGAGGCTGGGAAGGGAGGTGAAGGGTAAACAAAGGAGGAAGCTGCAATGCTTGGTAAGAAATGTATGCATTATCCTGCCCATGTAATTGTAACCCCTCTGTACAGTATGTTCACTAATAAAATAAAATTCACACACACACACACACACACACACACACACACACACACACACACACACACACACACACACACAAAGAAAAGCTCAGAAATGTAGAGACCTTAAGGCACTGACCCAAGTGTAAAAAAGTTCACAAACTACCATGAATTGTGGTTCATCCAGTGAATGTATTTTAAGCCACGTGACTCTGAACTATAAAGTGATTTCAGATGAGGAGTCTTTTGAGCAATAAGTAATTTGGTTGCTCACTGTAAATTGTCTTCTTTTAGAAATGAAAACTCACTCATTTCCCCATAAGTTATTAGTAGTTTTAGCATTATGTCTTTAAAGTTTTTAAGGAAAACAGGAATGAGGTAAATACCTTCTACAAAACAGATCTGTATGATATATTGGTCATGCATGTAGTCCCAAAGGTCAGAGAATCTAAATATGTTAGTCTGAGATGACTTCTTGAGGAAAAACAATGTCAGTAAAAACTACTGAATATTATGCTTAGTTTCTGTGGTTTTCTGGTACTCATTTATATGCTCAAATACATAATGCTTTAAGAATTCTTTATTATGTAATACATGCCTTTTATAGGAAGACCCAAAAGGGTTAAACAGTCCTATTATATCAAACATATATCATATCATAACCATATCATATAAACAGCACTAATATGTACATAGTCATTGATGTATGACTGTTTCTTACAAGTTTTAGCTTTGTAATTTGGGCAATAATTGTGAAAATCTTCAAGTTATATTAAAATCTATTGCTAACATTTCAAACTATAGGGCACTCAGTCTATCTTGGATATAGACATCTTGTTTATTTATTTATTCAGTACTAGTTCTTGAACTCATAGTCAAGATTCCAATTCTAGCTATTTTTCTGGTTAATTGGAAATAAAAAGTCTCATAGGTTTGTTTACTGAAGTTGCCTTCGAACTTTGATACTCGCATCTCAGCATCCTTAATGGCTAGGATAACTGATACGTGCCTTTAACATGGCTTCTATCTTTAATTTTAAAAGTTTACATTTTGAGCTATAAATGTCCCAATTTAAACAGACTATTTAACGTTATGTTAAGATTTTTAGATTATTTGCAAAGTTAAGAAACAATAGTATTTTTCAATGTTGCTTTAAAAGCTAATATACATTTATGCAGCTTGCATACACAATACATGCACACATCCATTCTTTTCCTTTTCCTGCTTTTTAAAAATAAAGTGTTATTTTTCTAAGGATCTGAAAGCCCATATAATTTTGAAACTGCTTTTAGGGAGCTTTTCCATTATTTTTTTGCTTGCTAATTACTTTTCTTATCCAATTTCATTTGCAGTTTGAATAAATAAACTGTTACTTTCTGCCTGTGGGTTACTAGAAGAACAGACACTATGCAGCTGTAATAAAATCATAAATTTTTTTGAACAGGCAATTTCCAACTTAGACTTCCACACAGGGTTTTTAATTTCTAGGGTTAGAGAAATAAGTTTATTGAACCTTCAGAGCTTTATGCTAATTTATGAAGTTTGCATTGGTGGAGATTAAGGAAAATCATGATATGTTGTATTTTGACATTGTAAACTGTAATTTTAAGGACAATTAAAGTGATTATCTTTCATACTGCTTAATCTATATTTCAAATTTTGTAGAGGCAAGATTGGATTTTGTAGCAATAATTTTACTGTGTGTGCATCTCCCATTGCAAATCTTAAAGAAACTTGTATAATTTGAATTATTGGTCAAAATTATTTGTGTTCTTTTTCTCTTTTCATTTCAACTCCCTAGTAAGACAGCAGTACTTATTTCACAGTGAATAATTTCAAATTTTGAATTTTTGTTGGTTAAGTACTGACTAAACTTTAAATCTCATACAATAGTTTAATTGCATTTGTTTGATACAAAAATAAAATAATAAAATATTAAACGTGACAGCTTTATAAAATATATTCAGTAGTAATTTAATATTAAATTTAACTATGAAAATGCTTTTTTATACTTATTTTTAACTTTTCAGTTATACTTACTTCTGAAATCTTCACTGATAAAGAAATATCTGTAATCTAAAAATACTTTTTACAAAAAACTGGAGTCTGCATTAACATAGTACATTAGGTCCTTATTAATTTTTCTCAGTGAAACAAAAAGTAGTTAGACCCTCAAGTAAGTAAATGTATTCTAATTTTAGCTATGTAAAAATAAAATAAGTAAATATATTCTAGTTTTAGCTATCTAAAGATAAAATATTCTAAAATATTTTATAAGTACATATTTGAGCTGCAAAGCACAATTGAAGGTATCAAATTCCCTGAAACATAACTGAAAACTTATTTCTTGTTTGAATCCCCTTAGGTCAACCTAAGGGTACACACTGCCTCTTAACCTACTCATGGACTTTTTTTGCCTCTTTTGGTAAGTTTTCTATGGTACATAGAAATAATCATGCCCTACACATTATTTATGTTCAACAGTTCAGAGATATTTCACAAACCTCCGCTGGTTCTGATTTTAATAACATAAAAGTGCATGTAACTTCAGCATTTTTCAGGTACGTAGGCAGAAAGAACAAAGGTTTCCAGAGGCTATTAATACTAGAAGATGTTTATGGAGAGGGGTCAGACTCATGGGTAATTGTTGTAGAAATTCTTGGATAATTAGGAAAAAAATTGCATGAATTTTAACTTTGAGTGTCACCTAAAATAGGCTTATTGAAGTCACTTGCAAATTTTGAGAATTACAGCATTGTATTTACTACAATAAAAATAATGAATTTTGAAAACATATAAAGCCAGATATTTAACTTTTAAAGCCAGAGAGCTACAAAAGCTAATATGGCAGGTAGACAAAAAAATTACAAAAACAAGAGTGAAAAGAAATGATTATAAAGAAGCATTTTCTTTTCTGTTTTTTAATTGTGAAAATAACGTGCAGAGGGATAACAATTACATAGGCAAGGTAATGAGTACATTTCTTATCAAGCATTGTTGCCTCCTCCTTTGTTTCCACTTCCCATTCTGTCCCATCTCCCTGCCCCCCCCCATGCCAACGTTGTAAAGTTTGTTTTTCGACATAACGACTTGTACATCTCATTGTTGCAATAGGTCCACCTGTATCCCTATTTAAACAATTTGTGTTTTCCCTTCCCCTCTACAAATTATACCAACATCAAATACAGTGAAAACAGGGGTTATGTCGTGGGGGAGGGACATAAAAGCAACAAAGAGATCATCTTATAATTATGTTAGAAACAATCACAAGAAAGAAAAAAATTTTGAGTCCTTATCTTGAGGTTCATTTCACCTAACATCAACTTATCTGACCGATTCTAACTGTCTCAGACATATCCTAGTAATTGCAAAAAAGAGAAACCATGGGACCTATGTTTCTTTGGGGTTTGCTTACTTCACTTAATATAATTTTTTCCAAGTCTTTCCAATTCCTAACAAATGGGGCAATGTTATTCTTTCTGATGGAGGCATAGAATTCCATTGTGTATATACACCACATTTTCTTGAACCATTCATCTACTGAGGGGCATCTCTTTAAGTCTTTTTTTTTTTGGTCGGTCGTGGGGCTTGAACTCTGGGCCTGGGCGCTGTCCCTCAGCTCTTCAGCTCAAGGCGAGCGCTCTACCACTTGAGCTACAGCGCCACTTCCGCTCTTAAAGTCTTTATCCTACTTATTTATTGGGCAGTGGTTTCTTTGAGAATTTGTTGTTGGGTGATTTAATTTTTTGATTCCAGGTATATTTTATGTATGAGACCCTTGTCCGTTATATGGCTAGTGAAGATCTCCCAATCTGTAGGCTTTTTATTGATTAAAGAAGAATTTGCTCTATGTGGAGTCTTTTGAGGAATCGCCATACTACTTTCCAAAGTGGTTGAACAAGTTTACACTCCCACCAACAATGAAATAAGGTTCCCTTCTGTCCACATCCCTTCCAGCATCTATTGTTATTAGAGTTCTTGATTTTTGTCATTCTAACTAGGGTGAGGTGGTATCTCAATGTTGTTTTGATTTGCATTTCTTTTATGGCTAGGGGAGTTGAGCATTTCTTCATGTGTCTATTGGCCATCCTTGTTTCTTCTTCAGAGAAGTTTCTCTTTAAGTCATTAGCCCACTTATTTAACCCAGCAGTCCCACATTTGGGCATTTACCCAAATGTTTACAAACAAGACCACACTAAAGCTACCAACACAACTATGTTTATTGCAGCATTATTTCCCATAGCTAAGATATGGAACCAACCCAGATGCCCCTCAGTAGATGAATGGATCAAGAAAATGTGGTATATATACACAATGGAATTCTATGCCTCCATCAGAAAGAATGACACTGCCCCATTTGTTAGGCAATGGAAAGACTTGGAAAAAATTATATTAAGTGAAGTAAGCCAAGCCCAAAGAAGCATAGGTGCCATGATTTCCCTTATTTGCAATATCTAGTATATGTATGAGTCAAGCAGGAAAGGCCAGATAAGGTGATGTTATTTTAATTTTTTTCTTTCATGCATTTGTTTCTAACGCAATTATAAGATTATTTCTTTGTTGCTTTGTATGTCCCTCCCCCACAGTATAACCCATGCTTTCACAGTATTTGATGTCGGTATAATTTGTGGAGGGGAAGGGGAAAAACAAGTCATTTAAATAAGGACACAGGTGGACCTGTTGCAACAATGAGAAGTACAAGTTGTCATGTCGAAAAGGAACTTTACAACTTGGGGGGGAGGGTTAAGTGGGGGGAGAGGCTGGGAATGGAGGTGAATGGTAAACAAAGGAGGAGGCTATAATGCTTGATAAGAAATGTACTCACTATCTTGCCCATGTAATTGTAACCCCTCTGTACAGTATTTTCACAATAAAAATAAAGAAGCATTTGCTAAGAAGGACAAACAATCTAAAGTTCCAGCTATTTCCCCCCACGTACCTTAATAGTATTGTAATCTTTGTATTCATAAATGTAATTTGATAAACTTATTTTATTTCAATGCTTTATTATCTCATTACTCTTATTAAATCAAACATTGCATTAATATTACCTAATATCTTTCATTATTTATTAATTTTAGATAATCTTCCAATGGATATTCAGCAAAATATGTATAGGTGTATAATGTATCTTAATTAGAATAACTACTGCTATCATTCCCTCTATTCCAACTCCACCCTTCTGTTCAAGTTTTGTAGCTCCATTTTTGCATATATATTGAATATTAAGTATTATGTTTATATTCATCCCCCATTGCATTTAATTTGTCCCCTTTCCAAACTCATATCCCCTTTAGATAGACTTGTTTCTTGGTATTCATTTTGTTAAATCATCTGTAAATTATACAAAGGAGTTATGGTTGAATTTCTATGCTGTCACCCTTTTAATCAATTTATTTTAATTCTTTGATTCCAAAATAAATTATATATGAAAGTGAAAATTAGCTTTATTAATTGTTAAATACAAGAAACAGAACAACACTGATGTTTCAAGTAAATTTTAAAATGTTTTCCAGAAATTCAGGATACTAATTCCTTTACTAAAAAGCTCTACTTATTAATTACCAAAGGAAGACTACATAAAACATACTTATAAAATTATATACTACTAGATGCATATTTAATATGTAGGATGAAATAAAATTAGTGAAAAGTGTACCATATCTTATAATGAGTTTATGTGATAGTATGGCAAATATCACAGAAAAATAGCACCTTAATATCCTTTTATTCTTTGAATATTTAAAAGTAGTAAACCTTCTATTTGGTTGTAAGTCAAAAGATATAAGAAAACTGGGAAAATTTGTTACATAGCTGTGTATGTGTTTGTATATATATGTGTTTGTATATATACGTATATAATATACTTTTTACTCTTTATGTTGTAATATAAACTACTTAAACTTGGACTACTAAATAAATATAGACTTTCTTACTACTGAAAATCATTTGTAGAATTTCTACTTGTTAACCATGGGCCTTGGAGGAATCTTTTATGTCCTACTGATCACATTAGTTCTTCCCATTTTGTGAGAAATTTTTTAGAGTTGTTATATGGAGTTTAATGGCTTCCCAAAAAATTCACATCCTAACTCCATTCTAACTGGAAATACACTGGACTATTTGGTTAGCGAAAATTACAGGTGCAAATTTAGTTTGATTGTTCATCAATTCAATTTAAAGAAAGAGGCTTTTCCTGAATTATAGTGGTGAGTCAATTAAATACAAGTATTTTTAAGTGTAAAATATCAGAACATATGAACAAAGTCTGTTATTCCAGCTTTTGGACTCTGTAACAAATACCCAAGTTAACAACTTTAAAAGGATTTATTTTGGCTTATAGTGTCACAAGTTTTTGTCTATTGTTTGCTTGATGTACATCTCTAGTGAAGGAGTAGCATGGCACAAAGACCTTGTGGTAGAGCAAAATTGCTAAGTACATTGTGACTAGGAAGTAAAAGAGATTGCCTGGCTCTGAAGGCTTCCTTCACCACCTCGTGTTCCATCCAGGCTCACAACCTACATGATTCTGTCAACCACATTCAAGATGTGTTATCTACCCTTAATTAATCATCTCAGAAAATTCGAGGCATCCTTCAATTGGATCAAATTGACAATTAAGAAAAACCATCACAAGGACTGAAGTTCATGATAATATGGAGAATGGTCAGACAGAGTCGCAATTACTGAAGAAGCATTAAGCCAATGTATCTACAATTTAGAAAGGCAAGACAACTGATTTTTGTGTCAGCCTCAGATACAATCAATCTTACTATACTTTCATTGAAACTTTTACATAAAAAAGAACCAAATTGTTTTAAGCCAGTTATTTTTGTCATAATTTGTTGCAAAAGTAATGCAAAACTAGTACAAAAGTAGATGAAGTTTAAAACATATATGCACAATTTAACAATGATAGTGCTTAAAATAAATGTATCGGGTCAAGAAAACTGCTAATGCTAAAGTGTGTCTTCAGTGCCTATTTAATCAAATACCATACTTGTTTTTACTATATAGTAAAGTGTTACTATACAGTAGAGTGTTAATTGTGCTTAGCCTTTTGTTAGATTTATTTATTTATGTATTTATGTTTCGTTGTGGGGCTTAAACTCTGGGCCTGGTCACTGTCCCTGAGCTCTTCAGAACAAGGCTAGTGCTCTTCCACTTGAACCACAGAGCCATTCCAGATTTCTGCTGGTTTATTGGCAATACATTCTCGCGGACATTCCTGCCCGGACTGGCTTTTAACTTTGATCCTGACATCACAGCCTCCTGAGTAGCTAGGATTATAGGAATGGGCCACCGGCACCTGGCTATTAGATTAACTTTTTAAAAATGTGTCTGCATTTAAATTTTATATAAACAGAATTCACCAAAGATTGTTTTTAGTGTGCCCAGTATATCATCTCTATACTTTCTGTACTTATACTGTTTGTTGCATTCCATTCCAATGATAAATGTGTATATATTTTATATATGCACACAAATAACATACACACATAAATATATATGTATATATATATATGCCCATAAAATAATTTCTTTTAACATGGAACTCAGTTTTTTAACACTTCCCAGAGATTACTTTGCTAATCCTTATAGATTGCAGTTTACCAAGGCTGTAAGTAAGGCTGTATGAATTACTGGGATATATGGAGTGCCTTATCATCTAAGTGTTTATAGGACACAAGTGACTCGAAGCTCAAGGTTTAAGAATTGCCTGTCTCATCAAGAATAACTCCCACTGATCAATGTGTCATGGATGTAATAACATGACCTTGATCCTTGAACCAGAATATTGTTGAAAAAGAACTAATTTTAGTTAGTACACATTAGCAGTTATGAATGATGTCATTATCAAGACATTGGGAAGTAATTTCAGAAAATTTCTTATCATAACCTTAATCCTTGACGTAAAGGTAAATTCATAGGGTCAATTTTTTGCAGATTTATAGTTATTGTTCTGTGCTGCCTGCATAATATAACAGCCCTGGGACTACGGGCTTTCATTTTGCTCTCCTTATAACATCGGAGAGAATTGAATTAATATGCACTGGTTCCGTTTGAAAATTTCAGATCAGGATGAACCAGGACTTTAAAGGTCTATCACAATGACCATTGTTCAATGGAAGAATTTGCAATTTATTTTACTTAAAAGAAATCTTTCCTAAAGTGATAATTTAGTTAATCTCTCGATAGAAAAAAAAATTCCGGACTTATTTCCATAGCATTTCATGAATTCTATATCAATTTTGTGGGTCCAATGCTTTTTCTCTAAATTTTTTTCACTTAAATATTATCAAGTATTATAATAGTGTTCACATATTCACTGTATCAATACAATTCAAATACAATATTGGAGAAAGAACATAAGAGATAAAGAATGTGGGACTACAGGTACTTGAGGTTACTGTAGCCGACTGATTCTATAATGGTTCAAGGTCTAAGGATAAATAAGTATTGAGGCTAGATCACCTTGATCACTTTTACTTTGTGTTTGACTGTACAAGCTGATTAGGTGTTCTTTCTCTTGGTTGGATGCCTAGCATATATGTAAATATATATTATTTACATATGTTATATACATGATATGTTATAGATAAGTAGATGACAGAAATAGATGATAGATAGATAGATATGTATACATATATACATACATAGACATTTCCAAAATTGTTACACTACTCACAAATGAATAGATTGTAAGAAGTTCTCTAACCCTATATCTAGGTAAATATTTACTTCAGATAGCTTCCTATTTTGTCCCTGGATTTTCTAAAGTGATACATGTTATTATATAACCCTAATTTTGCATCATTAGAAACAATATTAAAGCCTGGTGACAGTGGATAGCATTTATTATTCTCGCCACTCAGAAGGCTAACACTTGGAGACTAAAGTTCAAAATCAGCCTAGTAGGATAGTTCAAGATATCCAGTTAACCACCAAACAGCCAGATATTACGCATCTGGAATAGAGTTCAAATGATAGAGCACCAACCATGTGCAAATGACACAAACAGGAGCATGTTTCTTAGTTTAAGCTCCAAATCCAGAATAAGACTGCAGATTCTGTTTCATAGAATTCTAAATAGTTTCTGATCATATTTCTTTATGTCCTTTACTTAATAGTATTGGGATAACTGTTTATATTTTCTTCAGATTTTTTCTTTTTTGCTTTTATTATGTTTTATGTTTCAGTTTTGTGTTGGTGATGTTTAATTGATGTGTTTCCATTGTGTATTACTCTGTGGCATTTACCTTCTTTGAACTGAAGGATTAAATTTTGATATTGTTAAAACATTCTGTTATTTCATTGTTAGCTTCATATATTGTATTTTCCTCAGTTTGAAAGGCTTTTCCTCTGTTGAAGTCTATTTCAGTTGTAGTCATCTAAATGAAGTGAAACTTTGATCCTATCAATGTTTCATCATTGAAAGCAAATTCCTTAAATAGTCATTAATAACATTGGAAATGCTCTATTTTTTGTCAGTACAATATATGCCTTCAGGGAGAGAACTGTTGTCACACTTAGGGTCATATGCCTGTCTATCCAAGGATCACAAAAACCCTTATTAATACAGTGCATCTGGGTGACATAGCAGGTAGAGTCTATGTAAAATATGACTCATAGTACAGCCTTCAGTTACACCTATCGTGTCAGAAGACATTGTTATCCACTTATCTGATTATTTATCCTAAAATATTTCTTTCCTTTTTACACCTTTATACATTATTACAGCCCCCTAAACTTTCTTACTCCATCTTCTGTAAGGAATCAGTTCTACTGCAAGCAATAAAATAATGGTTCATTGGCCCCAAATCTTTTCTATATGTTAAATTTTGATTTTATTATCATTGCTAAAATTAACATAAAGGGCAGGAAAAATTACTTTCCTCTCAATATAGTTTAAGATTTTTCTCTTTCTTTTTATTGTTTACTTCATGAGAAACATTGAGTATTTAGTTTTGAGAGTGTTTCCAGCGTTTAAACTGAAAATCTTTTCTAAGGTAAAATATAACCTAGGGACGTTCTTTAAATACTCTTATTTATTTTCTTGTTTTGTTCTTTATTTAATTCTCAAATAATGAGACACATGGAAATATCGAACATAGATGGAGAGCTTCTATAAATAATAGAATTCATCAAGAGGGAATTGGTGAAGCTAATACTTGTAATCTGAACTGTGCAGGAGCTAATGATATCTTTGCTCCTCTGAAGCATAATTTTAGTGAGTATGAATTATAAAAGGCTCTCAGACACAAAGTTCATTAAAAACTAAAGAACTGAGATGTTATAAGATCAAGTGGTCATTTGACTCATGCATTGCTAATGGATAATCTTATCATTTGCTTCACAGATTGGACCTATAGCTTTCAAAATTCAGGATGAAGCACATTTTTTAAAATTTAATTTTATTGTCAAGGTGACCTACAGAGGTATTACAGTTACATACATAAGGCACTGAGTACACTTCTTGTAGAACTTATTACCCCCTCCCTCATTTTCTCTCACTTCCCTTTCCCCAATCCCCTCCCCCAAGTTGTACAGTTCATTTCTAACATATTGTCTTCTGAGTACAGTGCACATTTGTTTATTTTTATTTTATTTTATTGTAAATGCGATTGCAGAGGGGTTACAGTTAAATAAGTAAGGCATTTAAAAATTCTAGGTTTTGAATATTTTTCAACATTTTTTCATTTGAGACTTCAGCGGTAAATGATCTTATGTGTTGATGTCATTACAAATATATAGTAAAGAACATTTAGAATAATGCACTATTTTAGGTAAACATGAATGTCGCTTTTCCAGTCACAGAGATTTATCTCCACTACATCAGTTCATTCATGATTTAGAAACCACTTTTTCTTCCTTTTCTTATTTTTCCTTTTCTTACCTCTAGCCATCTTACTTTGTTCTCATTGAAAATAGGAATATGAAACAAGCACTGGAGCCTCATGCCTGTAATCTAAGCTACTCAGGAGGAAGAGATCTGATAATGCCTTTGAGACTCTTATCTCTAGTTAAGCTCAAAATACAGAAGCAGAGTCGTGGCTCAAGTGGTAGAACACCAGCCTTAGCAACGAAAAGGCTCAGAGACAGAGCTAAGTCCCTGTGAGCCCCAGGAATGGCTGGCACACACATGTGTGAACGCACACACACACAGAGAAAAATATAAAGAGCAATTCCATAGTATTGATTGCCTTTAATCACTGATGGGTTCTGAACAACATTGCCAAATATCTTCTAAGTATAAAATATAATGAAAATGATACTCTGGATTTCACAAAGTTGGTTATGCTCTCGTTTCATTGTCTCTAAATTTCTTCATCAAACTTCTTATAATCAATTCCACCATTCTGTCAGAGCTTGCTAAGGCATACAATAATATTCAGATTTTTAAAAAAATCTATACTTTGTTTCTAGGACATACCTGTCCTTATGAACATTACTCGTGGAATATCACTCTACCTCTGGCAGAATCTTTTGTCACAAGACCTGAGATTGTGGTTCATTTCACCCTCCCTCTACTTCCATAGGCATGTTTTTTTCATCTTTCTTGCTACCAATATTCTCCTCTTTTTTAAGTTTAAACGGATAATTCCTCTGTTAAATGGCACTATCAAAATACCTACCTTGTATCTCAATGTGAAAATCTAAACAAGTGCTGAAAGTAAAAATATTTGAACCATTCTCTTTCATATTCTTTTCTCTCACAGTGTCCTAACCTTCAAAAATAGCAATTACCGTCTTTCTCTTGCTGAGGAAAAAAAAATACTTGAATTTGTTTGTAACTTAATTTTAGCTTGAGAGAGTATTTTTTGGTTGTAAAATCAAGTTTTGTTTGCAATCAAACTTAATTTTAAGTTGTTTGCAAATTAAAAAGAAGGTTAGCATGGGATAGTTCATTAAAACAAAGTAGAGTTCAGTGTAGGTTACTTCTATCCCTTATTTAATAAAATAATCCTACAAGTTTCTTAAAGTTGATCTGACTTCTCTATTAGTATCTATGTGAGACTGATATTTACGTAAGATTTGGATGGCTATAGATAGATATATGTACATTCATAATGGGACTCTAATGGACATGAACATCTATTAGATTAAGTAAATACCTAGTATGAGCATATTCATTTAGAAGGGTTGAAGATAACAATACCGGTCCAGCCCATCATCCCAATCAATGGCATTGAGCAGATAAAATGAATGTCAAGGTCAGAATTGAGAATTGTAAGCAGGGAAATGCAATTCTGAGTAAGTCTGTATGGGATGACTCACAGGAGTATTGTATTTTTTGTTACACATATAAGACATTCCCAAAGCATTTTGACTCAGAAATATGCTATTCCAAGACCATAACAGAAAGAGCATTTAAGCATATTTGTTCACTCAATCACTAATCAATTTCATTTTATAATGTTATTGTCCTATTTTTTGAATGCATGGTCCCTATTTGTTTAAATTTAATTTAATTTTGTTTGTGAACATACTGTACAGAGGGGTTACAATTACTATGGCAGGATAATGCGTATATTTCTAACCAAGCATTGCAGCCTCCTCCTTTGTTTAACCTTCTCATCCCTTCCCAGCATCTCCCCTCAGCCGCCCCTGCCCCCGGCCAATCCCAATACTTCTCCTCCCCCCCACCCCGCACCCACTTTGTAAAGCTCGTTTTGGACATGACAACTTGTACTTTTCATCGTTGCAACAGCTCCACCTGTATCCTTAAACGACTTGTTTTTCCCCATCTCCTCCCCAACTTATACTGACATCAAATAGAGTGAAAGCAGGGGTTATACTGTGGGGAAGAGACATACAAAGCAACAAAGAAATAATCTTATAAATGCGATAGAAACACACACATGAAAGAAAAAAACATTAAAATATATATCTAAGGGTTCATTTGCGAAACATCACATTATCTGACCTTTTCTGCTTGACTCATACATATACTAGATATTGCAAATAAGGGAAACCATGGGGCCTATGTTTCCTTGGGCCTGGCTTACTTCATTTAATATAATTTTTTCCAAGTTCTTCCATTTCCTAACAAATGGGGCAATGTCATATTTTCTGACGGAGGCATAGAATTCCATTGTGTATATATACCACATTTTCTTGATCCATTCATCTACTGAGGGGCATCTGGGTTGGTTCCATATCTTAGCTCTGGTAAACAATGCTGCAATAAACATAGTTGTGCTGGTAGCTTTAGTGTGGTCTTGTTTGTATACATTTGGGTAAATGCCCAAAAGTGGGATTGCTGGGTCATAGGGGAGCTCTATGTGAAGAATTCTGAGAAACCTCCATACTGCTTTCCAAAGTGGTTGAACAAGTTTACATTCCCACCAACAATGAAGTAAAGTTCCCTTCTGTCCACATCCCCTCAATCATCTGTTGTTGTTAGAGTTCTTGATTTTTGCCATTCTAACTGGAGTGAGGTGGTATCTCAATATTGTTTTGATTTGCATTTCTTTTATGGGTAGGGATGTTGAGCATTTTTCCTTGTGTCTATTGGCCATAATTCTTTCTTATTCAGAGAAGTTTTTCTTTAAGTCTTTCGCGCACTTATTTATTGGGCAGCTGTTTCTTTGAGGATTTGTTGTTGGGGGATTTAATTTTTTGAGTTCCAATTATATTTTAGATAAGAGACCCTTGTCCGTTGTGTGGCTAGTAAAGATCTTCTCCCAATCCGTGGGCTTTCTATTGATCTTGCTAGCTATGTCATTTGCCCTGCAGAATGTCTGCAACTTTATGCAATCCCATTTGTCCAACCTTTCTTTGATTTGTTGTGTTTCCGGGTCTCTATTCAGAAAATTTTGGCCTGAGCCAAGGAGACCTAGGGTTTCTCGTATTCCATCCTGTAATGTTTTCAGAGTGTCTGCTTTGACTTCGAGGTTTTTGATCCATTTGGAGTTGATTCTGGTGCAGGGTGATATATTAGGATCTAGCTTTAGTTTTCTACAACTAGTTAACCAGTTTTGCCAGCACCATTTACTGAAGAGGGTGTCCTGGTTCCATTCTATTGTTTTAGCTCCCTTATCGAAGGTTAGATGGCTGTAGGTCTGTAGGTTCATTTCTGGGTTTTCAATTCTATTTCATTGGTCCTGAGGTCTGTTCTTATGCCAATATCAAGCTGTTTTGATTACTATGGCTTTATAGTATTGTTTAAAATTTGGTATTGATATTCCTCCAGCCGTGTTCTTTCCGTTGAGGAGAGTTTTTGCTATTCGGGTCTTTTATTGTTCCATATGAATTTTTGGATTGCCTCTTCTATTTCCTTGAAGAATGAGGTTGGAATTTTGATAGGTATCACGTTGAATTTGTAGATAGCCTTGGGAAGTATTGCCATTTTCACGATGTTAATCTTTCCAATCCAGAAGCATGGGAGGTTTTGCCATTTTTTAAGTTCTGTGTTGATTTCCTTTTTCAAGATTTTAAAGTTTTCATCAGAGAGGTCTTCACTTCTTTGGTTAAGTTAATTCCTGGGTATTTTATTTTTGTGGGGCTATTACAAATGGAGTTGTTTTCCTAAATTCAGCCACACTTTTCTCATTGTTGGCATAAAGAAAAGCCATTGACTGGGAAGATGGCGGAGGAGAAGCTGTAATCTGAACAAGCTCTCGCATAGAAAACAGTTTTAGAGTTCCAGTGAACAGTCCTAAGCCAGAGAATCACACCAAGTGTGCCATCACAGGACAGAGAGTTAGACAAGAGAGGGAAGCCAAGGCAAAAAGACACATCTAAGTGCTCGCCAGCAGCCGCCGCGGCGGCGGCGGCAGAGTCGCAAGCGGCGGAGACCGCAGCCGGAGGCCATACCTGAGCACTCACACAGAGAGTCCGGGACGAAGGAGCCAGACGCAGCTGGCGAGCGGATTCTACTCAACACCAGCAAGAACCAACAAAGAGCAGACATTTTCATCCTGCAGCTTGCAGACCAGAGATGACCCAGGATCCAAGAATTGGCGTGAGTACAAGTCCAACGACCTCACTCCTTCTCAGGGAGCAGAGGAGGGAAGGCCACCACTTCCCCCCCCCCCCAGCACAGGTGATCTCCATCTTGGATACCTACAAAGCTCGGAGGAGCTGCCAGCTCCAACCCAGGCCTTGGAATAAAATGAGTCATTTAGCAGGTCACAAGAACTTAACGGCAAAGTGTCCTGCCAGACTCGGCTCCATCCAGGGAAAAGTCACCCAGCTCAGGCGCCAGCCATTGGAGTGGCTTCCCTCACTGGGTAACCAGAGCCAGAGGCTGCCCCTCCCTCTAGCAGCCTCAACAATCAATTGAAAAACAGAATCCCTGAGAACGGCTCCAGGCAGGGCTCTGGGACATTTTTTTTTGCACAAAACAGCCCCAGGAAAAAGCTACTGATTGTTGAAAGGCCTCAACTCTACCCAGAACATAGCCTCACCACTGCATCCCCCTCTTTTGTGATTCTCAAAGCAGATCACCCTCCTAGAAAACTAACCTGGGAGGGGGATCTCAAAATCTTGGGTAAAGCAGAGCATTTTTCTGCCTCTTCCAACAAACCGACTTAAGAAACCAATCAAGCCACAGGACCTCAAGCTGACCAGAGACTCCAACAAAAGGCTGGTTACAGACAAAAGGGAGATACAGGATTCTTCCCACTCCTCCCCCCCCCAAAAAAAATCAAAGGACTTTTTTTTTCTTTTTTTTTCTTCTTTTTTTCTTTTTTTGTTTGTTTTTTGTTTTTTGTTACCTTATATATATATAAACTTTTTTTCTCTTCTAAAACATTTATTAATAATTAATTTTTGCCTCTTCTGAAAAAATAATTGATTTCCAGTAACTTTTTTTTTCTCCTCTTATAATTTTTATTTTAGGAATATGTGAATGAGCGTTTTCCTTTCTTTTCTTATCTTCTTTCTCTTTTTCTTTCTTTCGTAATTATCTTTTTGTTTTTTGTCTAGCTCTACTGAACTTCTGATCTTTTCTTCTCCCTTTCCCATCCTTAAAGTTTTTCACATCTCCTCTACGTCTCTCCCTTTCTCACAACATATTCACATTCCTCTCTAAATAGATGGTCTTTTAATCTCTATAATAACATTAATTTTTACGTTTCTATTTTTTTTTCTGGTCTCTGTTCATTCCCCTATCCCTCTCTTCTTTTTCATTCTCTCTCTACTTGCATCCTACCCAACCCATTTCCTGCATTGTGATTAGGACATAGTTAACTCTCCCTGTGCCTCCCCACACCAATCTATTCCTATTTTTTTACCCAAATTTCTCCCTAATCCTAATAATTTCTGGTTTTCCAAATTCTTTTCTGAGGTTCGAAGTCCTTTAAAATATTGAATAGATGTATCTGTTGAACTAGATTGTATCTGTAGACTATTGACTGTACAAATGCAAACTTTGGTTGATGGTTGCCTTAAGATAGTGTTCTAGCACAAAACTGGTCCTAACTTCATCTCAAACGGGCAGAGTAAGCCGGAAAAACACAAGACAAATGGCAAATTAGGGTATCTCAATTCCCAATCTTGATAATCAGGGGTCAGATCAGATAATGAACAATCCAGAGGAGAGTTCCCAAATAGCTCTACAAACACTGGTGGCAAACATGATAAATGAGAAGTTTGACAACCTACAAAGGACTCTCTATGAGCATGATAGGGAGAGAGAGTAGGCATCCCAGAAGTTTATACAGGAATATCATAATCGTGAGGAAGCTACTCAAAAACTGATACAGGATTTGCGTGAACAACTTGAGAATACTCAAAGAGAAAGGGAGGAATGGCGTGAGCAGGCTGAACACTTAAGAGAGAACACTGAAAGAGAACTGCAGGAATCCCACGAACGTGAGGAAGCTAAACAAATTGTAATACAGGAATTGAGAGACCAGGTAGAGAATACACAAAGATCACTAAAGGCATCCATAGAATCCATTGACAAAGAACTGAAGGAAGTCAGGGAGACCACAAAGGGAATGCTGAATGGAACCCAACAGAAGGAATGGGAGTCCAAAGAAACCATATCCAATCAACTAAGTGATTTAAGGACAAACACTGAACACCAAATTAAGGAAGTAAAGAGATTATACAAGACCTAAAACAGAGCTTCAACAAAGAACTTGAAGCCATCAAAGCTGACCAATTGGAAGGAAAAGAGATAAAAAACAAAGTAGAGAGTCTTGACAGCAGGTTAGACCATGCAGAAGATCGAATCTCAGGGATTGAAGACAGCCTAGATATTATACAGAAAGAACATACAACCATCCAAGACAAGTCCAAGAAATGTGATAGATCTATCCAACACCTGGAAGACACCATCAGAAGGCCTAACTTAAGGATAATGGGTGTAGAGGAGCACCTAGAAACAGAAGTTAATGGTCTAGGAAATTTGTTTAACAGGATCCTAGCAGAGACCTTCCCAAACATGCAAAAAGATAGGCCTATTCAGATACAAGAAGCCTTTAGAACCCCAAATAGACCAGACCAGAATAGGACAACCCACCGTCACATTATAATCCACACAGGATTATATTGAGGGATTTAAGTCTTAGAGGTTTTGACTTGAGCAATAAATTTGTGGATTAAGTGTGTACACAATAGGGGATAGGGCCTTATAGTCAACTACGGGTTTTCTTAGGATGTGCAGGACAAGAATTAAGTCACATAAAGAAGAACGAAATAGCGGAGAAGGTAAAAAGGATAAGAAAGGAAGAAGAAAAAGTTGAGAAATTCAGTAGAGCTAAACAAAAACAAAAAGATAATTGAAAAAAGAAAAAAAAGAGTTATAAGACCAAAAAAGAAAGGAAAACACACACTCACGTATCTCTAAAATAAAAATTATAAGAGGAAAAAAAAGTTTCTGGAAAACAATTTTTTTTGGCAAAAAGGGCAAAGATTAAAGATTTAAAAAAGTTTTAGAAAAGAAAAAAAATTTTTATACAAGGTACCAAAAATAAAAGATGAGAAGAAGAAGAAGAAGAAGAAGAAGAAGAAGAAGAAGAAGAAGAAGAAGAAGAAGAAGAAGAAGAAGAAGAAGAAGAAGAAGAAGAAGAAGAAGAAGAAGAAGAAGAAGAAGAAGAAGAAGAAGAGACAAAAAAAAACTACTTTGATTTTTTTGGGAGGAGTGGGAAAAATCCTGTATCTCCCGTGTGTCCTTAACCAGCCTCTTGTTGGAGTCTCTGGTCTGCTTGTGTTTCTGTGGCTTGGTTGGTTTCTTAAGTCAGTTTGTTCTAACAGGCAGAAAAATGCTCTCCTTTACTCAGGATTTGACGATCCTCCTCCCATGCTAGTTCATTGGGAGGCAGATCTGCTTTGAGTATCACAGAAGAAGGGGATGCAGCTATGATGCTATGTTCTGGGTAGAGTTGAGGCCTTTCAACAGACAGTAGCTTTTTTGGGGCTAGTTTGTACAAACTTCACAGAGCCCAGCATGGGGCCATTCTCAGGGTTTCTGTTTACTGATTTTCAATTGCTTGTCGAGGCTGCTAGAGGGAGGGGCAGCCTCTGGCTCTGATTACCCAGTGAAGAAACCCACTCCTAGGGCTGGCGCCTGAGCTGGGTGACTTTTCCCTGGGTGGAGCTGAGTCTGGCAGGTCACACCGCCGTCAAGTTCTTGTGACCTGCTAAATGTCTCCTTTTATTCCAAGGCCTGAGTTGGAGCTAGCAGCTCCTTCGAGCTTTGTCAGTATCCAAGATGGAGTTCACCGGTGCTGGGGGTGGTAAGGGTGGCCATCCCTCCTCTGCTCCCTGAGAAGAAGTGAGGACATCAGGCTTCTACTCATGCGGAGTCTTAATTCCTGGGCGTCTCTGGTCTGCGAACTGGAGGATGAAGATGTCTGCTCCTTGTCGGTTCTTGCTGGTGTTGAGTAGATTCCCCTCGCCTGCTGCGTCTGGCTCCTTTGTCCCGGACTCTCTGTTGCTCAGGTATGGCTCCTGTACTCGCCCGCTGACACCACAGCTGCGGCTGCCGCGGTGGCTGGTGGCAAGTGCTCAGAAGTGTCTTCTTGCATGGGTTTCCTTCTCTGGCCTAACTCTCTGTCCTGTGATGGCACACTTGGTGTAATTCTCTGACTTAGGACTGTTCACTGGAACTCTAAAACTGCTTTCTATGTGAGAGCTTACTTAGACTCCAACTTCTCCTCCGCCATCCTCGCAGACTCTCCCCATGGTCCATATTATCATTGCTTCCATAGACCATATTAATTTTTTCATAGAAATATGCTACCCCAATGTTACCACATTAGGACATACAATGTAGCTTCAATTGTCATTATGAACAAATACCTGAATAATTTTGTATTCAATTTTTGAATAAAATTATTTTTTCAAAGGTTGTAGTATTTCTAGAAGGAAAGATTTATTAGTGAATGGAATAGCTTATGTCATTAAAACTAAAAAGAAAGCATGCAGCATCTCGGGCTCACGTTTGTAATCTTAGCTACTCAGGTCTAAGGGGTCTAAGATCTGAGGATCACAGTTCAAAGCTAGCCTGCACAGAAATGTCCATGAGACTTTTATCTCTAATTAAACAGCAAAAAGCTAGAAATGTACGTGTGGCTCAAGTTGTAGAGCATTAACATGGAATAAATAAGCTCAGGGACAGCATCCAGATCTGGGTGTAAGAACCAGGACCAGCAAAAATGAAATAAAATTAAAACTAAATATAAAAGAAAGCAATGTATGAAACTCGACGACAATGGAATGTTTTCTTATGGTATTTTAATGAATATTATTTTAAGTTGATAAACTTAATATTTTTGTAATTGTGATTTTAATATTTGATTCAATAAGACACTGCAGTGTATATATATACATATATATATATATATATATATATATAGTATTTATATTTCAATGCAATTGAATGGCAAAGGTCATATTACCAAATATACAGGCACATAAAGATGAAGAGATATCCCCTAATTATCATTTTGTATGCTAAAACAATAGTGAAATAACTATGATTATGACATGATAGTGATTTTCAAAGTAAGTACTTACTCATTGTTTAGTTACCATGGACTTCAAGAAGAAAAATCAGCACTTCGAAATACTCAAGTAGATCTGCATACAAATATCTTCATATTTTGAAAAAATAGATTTTCTTTTATCAGATATCATAGGAAACTATGTAGACACTGAAGCCCAAGGCATTACCTCTGTGTTAATTTCATGGTATTTCATTTGTTTATTTATCTCTTGTGAATACATTTTAGCTGAATGACTTTTATATGTCAGGCATGGAATGAATAATGAAGCACCACCTTGCTTACCAACAACGAGCTACATTTATATCTATTCTTGTTTATGTCTGATTTATTTCAGAATCAGTGTGCGGGACTGTTGTCAGAGAATTAGTATAATACTAAAATGTCATTGGTGCTCCAAGAAGCGGTCAAAACTCTACTTTAAGAAGTAATATCCATTTAGATGTTGTGTTAACTATTCATCACTTCAACAGTGCCACTGTTCCTGTAGTTCAGGAATTAGTTCTGAAGCTGAAAATATAAATTTAAATCATTTCTACATAAGGATTAACTCTCTAATGACTGTCAAATGGGAAATCTGTGGAACTTCCTTTGGAATAGGTCATCGGTGTGTTCTTTCCTTCCAATTTCTAATCAAACGTGACTAACATCTTAGGGCAATTTTAGATTTGTAGATGATATGAAGTACTTATATAAAAGAAATTACATATACATTCTACTCAGTTTATACTACTGTTGATAACAAAAATGAGTAAGATCACATTTGATACAATAAATGAATCATTCCTATTAGTGACACATGTGTCTGTAACGCATGTATCATCCAATATGTCACTTTTGCACTTAAAATGGTTAGACTGCCTAGGGTCCTCTGGCAGTGATATTCTCTCTGATTTCCTCATTAAAAAATAATACCAGACATTTTTGAAGAGTACTCCTGAAGAGTGGCATATAGTATTCCTTTCCTCAACACTGCCACTATAAGTGTGGTCTAGAAATGACCCATATTTAAAAACTGGAGTTATTAATGCTTTCTTCTTATAAGTTAAATCTTTTTTTCAGGGGCATCTTGTCTCTTCTTCCCAATTTGGATTTTATCCAATCATTTAGATAGCAGTAATAGGAACTCTTAGATAACTATTTTATATTTAGTCTATCATCAAACATTACTTTAAACTAACTTACACCAACTTTGGTTTTAGTAAGTTTTCTATTTGTTTTTGATTTCTCTTTCTCATATTCTACCACTGTGTACTCTTCTCTTATCGATAAATTTCTTACATTCTGGAAACCCAAAGTGCTGCAGGTTCATCCTGTATGATTTCTGCTACACAGTTTTCAATCCCAGAATCAGTGATTTCTGCAAGGATCCTTGATTTTAGTTAATAAACCATAATTGATGTTAGAATACAGTTATGCTCATTATTATCAGGATGCCATGTTTTTCGCAGGGCACATGGCCCATTAATAGGCCAAGGAAAAAGTTTAACTCAGGTTCACTCTGAAGTAAAAATAGCCACATTATACCCACATGGCAAAGAGTTTTTGAAATGCGGTCATTTGCAATGTATGGGTTTTAGTAAATGTGATTAGGTGCGATTGCATAGATTACTATTCTTTAGGGATATTTTATTTTAAAATGATATTACTTAATTTCAAAGGTTTTATAAAAGTTATTTCCAAACAACGAATTTAGGGACTGGGAAGGTGGCTCAGTGGTAGAGCGCTTGCCTTGCATGCCTGAGACCCTGGGTTCCATTCCTCAACACCACATAAGCAAAAAGAAAAAAGCCGGAAGTGGTGCTGTGGCTCAAGTGGTAGAGCGCTAGCCTTGAACTGAAGAGCTGAGGGACAGTGCCCAGGCCCAGATTTCAGGCCCAGGACCGAACCAAAAAAAACATAAAACAAAAAACAAAAAACTGAAGGGATGATCGAATACATCAGACTACTTAAACCGATCCAAATTTTTAATGGGAGAGTAAGAGTCAACGCATAATTTTGTATAGTTGGGGACCATCTGACGGTAGCTGAATCAAGCCGATTATTTAATAATTGGATCACCCATTCTGCCAAGTACTAACAAGTGAAGTTTGATCAACAGAAAAAAGAAACGGTACTGTGTGCCAAGAGGTTATCATTTAAATCTTGTAAAGTTCATTGAAGGTCTGTGTGCTGGGACTTTCTTCTCCTTTGCTTTCTCTAAAGTTGCAAGTTCCTTTGATTCAAACTCCAGAATGAGTTTCCAGCTTACTCTAACAGAATGGTGACTGTGTGAACTTGATTATCTCCTCAAGAGGATATTACTTCCTCCTCACAACTGAGACAGCTGTTAGAAGGGTAGAACAATGAAGGTGGACTCATTAAACCTGAGTCAAAGTGGCTCCATCTTGCTCCTGGAAGGAACAATGTAAGCTAGCCCTATACCCTGACTCTACCACAGTGACTCGAAAAAGACCCCAGTCGTTTCCATGAATCTGGAATCTGGAACGCCTGCTAGAGGGGGTAGTACCAGATCCCATAGATAATATACAAGCTATAGATGAGAGTTTCCAATAGTATTGATCATAATAAATAAGGCCTTGCTTCAATTTAAAAAAATCACTGTTTTCTACAAGTGATTAACCAATTTTGCCAGCACCATTTAATGAAGAGGCTGTCTTCCTTCCATTCTAATTTTTTAAGCTCCCTTATCCAAGATTAGGTAGCTATAGGTACGTGAATTCATTTCTGAGTTTTCAATTCTATTCCATTGGTCCTGAGGTCTGTTCTTGTGCCAGTACCAAGCTGATTTGTTATTGATATTTCTCCAGCACTTTTCTTTCTGTTAAGGATAGTTTTTGCTATTCGGGGTCTTTTATTGTTCCATATGAATTTTTGGATTGCCTCTTCTATTTCCTTGAAGAATGAGGAAAGACTTGGAAAAATTATATTAAGTGAAGTAAGCCAGGCCCAAAGAAACATAGGCCCCATGGTTTCCCTTATTTGCAATAACTAGTACATGTCCTGGACAGGCAGAAAATGTCAGGTAAGATGATGTTAAGTGAAATGAAACCCAAGATAGTGACCCAAGTGTTTTTTAATTGTTGCTATTGTTTCTAATGTATGTATAAGGTACCAAGTGATTTTTTGTTAATTTGTATCTCCCTTACCAAAAGAATAACCCACTTTCACTCTATTTGATGTTGGTATAATTTGGTGAGGGGAAGGGAAAAATCAAATTGTTTAAATAGGGATACAGGTGGACCCATTGCAACAATGAGATGTACAAGAGGTTATGTTACAAATGAACTTCACAACATGGGGCGGGGGTAGGGAGTTGTGGCAAGAGGGGCAGGAAGGAATTGTAAGGGAAAAACAAAGGAGGAGGTAACGATGCTCAATAGGAAATGTACTCATTTCCTTATTCATGTAACTGGAACCGCTCTGTACAGTATTTTTACAATAAACATATATACAATAAATCACTCAGTTTTATAATGCCCAGGCGATATTGTGTGGTGCTTGTCACATACATGGAACTGGGGTTCAGGGGTCAACCTCCTGGATAGACTATTAGAATAGAGTGCCAATGTTCCTTCAAATGTCCCCATTAAGGAAATTATAGTGGAAGTAAAGCCTTTGAGACACCATAGAAACTGAGACTGGATATTGAGAGACTAATACTTGGGTAGAGTCAATTAAATATTCTCTCTGTGCATTAAATAAAAATGAATCTTAGTTAAGCTGTAAGGCAGGGAAGCCGGGAGTCAAGTGGTTTTATTCCCACTGGAATAGACCGCTTTCCCCATAGGAGTAGAGTATATAATGTCTCTCTAGGGATATGGAGTGTGGGAACTCATCTTCTGCATCCTGTCTTTGCTGATTCTGACACTGAAAAGTCTAGGACAACCCCCTTCCTAAAACTGAGCAGTCCCTTTACCCCAAGGCCATCTATACCATGACCCTCTCTAAGTCAAGAGGGGAAAGTTGGTATTTCTTGGAAATTTAGCTGGCAGCAGTGAGTGCTGATCCTTCGAGGGGAAAATATTCAGAGTAGAGTAGTAATGGTTGTCATAGTTTCCTTCTTCCGATCTTACAGGAAAACATTTGCTTTTCCCCACTATGTGCGAGGCTGGTGATGGGTTCCTTATATGTAGCTATAACTATGTTTACATAATTTTAGACTTAGCTTCTGAGGTACATTTATCATGAAGTTTTGCTGTAATTTTTTAAATCCTTTTTATGCAGATTATTATGATGATCTGTGGCTCACATCATTCATTTGGTTGATGGAATATCTTACATTTCCATGTTCCCCATCATCCTAACATTCAGGGAAGAAATTTGGCTTGTGGTTTGTGATCATTTCAATATGTTTTATAATTTAGTTTTCTAGTGTATCAATGAGGACTTTTTTCATAAACACTTGTCAAGGACATTACTTCCATATTCTTTTTGATTGTATTAATGTCTTTATTTGATTTGCTTAACCAGGTAACTCTGGCATGATTAAATGGATTTTGGAGTACTTTCCTTCCTTAAATTCTTTTGGTTATATGGTTATATGTATATAGCTTTTGACCTCTTCTGCTTGTCCTAGACATAAACTAGTTATTGCAAATAAGAGAAACCAAGGGACCTATTTTTCTTTGAGTCTGGCACACTTCACTTAATATAATTTTTTCCAATTCTTTCCATTTCCTAACAAATAGGGCAATGCCATTCTTTTTGATGGAGGCATAGAATTCTATTATATATATGCATATATATATATTATATATATATATATATATATATATATATATATATATATATATATATACACCACATTTTTTGACCCATTCATCTATTGTGGGGCATCTGCGTTGGTTCCATATATTAGCTATGTAAATAATGTTGCGATAAACATAGTTGTGCTGGTAGCCTTATAATGGCTTTGTTTGTGATTGTTTGGGTAAATGCCCAAAAGTGGGATTGCTGGTCATAGGTGAGCTCTATGTGGGTCTTTTGTGGAAACTCCATACTATTTTCCAAGTTGAACAATTTACATTCCCACCAACAATGATGTAAGCAAAATGAACCCCAAGATAGGGACACAAGAGGTTTTACCTTTGTTGCTGTTCCTTTTAATGTACTTACAAGGTACTATGTGAATTTTTTTTTGTTTATTTGTATGTTCTTCCCCCATGGTAGTTCCCCTGTTCTCACTGTATTTGATTCCACTGTCCTGCATCTTGTACATACATTTTTCTAATCTGGGGAGGGGATGGGAAATAACAAAACGCTGAAATAAGGATACAGGATGACCCATTGTAACAATGAGATGTATAAAAAAGTATGTTGAAGATGAACTTTACAACTTTGGGTGGGGGAGAGCAGGGAGGAGTTGGGAAGGTGGGGAGGAAAGGGATGGTAGGGGAAAAGTAAAGGAGGGTATGAGAATGAAAAAAATTCCTTTAGAAGAGTTTGAGAAAGATTGTTGTTGACTGTTTAAATGCTTGATATAATTCTCCACTGAATCTATCTGATCCTAGATTTTACTTAGATGTAAGACTTTTTTTTGGTCGGTCATGGGGCTTGAACTCTGGGCTTGGGCGCTGGTACTAAGCTCTTCAGCTTGAGCCACAGTGTCACTTATTGTTTTCTGAGTGGTTTATTGGAGATAAGAATTTCACGGACTTACCTGCCTGGGCTGGCTTTGAACCTCGATTCTCAGATCTCAGCCTCCTAAATAGCTAGGATTACAGGTATGAGCCACCAGCAGATGGAAGAGTTTCTGTGTGAGGGAAAATTATATTTCCTGTCTGCTAGATTATTACGATTGGTCTATATAAAATTGTTCATAATTTTAAAACATGTTTATATCACTTGTAATATCTGCTATTTCATTCTAAGTTTATTTGAATCATCATATCTCTTCTTTGTCTTACTTAATGATTGGCAATTTTATTTAATAATTTTCAAAAATGTGATTTTTTTCCTATTACATTTCCATTTTCTATTTTATTGTCTCTAATCAACTTTTTCTGTTACTCCCTCCTGTCAACAGACATAAGTTTTGTTCACTTTGTAGTTTCTTGAAGTATAGGTATAGAATTCTGCTTGAAATTTTTAAAATTTAATGTGAACCACTATAAACTTCCCATTTGTCTCCCCTTTACTGGATGCTCCTGTTATTTTGGTTATCATTAAATGTTGTTTCTCTTTTACATATTTATAGATATTTAATTTACCTTCTACTATTAATTTTGATTACTAATTGTGGTGAGAAAAATGCTTTGTATAATTCTAGACTTAAATAACTTAAACTTTCAGGTCTTTTTTATTAATAAGTTTTTTGTATTGTGAAAATACCATACAGAGGGGTTACAATTACATGAGCAAGGAAATGAATACATTTTTTAAATCAAGCATTGTTGCCTCCTCCTTTATTTTCCCTTACCATCACCCCCAAAGTTGTAAAGTTAGCTTTTCAACATAACATAGGTCCCACGGTTTCCCTTATTTGCAATAACTAGTATATGTCTGAGACAAACTCTGAGGTCTTATACATTCTTCATAGTGGAACTTGGGGTATATGATTTCTGCTGTTCTTTGTTGGAGCTTGTTTTGCATATGTCTCAGAGGTCCAATCCATTCTTACTGTTATTAATCCCTTCTATTTTCATATTGATCTGTCTAGTTACTTTATCTATGTCTGAAATTGAGATAGTACAGTCTCATACAACTTTGTGGCTTATTGCCTGAATTTTTAAAGTATTCCTATGTTTATCCCACAAATCTAAATATTATTATATTAAATACATATATTTATTTTTGTTTCTCAAAAACTTGACTTTCTTTTTGGAGAACTCAGGTTTGAACAAAGGGCCTCAATCTTGAAAGCATGTATTCTACAAGTTGAGCTAAAACAAATAGAAATACATCATTCTATTCTGCAAGCATCATTTGTTAAAGAGGGTGTCTTTCTTCCAACTATCTGATGATTTTGACTCACTTATCAAAGATTAGGTGGCCATAGGCGTGTGGGATCATGTCTGGGTCCTCAATTCTATTCCATTAGTCGTCAGCTCTGTTCATGTGCCAGTACCAAGCTTTTCTTATAAATATATCTTTTTTAACTTTTCTTTATTATTCATAATATGTATTAATATTGAGTATTTTATTGTGAAAATAATGTACAGAGGGGTTAGAATTACATGCGCAAGGTAATGAGTACATTCCTTATCAAGCATTGTTGCCTCCCCTTGTTTACCCTTAGCATGCCTGCCCATCCAACTCCCCTCCCCCAAAGTTGTAAAGTTCATTTTTCAACATAGCATCTTGTACAACTCATTGTTGCAATGGGTCCACCTGTAACCCTATTTAAATGATTTATTTTTTTCCTTCCCTCCCCAAATTATACCAACATCAAAAACAGTGAAAACAGGGGCTAAACTGTGGGGGAGGGACATAGAAAGCAACAATGGAATCATCTTATAAATATGTTAGCTTTTTTTTCTTTCATGCACTTGTTTCTAACATATTTATAAGATGATTTCTATGTTGTTTTTTATGTCCCTCCCCCACGGTACAACCTCTTCTTTCACTGTATTTGATGTTGGTATATTTGTGGAGGGGAAGGGCAAAAACAAATTGTTTAACTAGGGATACATTTAGACCCATTGCAACAATGAGATATACAAGTCGTTATGTCGAAAAACGAACTTTACAACTTTGGTGGTGGGGAGAGGATAAGGTGGGTGGAGGTATGGGGAGTATGGGAAGGGGTGGGAAGGGGAAACAAAGAGGAGGCAACAATGCTTGATAAGAAATATACTCATTATCTTGCCCATGTAATTGTAACTCCTCTGTACGGTATTCTCACAATAAAAAATTAAAATAATTAAGTAAATAAATATGTTAGAAATAATAGCAAGAAAGAAAAAAAATTGAGTCCTTATCTTGAGGCTCATTTCACCTAACATCAACTTATCTGACTGTTTCTGCTTAAAAGTAAAAAATTCTGGAACAAAGAAGAGAAAAGAAATGTATCATACTAGAGAGTCCGGTTTGTTTATATTGTGACAACTTTTGTTCTATGTCTGTGTTGTCTGATATATTTTGCTATTTCTTTTCTCTAAGTTTGCATGTGTCTGAAATATCACTTTCTTCTCTTTATTGATTGGGAAGAAATTTCTCTTTTCATTGACTGTTTTCTGTTTCTCTAAAAGCTATTCTTTATCCCGTGGAAACTGTTTTATTGACTTCTCTAGTGTATTTTTTGTATTTATATATTTCAATGTAATACGTTTTAATTTTCTTCTAAATTGGGGGTGTATTATATAGATATTTTCTGTATGTTTAACATTGCATGAAAATAACTTTCAAATAGTTAAAAAGCTTAAATTTAGTTACATGAAATATTATTGCATTTCTGATTTCTCTATTTGTATTATTGATAAAAATAAATTGTACTATTTTATTTTGAATCAGTTCCTAATTATTTCCTTATACTTTTATAAATAATTCTAAACAAGATTTATAATTGTTCTGTTGACTATTTTATAATATGTTTGGATCTTATGTTTATATATGCTGTGTATATTTATGATGTTTATAATATATAATTTTGTGCTTCTATTGATTGTTTCACAATACATTAAGCCATATGACTTGTTATAGAATTTCTAGTGGTTATCAATTTCTTAGCTTTCAATTTCTCCTTAAGTTTTAAAGGAGTACATTTTTAATATAGAGTTTTCTTGGCTGTCAAATTTCTCTACCAGTGCTTCAAATATATCATCCCATTAACTTCTAGCCAGAAGGTTTCTAGTGATAAATCAGCTGGTGGTCTAATAAAACCTTCCTTGACTGTGAAAAGTCTCTTTTCTGTTGCTTCCTCCATGATTCTGTATGTTAGTGGCAGGTGAAGTTTCTGTGTAATGTGTTTAAGTGTAATTCTTTTAGATTTATTTTTGTTGGAGTTATTTAATCATCTTGGACTTATGTGTGTATTTCTATAATCAGATTTTGAAACTTCCAATCATTATTTCTTCAAGTAGATGCTCTATCGTTTTCACTTTTTTCTCCTTTGTGAACTCTCACCATATATGTTTTGCTTAATAGTGACCCACATGTCCCTTAGGTTACCCTCTTTTTCTTCCTGATTTTTCTTTTCCTCTTTTATTTTAGTAATATCAAAAATCCTATGAAAAGTCCCATTTTAATGATTTTTTTCTGATTGGTCATCTACTATTGAATCAGATCAGTACAGTTAATTTTCAATTCAATATTATATTCTTAATTTCCAGATTTTCTTCAGATTCCTATTCATAATTTCTATTGATAGACTTACTTTGTCATATCTCATATTTATATTATTTTCTTTAATACCAGTGTGCTATATCTTAATTCAATAAATATCTTAGTTTGATGTTGTTTCCTTTAAGTAATAGTACAAAAGAGATTTCAACTTCAGATATCAGAGTTTTACCACGAGGAATCATGATCAACATCACTCTCCTAAACATTCTTCCTCTCTCTCCCAAGCCACTAAACCCCTTAATTTACCTAGTTTTTCTGGAATGAATTCATATATTGCTACTGCCTTAGAATCAGTATCTGGAGACCAAATTGATTACAGTATGTCATGGTTGCCTTATCTGTACTGTGCTTTTTTGGTTTTGGTTATTAATTTGTTTGATTAATTTTTATTATTTTTCTAAGATTGAAGTCACTGATTATGACAATCTGAGACATTTCAGAGTAGTTCATACAACATTTGCCCCACAGCCTGGATACAGCTTTTGGTGCTCTCAAACTTTTGCTTGGCTTGTCCTCTGTAAGATTGTGTGTGCACGTTTTTGATTCGTTTCCCCATTTCCTATTCAAATGCTGCCTTTTGGCAGCTGCCTGGAAGATCATAGCTTCTATGTTGCTATCTTAAAAATGAGAATGATTATAGGAATGAATATGAAAGGGATATTCACCCAGTATTTATTTGTTGTAAATATGCTTCCAGGTGCAAGATGAGATTCTCAACATACACCCTTAATATAAGGACTTAGAAAGAAGGTCAGAAATGGGTCCTTTAAGTAATTTCCAATTATAAGAAATATTCCCTCCAGTGCCTGTGAATTAACAGGAATAATATTTGATAATGATCTTAATAATAATAAAATTTTCTAGTCTTATGAACAGCAAGTTCAAATAATATGTGTTTTCAATTATAATTGACCAAAGAGGGAAAATCATAACATGATGGCTTATATGGTTATTTTCTGAAATTTGCTAGTGGTATTCAACATATAGGTAATCCTAATCCTATATCTGTTTTAATGACAACACTATTGTATGTCCATTGTTTATAATAAATCTGGGCAAAAAAATACTATAAAAATATATATCGACACAAATGTAGTTTACGTCTTAAACTACATATGTATTTCAATGACTCATCACTGGAGGTCATATAGATGCATATATATTTTTCATAGAAGGTAATATATATGACATCATATATGCTAATGTTTCTATTTATTAAGGAAGTTTATCACAATGGCAAAGGAAGATGAAAGAATTACACCATGTCAATTTAAAGTCTGAAAAAGAAGCTGGTGATTTTGAAATTCCAATCTAAATATCAAAAAGTTGTTAAGTGAGACAAGCCAAGTACACAAAGTCAAATACTACACGTATTTCATCCATAAGTAGACTCCATACATGTACAGTATACATGTATTTGAAAAAAGACTATCTGCAAGTAAAACAACACGTAGGGTAGACAGGAGGGAAAATGAGAGGGTCTTCCAGGATAACTACTATAAAGGTACATTATACAAATGCATGAAAATAGCACAGGGAAAACCACCAAAAACTGTTAGAAAGGCTAGGCTAAGAAGGAGGATTTCTAAGGTAGCAGGTGGGGGTAGATCAATATATATGGTGCACATGTCTTAATATTGCAATGTAACTGGTGCAGTTACATTTGCAAATAAAAATGTTAGAAAATAGATTTAGAAAATTTATATAGTTGAGGTATAAATGAGTACTTATTATATGTGGAAATACATACTTTCAGGGAAATAAAAAATGAGAATGCAAAATGTAAGAGGCCACAGTAAAAAGTCATGACAGAAATAAGAGTTAAGTAATTAATGTGAAATTTTCTTGATATAATTAACATTCAGGTGATTGCAGATCAACTGCTTTTTGGAAGTCCAAACATTATTAAATAAGGAATATTTTAATATCTAGTGGAAAATATTTGCATAGAATATTTCACATGAATGTTATAATTAACCAATATGATACAGAAATTAAACTAATGTCTTCATTTATAACATCTTTTCTTTTTCTGAATTAATAATCATACATATCTTAAACAAGCTTGATTAATAAGGTTGTATGCTTCCTATTTAAGTCACAACTTGTCTAACTCAGAGTAAATAATAGCACTAAGCAATAATAAAATATGACAAATGGCCTTGCTTATTTTGAACAAAAGAGGCAAAATCACTCCCAGAAAATCATGATTGATGGAGTGAATAGTGGTAATTGCTTCATATTAAATAAACAAAAGACAGTATCATATATTATTACATTTTGTTAGTGAATTTCATTTAGACAGATATTCTAATCAACAGTAGCAGGAATTGAATAGATTAGTTGCACCCAAAGGTGTTGTTTGTTAATATATCTGACCAAATAATGATGTTTGTATCATGGTAAATTACCTTCTTTATGCTGCAGGGAACATAAGAAACTTTTCTGAAACTTGAATCATGTTGGAGGCTTTTTTGCAGATTTTACATACAAAATTATTTTACATCAACATTTTACTGTATTTTGAAAGAAATATGAGATTGCCTATTTTTCAATGACTTACAATATCATAATAGAGAATAACATTTGACCTATTAATCAGATTTTCAGAGATTTTCACTGAATTCTGTATTTCTAGAAATAATAAAATTTGTACATGATTTTTAGGGTTCTTTAACCTATTTAATCTGGTAAAAGAAATGGCATACTTGAAATTGAAAAATCATAATGAATAACAATCATAAAGAGTTACAGTTTTGTTTAAAAAGAATTATTTTCAAAATGTAAGCAAGAAAGTCCACTCCATTTACAGAAACAATTACCTAGAATGAGAACCATGCCAGTTATATTCAAATACCTTTTCAACCATTGGCTTTAATCACTTTCATCTGCTGCTCAGAATAACTCCTTGTTTATACTTTTACCTAAGCAACTAATACATTTACTTCAAGATGCAACTACCATTTTACTATACATGTATTTTGAATTTTTGGTGTTCTCATTATATTTCTTGATCTTTGAATTTACAGTACTATGGTCATCAATGCTATTTCAATTGTGGGTTTCTCTCACACAAGAAAAAAAGAAAAGAAGAATAATTTAATATGAACCATGTTATTCCTTTTATTTACAAGTGTTTTATTATATGTACTTTTATCTCAAATACTACATTATTAAAATAATGTTATAAATCTAATAGAATCTCAACTATGGGATATACTTTTCATATAATCTATAGGAATATAAACACTGTTTGCACATCTGTATAATATACATATTTGTATCATTTCTCCCTCTGGTCCTTGTTGTCTTTTTCTCTTAATGTGCATCCTTCCATATACATATAAACAGGCAACATAAATACATATGCATATATATATGCATTTTCCTCAGAGAAAGAAATTTTAAGAGCATTCTATGTCAAAACCATCATTAGGTTTTGATTCTAATTTTCTAATCAAGCAGAAATAATGCAACCTGACTTAATTTTTTTTCTATGTGAAAGATGGGATTCTATTGATTAAGGAAGGGTAAGATTCCTTTCAGAAACAGTGCCCACACCCTGAATTCAAGCCTCAGGACCAGTTCATGTACACGTGCCCTCACACACACACACACACACACACACACACACACACACACACACACACACACACACACATATCTCTGATTTATTAAAATTTTTAATTTTTCAGGATAAAATTCAGAGTGCTTAATGTGACCAAGAAAGACCTGACTTATCTAGTACTTATCTTTCTTAAAATCTATTCTCCTCTTACAATTTTCATTAAGTCATTTATGTTCATTAGGGTTCATTTTCAATTCTGTCAGCTTTGTATACATTTTTATTTTTTTAACACAATGAATTTCATTCTATAATAATTATTTCAAGAGTCTTAAAAGCAGCCTACAAATCATGGCTTTCTTTTTCAGCTTATTCATTTTTGTGTTTTCATGATCTACCATAATAAGTAACAGGTATTCAAAAATTATTTGACAGATGAACAAATGAATTGGCGCATTCTGTCCTAGTATTCATAGGACACTAGGGGTTAATAGTTAATGAATGGGAAAGATGACATTATTCTAATCACATTTTTATTCCTACGTTCCTTTTATGGCTGTAGAGTGGGAGCATTCAAGGCAAGAGCTTTCAGTCAGATTTCTATCTTTCCAATCAAAGCATCAGTCTTTTATTATTACTCATCTTATTCTGACATTAATTCACTGGCAATATTTTCTTCCATGATGAATATACTAATTATAAATATTATTTATTTCATATTGAGACCTCACGATCAAATTGTTTGAGCATTTGTGGAATTTTAGGAGAGAATTTACTCTTACAAGATGACGGTACATTTTGATAAGTAGATTATAAAACAAAGCACAACCATGATTCTGAATATTGTAAAAAACCTTTCGCATTCAAACCTGTTACTCTGACTATGATGATACACTTGTCAAAACAGAGTACAATTATGCTATGAATAGGAGGGTGATTTCCTGTTTTAATTTTAATGGAAATTGGATATTTGAATTCGGTAGACATGTGTCTGATTTTAATAACCATCAAACATATGTTCAGATTGAATGACCTAGTCAATTACTTTTCCAAAACTAGTAATTAACAGAGTTTTACATACATAAGAATGGCAATGGAATAACTCATGAATATTCTATGTTTCCAAAGTTAATCACAAGCCAATGTCTAGTTTATTTTTGGAAAGTCATTATTGATGATTTGTAGATGCTGATGAATTACAAAGTAGTAGAATGCTAATAAACAAGGAGAGTATTATAGAAAACACACAATAGTAGAAATAAGAACTTATATTTTAAATTTTAGTGTAATATGTAACTGTTGCTTTTTCATTAATATAAAATTGTCTATAATTTGATGTAGATGCATTCCAAGTTATTCATATATATATGATATTCATATATATGTATAAACAGAACATGTTTATAAAATAGTAAATACCTTTGTAAAAAGTCTAAATATCTTTGTTTACTAGCCTCTCCAGTCAGTCATACCATCATCCCTCAATATGCCAATAAATTAAGATGTCATCACTAACAGTAACTAAGGAATGGGTAGAAGAAATGGAAAGAAGGAAGAATGATTTATTATAGTTCATTATAGTCCAAAACTAAAGAAGCAGACTAATTGGTGAGAGAAGACTCTATTTTAATATATCAAAGAACATAAATATAAAATTTACTTTTTTGTGTTGGAGAGAAGTATTTGTGTTTGTGCATGTGTATGTGCATATGCCAGTTCTGGGATTTAAACTCAAGGCCTCGATGCTGTTCCTTAGCTTTTTTGCTTGTGGCTGGTGCTCTATCAGGTGAGCACGATCACCACTTTTGACTTTTTGGTGGTTACTTAGATATAATAGTCTTACTGTCAGCTTTCAAACAGTGACAGAGCTGTCTTCTGCATAGACAGGATTGTAGACATGAGTCATTGGTATCCAACCCAATATGTTATTTCCTTCATAGAATCAAAAAATTCTGTCCAATCATAAGAGTATGGTGGCTTCTTGTATTAATCAGAGTATTTCAGATAGCAAAACAAACATTATATATATAATGTATGTATATTTATTTATGAAAGGCTCATATAATTTTTGATCCTAGAAGTATCCTCACCTCTATACTGAGGACCCCGAAAAATGGGGGTTATTAATTTAATCACATCCCAAATCCTTAAGAAAAAGGAATGCCAACATAATAATTCTAAGCCCAATTGCATAAGAAAACTGATCTTTCAGCTGAAATACAAAACTGAGATTTCCACAGTATTTTGTTCTATTCTGATGCAGAATGGGTGGATGCTGTCTGTCCACACTAAGGAGGGTGATTTACATCATTCAACCCACCAATTCAATCCACTAGTTTCTCCTAGAAATGCCTGGTATTAACAAAATATTATTTCAAATCCATTCCTTCATTTCTTAGGAACTGTGTCAATTTCCATCAATCATGATACTCACATAAATAAAAAGATCATAATTCTATCTAATATGATACAATTATCCTAGCGATAATAAAACACAAACTATCCCTCCAAAAGAACAAGGTAAATTACTTTTTTACTTTTTTCCTTCCTGTCATAGTCTGAACTGCTATAAAAATAGCAATTGTACAGGGTATTAATAGCTTGAGTATGTTTAACACAGGTCGGGATACCAAGAAATCCAAGATTAAAGCACTGGTATACTAAGAGTCTGGTGAGGCCTAATGCTCTCCATTTCCCGTTCCCTTTTCTTTTGTGGTATATCAGCATGACTCCCTCATCAGAGGCCAAGCAGATGCTGGTAACAACATTATGGACTCTGCCTCTCCACAAAAAGAAGTGAGAGAAGTAAACTTCTTTCCATTTTAAATTATCCAGTATCCAGGATTTTGTTATAGCCACAGAAAAAAATATATCTTTCTCTATTGCAAGCAGATTGAGCATTTACAGATGGCCAACGTCAGGTCAGTTTGATGAGTAAACGCTTAGATTGCCAAGTTCAGATATAACCTTTCTTCTGCTTCAATGCCCATTTTGTAAGAGCTCTTTGGGTAAGAAGAATGGTAGCTAATGAAAGAGGAGGATGCCTGATATCCACAAAGGAGGCCATCCTGTCTGCTTGACTAATAAAATCTTCCTCTCTTGCAATATGTTTTTATTGATAATTCACTAGGAACACTAATATTTTATCCTGTCTCCAATCCAGACAGCCAATTTTTTTCTCTACATTTTCTTGTCTCTAACTTTTTTGTTCGTATGATAATTCCTTCCAAATCCCTGATTATTCACCCAAAGTACAGGTTACAGATCATGAACAATTATGAATTTTTTGTAATCATATGCCTCACCATTTCTTGTAAATGAAGTGCACATGACCAACTGAAATGCATAAAGTTCTATTAAATCAAAGACTTTCACTTGCCACCATCATTGAATCACCTGTCACCTTTTAGATGGTGCTTCATATCATAAAGAACTCTGACATGAATTGATCATAAGAAACCCAGAGTGGTATGGTTGTGTAAAGACTTAAAAAGAAAGCAGTAGGGAGTCTATTGAGGAACCCCCATGCTACGTTCCAAAGTGGTTGAAAAAATTTACACTCCCACCAACAATGAAGTAAGGTTCCCTTCTGTCCACATCCCGTCCATCATCTGTTGTTGTTAGAGTTCTTGATTTTTGCCATTCTAACTGGGGTGAGGTGGTATCTCAATGTTGTTTTGATTTGCATTTCTTTTATGGCTAGGGAGGTTGAGCATTTCTTCATGTGTCTATTGGCCATCCTTCTTTCTTCTTCACAGAAGTTTCTCTTTAAGTCTTTCACCCACTTATTTATTGGGTAGTTGTTTCTTTGAGCATTTGTTGTTGGGGGATTTAGTTTTTTGAGCTCCAATTATATTTTAGATATGAGACCATTGTCCGTTGTATGGCTAGTGAAGATCTTCTTCCAATCCGTGGGCTTTCTATTGATCTTGCTAGCTATGTCATTTGCCATGCAGAAGCTCTGCAACTTCATGCAATATCATTTGTCCAACTTTTCTTTGATTTGTTGTGTTTCCAGGTCTCCATTTAAAAAATTTCGGCCTGAGCCAAGGAGACCTAGGGTTTCTCCTATTCCATCCTGTAATGTTTTCAGAGTGTCTGCTTTGACTCCGAGGTTTTTGATCCATTTGGAGTTGATTCTGGTGCAGGGTGATATAGAAGGATTTAGCTTTAGTTTTCTACAAGTAGTTAACCAATTTTGCCAGCACCATTTACTGAAAAGGCTGTCTTTCTTCCATTCTATTTTTTTAGCTCCCTTATCAAAGATTAGATGGCTATAGGTCTGTAGGTTCAAAGACTCCACATAGAGCTCCCCTATGATCAAGCAGTCCCACTTTGGGGCATTTACCCAAATGTTTACAAACAAGACCACACTAAAGCTACCAGCACAACTATGTTTATTGCAGCATTATTTACCATAGCTAAGATCTGAAACCAACCGAGATGCCCTTCAGTATATGAATGGATGAAGAAAATGTGGGATATATACACAATGGAATTCTATGCCTCAATCAGAAAGAGTGACATTGCCCCATTTGTTAGGAAATCAAAAGACGTGGAAAAAAATTATATTAAGTGAAGTAAGCCAAGCCCAAAGAACATAGGCCCCATGATTTCCCTTATTTGCAATATCTAGTATATGTATGAGTCAAGCAGAAAAGGCCAGATAAGGTGATGTTAGGAAAACGAACCCTAAGGTATGTATTTTAAATGTTTTTTTTTCTTTCATGCATTTGTTTCTAAAGCAATTATAAGATTATTTCTTTGTTGCTTTGTATGTATCTCCCCCACAATATAACCCCTGCTTTCATTGTATTTGATGTCGGTATAATTTGTGGAAGGGAAGGGGAAAAACAAGTAGTTTAAATAAGGATACATGTGGACCTGTTGCAACAATGTAAAGTACAATTTGTCATGTCGAAAACGAACTTTACAACTTGCGGAGGGGGGAGAATTGGGGGGGTAGGATAGGAAGGGATGGGAAGGGTAAACAAAGGAGGAGGCTACAATGCTTGATAAGAAATGTACTCACTATCTTGCCCATGTAATGGTAACCCCTCTGTACAGTATTTTCACCATAAACAAAAAAAGAAAAAAAAAAAAGAAAGCAGTATGGGATTAGTTTAGGCCCACACTCAGACAACTTCTCCATATAGCATCTTTGTATCTTAAGGATATACTTGGGGCTTATAATGTCATACCACTCTCATTTGATGAAGTTGATCTCTGTGATTCCTATTGTATGGGAAGATCATTCAGTTCACATGAAAATTTAGTTGCCTGTAGTTAAACATTGACTGTCTCCTAAAGCTCAGTAGCATGCAAAGAACAGTTTCTCTTAAAGAGAGCTATTATGCAAAAACTCAACATAGAAACCCCAGACCAAAACGACTGCATAGATCAACTAGATTTAACAGACTTCTGCAGAATATTTCACCCACCAGCATCATAATACACATTTTTCTCAGCAGCACAAAGAATATTTGCCAAAATAGATCATATTTTAGGTCACAAAACAAATTTTTCCAAATTCAGAAACATTAAAATAATGCCCTTCATTCTTTCAGATCACAAGGGAATAAAATTCAAACTCAATACCAAAAGCCACCAAAGAAAGTCCTGTATCACATGGAGGCTGAACAACACACTGTTGAACCATCAGTGAGTCATGGAAGAGAATAGAAAGGAAATTCAAATGTTCATGATATCCAACAAAATGGACACACAAATTACCAGCTCCTCCGGGACACAGCAAAGGCAGTACTCAGAGGCAAGTTTATAGCTCTGAGTTCCCACATCAACAAATTGGAGAAATCTGAAACCAACAATTTAATGAGACACCTGAAGCTTCTTGAAAAAGAACAGTAAGCTAAACACCAACCCAGAAGATGGAAAAAATAATTAAAATTAAATCAGAATTAAACGAATTAGAATCCAATTAAAAAACATACAAAGAATCAACAAAACTAAGAATTGGTTCTTTGAAACAATTAACAAAATTGACATACCCTTAGCAACTCTTATCAGAAAAAGAAAAGAACACACACAAATAAACAAACTCAAAGATGAGAATGGAAAAACATCACCACAGAAACAACCAAGATTCAGAACAGTATAAGGGAACACCTGTCAAACCTTTATGCTAATAAGTTTGGGAATCTGGAAGAAATGGATGATTTTCCAGCAAATATCGACATGCTGAACCGTTTAGGTTCGTTTAGAACATGATTTAAAACAACTTAATAGACCCATGTCAATCAACAAAATAAGAAAAAGCAATGGGACCTCCTACCCAAGAAAATCCCAGGAGTGGATGGATTTACAACTGAATTCTTCAAGGCCTTCAATGCAGAATTCACAACAATACTCCTCCAACTATTCAATGAAATTGAAAGTGAAAGTTCACAACCAAACTCTTTCTATGAAGCCATCATAACCCTCGTCTCAAAACCACGCAGGAACTCACCAAAGTAAGAGTATTATAGACCCATTTCTTTAATGAACATCAATGCAAAACTTTTCAACAAAATTTTAGCCAATCCTCTTCAACAACTCATCAAAAAAAAAAACCGTACAACACGATCAAACAGGATTCATTTCAGGCATTCAAAGCTTGTTCATTATACACAAATCAATTAATATAATTCATCACATTAACAAGAGCAAGGATAAGAACTACATGATTATCTCAATATGTGCAGAAAAAGCATTTGACAAGATCCACTACCCCTTTATGATGAAAACTCTGGAAAAAGTAGGCATCCATGGAACATTCTTCAATATAATAAAGGCTTTGTATGACAAACCTATAGCCATTATTATATTTAATGGCGAAAAGCTAAAGCCATTTTCTCTAAACTCAGGAGCGACACAAGGATGTCCACTCTCTCAACTTCTCTTAAATTTAGTATTAGAATGCCTAGCTAGAGCACTTAAAACATGTTCCAAAAATAAATGGTATCCAAAAAGGGAAAGATGAAGTAAAATTCTCCCTCTTTGCAGACGACATGATCTTGTATTTAAAGAATCCCATGGATTACACTCCCAAATTACTCTAGCTGATTGAAAACTCTGGCAAAGTAGAAGGGTATAAAATTAACCCCCCAAAATCAATGGCTTTTCTGTATGCCAATACTGAGAAGAGTGTGGCTGAAATCAGGAAAACAACCCCTTTTGTAATAGCCCCACAAAAAATAAAATACCTAGGAGCTAACTTAACTAAAGAAGTGAAGGATTTCTATGATGAAAACTTTAAAAACCTGAAATAGAAAATTAGAGCAGAACTTAGGAAGTGGAAAAACCTACCAAGCTCCTGAATTGAGAGGATTAACATCGTGAAAATGGCAATAATTCCAAGGCCATCTACAAATTCAATATGATGTCTATCAATATGCCAACCTCATTCTTCAATAAAATAGAATAATAAATCCAAAAATTTATATGGAACAATAAAAGATGCTGTATAGAAAAAACAATCTTAACAGAAAGATCAGAGCTGGAGGAATATTAATACCAAATTTCAAACTCTACTACAAAGTCATAGCAATCAAAAGAGCTTAGTAGCAGCATAAGAGTAGAAGTCAGGACCAATGGAATAGAACTGAATACCCAGAAATTATTCCACAGAACTATAGCCACCTAATCTTTGATAAGGGAGCTAAAAAGAATAGAATGGAAGAAAGACAGCCTCTTCAGTAAATGGTGCTGGCAAAATCAGTTAACACCTGTCCTAAACTAAAGCTAGATCCTTATATATCACCCTGCACCAGAATCAACTCCAAATGGACCAAAGACCTCCAAGTCAAACAGATACCCTGAAAACATTACAGGAAAGAATATGAGAAACTCTAGGGCTCATTGGCACAGGCCAAATTTTCTTAATAAGACCCAAACACAACAAATCAAAGAAAGGTTGGACAAATGGGATTGAATGAAATTGCAGAGCTTCTGCATGACAAAGGAGATGGCTAGCAAGATCAATAGAAAGCCCAGTGATTGGGAGAGGATCTTCACTAGCCATACAATGGACAAGGGTATATCATCGAAATATACTTACAACTCAAAAAAAAAATAAATCCCCCAACAAAAGAGCCTCAAATAAACAACTGCCCAATAAATAAGTGGGGGAAAGACTTAAAGAGAAAATTCTCTGAACAGGAATGGCCAATACACACATGAAGAAATGCTCAAACTCTCTAGACATAAAAGAAATGCAAATCAAAACAACATTGAGATACCTCAACCCAGTTAGAATGGTTATAATCAAGAAATCTAATAACAACAGATGCTGGAGGGGATGTGGCCAGAATGACACTCTACTTCATTGTTGGTGGGAGTGTAAACTTGTTCAACAACTTTGGAAAGCAGTATGGAGAAGACTCCACGTAGAGTTCCCCTATGACCCAGCAATCCCACTTTTGGGCATTTACCAAATGATCACAAACAAAAGGCTGTACTAAAGTTACCAACACAACTATGTTTATTGCAGCATGTTTAACCATTGCTAAGATATGGAACCAATCCAGATGCTCCTCAGTATATGAATGGATGAAGAAAATATGGTAAACATATATACAATGGAATTCTATGCCTCCATCAGAAAGAATGACATTGTCCCATTTGTTAGGAAATAGAAAGATTTGGAAAAAATTATATTAAATGAAGTAAGCCAGACCCAAAGCAACATATGTCCCATGGTTTCCCTTACCTGCAATAACTAGTACATGTGTAGGACAAACAGAAAAGGTCAAATGCTATGTACATATGAACCTCAAAATAAGGACACACATTTTTTTTCCTTCTTTTTTCTTTTTTATTTTTTGGTCTGGTCGTGAGGCGCCTGAACTCTGGGCCTGGGTGCTGGCCTTCAGCTCTTCAGCTCAAGGATAGAGCTCTACTACTTGAGCCACAGCACCACTTCCAGCATTTATCTTTTTGCTTATGTGGTGAGGAGGAATCGAAGCCAGGGCCTCATGCATGCAAGGCAAGCGCTCTACCACTGAGCCACCTTCCCAGCCCTTTCTTTCTATTATTTTTAACACATTTATAATGTGCTATGTGATTTTTTTTGTTTCTTTGGTATCTTCTTACCCCATGGTATGTCCCTTGTTTTCACTCTATTTGATTTGGGTGTCTTGTATATAATTTTGGGAGAGGAAGGGAAATAATAAAATGCTGAAATAAGGATACAGGTTGACCCATTGTAACAATGAGTTGTACAAGGCACTATGTTGAAAATAAACTTTACCTCTTCAGTGGGGGAGGGAGTAAGTGGGGGGGTGAAGTAGGGAGGAGTTGGAGAGGTGGAGAGGGAAGGGATTGTAGGGGAAAAACAAAGAAGGATGTAAGAATGCTTGATAGGAAATGTCCTCATTACCTTTCTCATGTAACTGTAATCCCTCTCTACAGTATTTTTACAATAAAAACATATAAAAATAGAATAAAACAATCAGAAAAAAGTGAGCCGTTATGCAGAGATATTCCAATGGAATGTTCTATGATTACCATAGAAGAACCTGTCAAAGGCCCGAGATCATTCTTTTTTGTATTATTAATTAACTTCATTGTTATTATAGAGGTGATGTATAGAGAGATTACAATTATAAATCAAGTAATGTGTACACTTCCTTTCATACAGTGTCTTCGGTTCCCTCATTCTCTCCCAGTCCCTCCTTCCCATCTCCACCCATGAATAGTATAGTTCACTTTCATCAGTGTCCAGTGAGCTCACTTGCTGCATTTTCACCCTTTTTCCTTTGAGTTTTGTACCCTTCCCTCAACTCTTCTGAAAATGTACAATGTAAACATGACATCATGATTAAAAACTAATTGTAGAGCATTTGGATTCCAGGCAAAACTAGTAACCTTTCAGATCACTCACTAACTACACCAAACTGAGACATCAGAATATGGAATACATCGCCTCTAGAACATAAAGATGATCACTATGGCATGGCATATATCCTTTTTGTTCCTTTATCAACTATTTGAGAAGGGCTATATCTAATTCCTACACACCCTGTGCTCTTGTAATTTTAGTGAGTTTACAGAGTCTTAATCAGATCTGCATCCTACCCTATACCTAAAATACCAATATGTCTAAAATAGTTACTTTCCTAGTTTACTGGATCTTATTTTCATTTGTGATCAGTTTAACAGATTGAACAGATTTCATGAAACTGAAAGAGGATTCCCATACTTTTTTTTTTAACTGGAAGAGCAGTATCATTGAGCCAAAACAGATCAGGGACAGTGCCCAGGCCCTCAGCTCAAGGCCCACAACTGGGCAAAGATAAAAAGGTATTCACTCCTATCTCTAGCCATTTTTCATTTTGTTCATCTTTTGTCATAGTCAATATTTTTTCTTTTTTCTTTTCTTTCGTTTTTTTTTTTTTTTGGTCAGCCAGTGGGCTTGAACTCTCAATCAACTTTATTTCCTGTCTTGACATACTGATTGTTTTCCTTCTGTCCTTTAAAAAAAGCACAGTCATAAAATAAATAATAAATTTTTAAAAATCAAAAAAATAGTGTAGGGCTATTATAGGAGTTGTTAGACTCAAGAGCAGTACTACTAAAATGATATTGCTAAATGGGCACTGAAGATCATACCTTTAGTCCTAGCTACTCAGGAAGCTAAGAGCAGAGGATCTGATTAACTAGCAGAAGATGGAACTTGAGACATGCTCCAGTGGTACAGTGCCAAACAGTGAGCAGAAAAGGCCAAGTGAGAGTTTAAGCCCAGTACCATCACAATTTATTAAGTAATTAATGAAAAGTCTGTTGTTGGCTTTGTCATCTGAAAGCTACACTAGTTATAAGTTTTCACAAATAGGCATTGATATAAAAGGATTTACTAGATCAGTATATATATATATATATATACTGGTACTAGGATATGTATTAATTTTAGCAACATAGAAATTTTTGTTACATAAAAGTGAACACTTATTTTTATTTGAAATGTAGGATTTTTCAGCAAATGAGCTATGATATTAGAGAAGTTAAAGACACTTACTAAAATTAGTTTTACCTAAGTAAAAACAGGATAGAATAGCAACAATCATGATCTAATACAATGAAGCACAATAAATGTATCATAAACTTGCATGCTGGCCTTCTTTTGATCCTTGATGAGCATATTAAACTATCACTTTATAGATTCAATAGACAGTCAATATTACTTAGTATTACTATTTTCAAAAGAAGATAAAGAAAAATAATACAGAAGAAGAATAAAATTCTTATCTTCAAAAAATATCCATGGGTTTTGTATTGGTTAGGAGAATTGACAGTTCTACAGTAGCAAACATTTTGAATACAAACTGAATGTCAAAAGTTAAGGTTGTTTGAGATTTCAGAACAAATTTGAAAAAAACAAATAGAAGTGCACTGCTTAAGCCTAAGGTTTATAGGTGAATAACTTCAGTAATCAAGATCCAAAAGTGTTTAGAAATGATTGAGCATGTATGTCCTAGCTTTCACTTCTAGGACATATATATTTTATCTAATAATCCATGAAAAAGAAATCTAAGGGTTTCATGAAGGTAACATTAGAGATGGTGCAGAAAATGAGTTGTTACGAGACAATATTGCAAGATGATAGTCTAGTGAAATGGTACAACAATCCATGTAAGAAATATTGAGATTCTTTCATTTTTATTTTTTGTGAAAATACTGTACAGAGAGGTTACAATTACATGAGCAAGGTAATGAGTACCTTTCTTATCCAGCATTGTTGCCTCCTCCTTTGTTTTTCCCCTACCATCTGTCCCTCCCAAATCCTCAACTACATGCCCCCTCTTACCCCCCCCATCTTAATTGTGAAGTTCGGTTTTTCACGATAGCATCTTGTACATCTTATTGTTGCAATGGGTCAATCTGTATCCCTATTTGATTCTTTCTGAGAAATTGATCTACAATGTCATACAAAGAGAGGTATAATGCATGATTTATTGGGTTGGTATATTGATCTGGTAGGATTTGAGAGAAAAAGAAGTTATTCAGAATTTTTGTGAGATTCAGATGATTAGTAAAGTAAATATGTCACAAGCAAATCATGGAATCAACCAAACCATAGCGAATTTTATACTCTTTGGTGGGGGGGCAGGTGTATTACAGTGACAGTAAACTCAAAGTTGTATATAACTTTATGTAAAAGTTTTAAAAGTTGAACAAATGGTCAAAATTAATTATAATTTAGTAGGAGTATAAGCACTCTGTATTAATATTTTATGTATTTTACTCAAATGTGTTCTACTATCCTCATTTTTGATGTGTTGTCAAAGGGAGAAAAAAGGACTTGGTTTTCCATGTGGAATTTATTTCCAGGAGTGATAGGGAGGAGCTAGCAGACAGCACACATGTGTGCAGCTAAAACAAGGAACATTCAGAAAACTCAATTTTATTATTTGCTGACATCACTTGAAAATGGAGCCTCAAAGACAAAACTGTGCTTTTGCTCCTTCAAGTCATTCTTGCTTTAAATAGAACTTAAATAGAAAGGATCAGGTAAAAGTAACCAGCTACGTTCGAAGAAGATGAATGCGCTAATTTTCTGTTGATATTTAGAAAGCATTCTTGTGTTGCGTCATCCATCATCGATGTTCAATATAGAAGAAAAATCATTAAAAAGCTGTTCATTATTTCATGTAAATTAATGCCCCATTATTTAGGAGAGTTGCTTAAAGGTTTTGTTTTCAAAATTGAATATATCTTAATGTGAATAAAAGAGGGCTTTATATTTAGTCATAACAACTATTTATTCTAGAAATCTGAGATCAATTGATTGAAACAATGAAGAAAGTAAATCATTGACTGTCCTACAGAAACAATGAACATTGGCTTATTTCTACTCATTTTCTCCAAAATTTTGGCTATCACATTTTATTATCATAGGAACTCATCAAAATACAAAGGATTGTCACAATTTTAAAATGGCTAAACTAACCTTAATGCAATTTATTTGCACTAGATCCTTCAGTTGATAAGTAGCAGATACAATTTGGACTTAGATAACCAATGCATATGTAAGTCCAAAAAGAAAAATATTTATTTAATTTTTTTATTGTCAAGGTGATATACAGAGGGGTTGCAGTTACATAAGTAAGATTATATGTACAATTCTTGAAGAACTTTTAAAAGCTAATTTTCCTTTAAGATTTTTGTGTGCATGTACCTTCACATTTATCTATTTCCATTCTATTTTAGGTTATGAATTGTTTATTACGAACTGATTCTAACAGATTCTAAGATTTTTGTCAAGTATCTGTCTCTTCTCTTTCATATTTGTAATCTCACCGTGACCATTTCTGTGTACAGAAATGTGCCATACACACAAAGAAATCCTGTGCCACTTAACAATATTGAAGTAAGTCAATGACCTCCTTCTAGATACAAAATATATTGGGAATTGTTTAGTCTTTTCATTTTATTTTATTTTATTTTATTTGTGAACATACTGTGTAGAGGGGTTACAATTACATGGGCAGGATAATGCATACATTTCTTACCAAGCATTGCAGCCTCCTCCTTTGTTTATCCTTCACATCCCTTCCCAGCCTCCCCCTCTCCCCCAGTCCCAATCCTTCTCCTCCCCCCCCCCCGCACCGCCCCCCCGCACAGACATTGTAAAGCTCATTATGGACATGAAAACTTGTACTTCTCATGGTTGCAACAGGTCAACCTGTATCCTTAATTGACATGTTTTTCCCCATCTCCTCCACAAGTTATACTGACATCAAATATAGTGAAAGCAGGGCTTATACTGTGGGGGAGGGACATACAAGGCAACAAAGAAATAATCTTATAAATGCGTGAGAAACACATGCATGAATGAAAAAAACATTAAAATACAAATCTAAGGGTTCATTTTCCTAACATCACATGATCTGACCTTTTTCGCTTGACTCATACATATACTAGATATTGCAAATAAGGGAAACCATGGGGCCTATGATTCTTTGGTCCTGGAATACTTCGCTTAATATAATTTTTTCCAAGTCTTTCCATTTCCTAACAAATGGGGCAATGTCATTCTTTCTGATGGAGGCATAGAATTCCATTGTGTTTATATACCACATTTTCTTGATCCATTCATCTACTGAGGGGCATCTGTGTTGGTTCCAGATCTTAGCTATAGTGAATAATGCTGCAATAAACATAGTTGTGCTGGTAGCTTTAATGTGGTCTTGTTGGTAAACATTTGGGTAAATGCCCAAAAGTGGGATTGCTGGGTCATAGGGGAGCTCTATGTGAAGTCTTTTGAGGAACCTCCATACTGCTTTCCAAAGTGGTTGAACAAGTTTATATTCCCACCAACAATGAAGTAAGGTTCCCTTCTGTCCACATCCCCTCCATCATCTGTTATTGTTAGAGTTCTTGATTTTTGCCATTCTAACTGGAGTGAGGTGGTATCTCAATGTTGTTTTGATTTGCATTTCTTTTATGGCTAGAGAGGTTGAGCATTTCTTCATGTGTTTTTGGCCATCCTTCTTTCTTCTTCAGAGAAGTTTCTCTTTAAGTTTTGGACCACTTGTTTATTGGGCAGTTGTTTCTTTGAGGATTTGTTGTTGGGGGATTTAATTTTTTGAGCTCCAATTATATTTTAGATATGAGACCCTTGTCCGTTGTATGGCTAGTGAAGATCTTCTCCCAATCCTTGGGCTTTCTATTGATCTTGCTAGCTATGTCCATTGCCATGTAGAAGCTCTGCAACTTCATGCAATCCCATTTGTCCAACCTTTCTTTGATTTGTTGGGTTTCCGGGTCTCTATTCAGAAAATTTCGGCCTGATCCAAGGAGACCTAGGGTTTCTAGTACTCCATCCTGTAATGTTTTCAGAGTGTCTGCTTTGACTTCGAGGTCTTTGATCCATTTGGAGTTGATTCTGGTGCAGGGTGATATATAAGGATCTAGCTATAGTTTTCTACAAGTAGTTAACCAATTTTGCCAGCACCATTTACTGAAGGGACTGTCTTTGTTCCATTCTATTGTTTTAGCTCCCTTATCGAAGATTAGATGGCTATAGGTCTGTAGGTTCATTTCTGGGTTTTGAATTCTATGCCAATACCAATACCAAGCTTTTTTGATTACTATGGCTTTATAGTAGAGTTTGAAATTTGGTATTGATATTCCTCTAGCAGTGTTCTTTCCGTTGAGGAGCGTTTTTGCTATTCGGGGTCTTTCATTGTTCCATATGAATT